>NC_139951.1:47192260-47219760 GCF_963454915.1 Gymnoscopelus microlampas
AAATGTTTATATTTCATAACTGCTGGAAAAGCAGTTGTCCGGGTATCATGATATCACAAGTATAGCTGTACATACTGTATTGACTGTGCGTTTGGTATAATATTGGCATAATTTACTTTCATTGTAAATGTATTGCATTCAAAACCAGCTATACTTGCAATGCTTTGGAGGCCTTGTTGTTTATTCTGACCCAGGGTGCACTTCTTTAAATCCTCACATCACAAAACCTTATTTACTGGATGATACTGGATGACTTATTGCTTATGAGAATGACAAATTATGTTCATTATCTACATTTCCTGCATATTTTTTAGCATGGTTTATGGTTCTGTAGAAGCACAGTACAAATATTTGTTGTTTCAGAATAAGTGAAGACAAGCACCATCTAGTGGATAAAATGACGTATTTCCACTAATGTACACATGGATAAAACAGTTTCCAGCTGTGAAGCCCAGTTGACTGGCAGACGTCAATCTTTGTCATTTCAAGGCCACAGACCACCATTTGATACTATTTGCTGTCTCAGGGGGCCCAATCTACACTGTAAAATCTGTAAAAAAAATGTAAAAGTATTAATGTAACTCTGAGCATGTACAAATGGAACCAAATGTACATTTGTACACTCTAAAAGTTACAGACCCCGAAAGGGTCCATTTGGACCCCTGGTGGCCCCCGGACCAGACTTTGAGAACCAGTGATGTAATTAACACTGTACAGATGGATGCTGCTCACCTGTTGCAGGGGACTGGAGAAACCAGGAGCACCGGAGCAGTGCATTCTGGGAATGGGGCCACTGTGTAGGTAGAGGTCAGTTCCTGGTACAATTTACAATTTCGGCATTTAGCAGACTATTTAACTCTAGTCAATAAACAGGTAAATAATCACATAAAGTAAATAGAATGCACATAGAACTGTGTAGGCCAGGCATCAAACAAACTATAGGACAGTGGTTCTCAAACGTTTCAAATGGCTTAATTATGTACCCAATGTCCCTGACTTCTGCATCCAAGAACCCCCTTTATCCAAGTACAATAGAACATATTGACATCAAAAGTCCAGTTTTGATGTGAATATGTTCAAAATAAAACAGCATAAGAGCTTTCTATTCAGCAACAGTTGTGCTAGTCAGGTTTTTGATACGAATCAGCAGGTTCACACAAAGTGTGTTCATGTTTTATCATTAAATAGAGTAAAATACATGCTTCCCTTTTCCACTTTCTCTCCTGTACCTCTGCGTACCCCTAGGGCTACACGTACCCCCATTTGAGAAACACTGGACAAGGATACCGGGTACCTGGTAGTGTGAGCGGCTCCTCCTTAATACACACAGATAGTAGGACAGAATCCCCAAGAACAGCACCAAGATGAGACCCACGGACACACCCACAGCCAGCAGCAACATCTGGTCTAGGGAGAAGGTGAGGGAGAGAGAGAGAGATTGTGAGAGATGGAGAGATAGGGGGTGAGAGAGAGAGAGAGAGAGAGAGAGAGATAGAGAGAGAGAGAGAGAGAGAGGGGGAGAAAGGTAGAGAAGGGGAGGGAGAAAGAGAGAGATGGGGGGGTGGGGTTAGAAGGGGAGGGAGAAACAAATATATCTTGATAGTTGAATTTGACTGAAATCCACTTTTTAATATTTCATATCCATCCTAATAACCCGACCCTTACAAGTCTGTAACCCCTGAGAGTGTACAAATGGAACCAAATGGACCCGCGCGGGTCCATTTGGTTCCATTTGTACACGCTCAGAGTTACTATAACACAGGGTTCCGTGGCCTATAATGCAGCATATAACGTCTGGTCTACCCAACAGATTAAAGACATGTGTAAAAGAGACAGACAAAATGGTATAGCAGTGTGAAATATGGATGAATTAGTCAGTTTTTCTGCCTACCTGCCATGTTGGAGACGTCTTTTATTCTTCACCTGCAGGTCCACGGCAGGTTAGAAGAAACCAGGTGACAGAACAAACTAACTAACGAACCAGTTAACAGCCTCTAGTAACAACTCTATTTTTTCCTCTCAGCATCGGTGCAGACATGCTGGTGGTCTCAGCAGGAGGAGTGAGGAGTGCTGCGTGTACAAGTTGTACACGCAGCAGTATAACCCTGTACTCTGGTTTTCGGTGACAAAAAAAGCAGTATAATTCTCTTCTCTGATGTTCTGCCAATGTTGTCCTGGTGGCTGGGACCCCACTGAGCTACAGTAGAGCTGGGTACGGCAGGTCACACAGCTGCACCGTTCTCACCACTTCACACACTGATATCAGGTCTGTGTTGATGGCTGATGCTTCACACGACCCTGTTCTGACCAGCGTTGATTTCGTCGACTAAAACTATGACGAAAAATGTTCGTCGACTGCCTTTTTTCACTGATTAAAAAAACTACTAAACTACTAAAACGAACTAAACTACTGAACTAAATAAAAAACTAAGCTATGATGACTAAAACTAAGACTAAATAGGCCTATATTGAGGATTTCGTCAACAAATAAAACTAGACTAAAATGTTAGTGAGGGACGAGTGGAGAAGAGATCCAGTAGAACTAAAATACAAGTCATTTTAAGTTTGGTTGTGCTCGGGTGTTGCGCTCTGAAAATAGCAGATCTACAAGCTCACAACGCGTCGCGCTGATAGTAGATAATAGTAGATCTGCTATTTTCAGCATGCACCAAGTGTAAAATCAGCCATTACGACGCCATCAAGGCACCGCCAGAATACATTTTAGTCGACTAAATCAACTGTAGATTTAGTCGACTATAACTAGACAAAAACTAAAACATTTCAGATGACTAAAATATGACTAAAACTAAATGGAATTTTATACAAAAGACTATGACTAAAACTAAATCAAAGCTTGCTGTCAAAATCAACACTGGTTCTGACGCATTTCCTTTACATGTTCTTGTGCTTTAGTTCAGCAATTCCCAACCTGTGGGGGGCGGGGGCCGAGCCCACTGGTGGGCTGTGAGGATATTGCGATGCAATGCGCTGTGATCGAGCTTGTAGATCTAATAGAACTAATTTCTATGACATTGTTTTTTATTACATTTTTATTTTCACTAGACTAGACTGGTAGTAGACTAAATGTAAGATTTTAGTCAACTAAATCTAAAGTTGATTTAGTCGACTAAAATGTATTTTAGCAGGCCTTGATGGCGTTGCAATGCCTGATTTAAAAACTGCTGATCTACAAGCTCACAACGCCTCACAGATGCACTGTGCGCTTGTAGATCGGCTATTTTTGGAGCGTGACGCCCACGCACAGCCAAGCATAAAATGACATATCTTTTAGTTCTACAGGATCTCTCCTCCACGAGTTCCTCCATAACATTTTAGTCTAGTTTTTATTTGTTGACGAAATAGTCAGTACATTCATACATATTTGTCATAGTTTTTGTCATCATAGCTTAGTTTATATTTGGTTTTTATTTGGTCTTCGTCAGTGAAAAAAGGGTAGTGGACGAACATTTACACTGCTTGAAACTGGGACAAGCACGCCCGGCCAATTGGCCAAAGCCTGACCTCTGGTCAGCCGTAAGCTAAAGACATACGAGGGCTGTATGTTGACATATAAGCTGATCTGGATCTATTACAATACCCAGAATCAATGACCTGAACTCAATGCAGGGTCAAAGTGCATGTGGCATTCATTGTAGCTGCTAATCGCCCCCCCCCCCCCCCCCCCCCCCCCCTGCCCACACACACACACACACACCTCACATATACACATTGCACACGCACAAGCAGACATACACACACATTAACGCTTTGTTCAGAGTGGATAACAGCTAATGAGATGAGCACTAATCCTTGAAGCTAAAGGTAGAGTAAAGGAACTTAGGTACTCCACTACATCTAAGGCAAATGTTGTACTTTTTACTGCACTCCAATATTTGACAGCTTTTAGTTGCTAGTTACTGTGCAGATTTAGATTATTATTACAATACATACATTAAACACTTGAGCCCTATTTTACACTCAGGCTACTCGGAAATAGCCGATCTACAAGCTCACAACGTGTCACATCGCGATGCATTGTGAGCTTGACAAATGTATGACAAATCTTGAACAAATTGAGTACTTTTACTTTGGTACTGTAAGTATATTTTGATGCCAATACTTTTGTACTTTTACTCAATTAAGTTAAATTGTGAATACAGGCACTTTACTCGGAATAGAGTATTCTTTTATAATGTTAGCATTGCTACTTTTACTTCTCTCTGAGTCTGAGTACTTCTTCCACCACTGAACACATATACAGTATATAGGCTACACACACACACACACAGTCACTGCATGGGGCCACGTCAAAGATGAGGTGATCGTACTCAACGTCTGAGAGCAGAGCGGAAACAAGCTGATCTTCTTAAGACGGGAGGGATTGGAGAGGGTCGAGAGAGAGAGAGAGAGAGAGAGAGAGAGAGCGAGCGAGAGAGAGAGAGAGAGAGAGAGAGAGAGAGAGAGAGAGAGAGACAGAGAGAGAGAGAGACGCCATTTAGTTCCAACATGGTCTCGAACGTGAATCAGGATTCACCACAAAGCAAGGAGTAAAGCACAGAGGTAAGGCATTACAGAGAGTTTATGTATCTGTGTGTTCATGTTAATATTTGTGTGTATATTGTTCCTGTAAAGACCTGAACACAGTCTAGCCTGGGTATATACAGACATGATGACACACGGCGGTCTGATCCCAGGTCAGAGGTAAAGAAAAGGACATGGCAGAGTTTTAAGCTAATGATGGCGGTACATTGTGTGACTTGGAGTAACTGCCATAGCAAAATCCTGAGTGTTAATTTCACTCAGAGAGAGTGTGAACAATGTACCCTCATTATAATAAGACATCATGGATGTCATGTTTTAAAGTGATTTCTGGCTTTTGATTAATTGATTGAATACTTAATATGTAAACAGGTTATGGGGACGTTATGGGGTTTCCACTGTGGTCCTATGTATTAAATGCATCAACAGAGCATTGAATATGGCAACCTTTAAAAATCCACTCAAATTCAACTTTTTTGTCTGAATAATCTAATAATCTGGATTGTGTGTGTGTGACTATAGCTAATCTGGGTGTGTGCATGCGTGCATACCTGTAGATGTGTGTAGGCTGACAGGAGTTAGAAAATAGAAGTAAAGGTTCTTCTTTTACTGAAGTTACTGATTGAAAATGTTTTGCTGGTCAGGTGTTTCTACCATGGCGAGGCCCTGGCGCCCCGCCCCCGGTCACAGCCGGACCGGAAGCCACAGCCGCATCACCACGACCTCCCGGGAAGGCGGGACGGAGCACGAGGAGGAGGAGGCCGCGGAGGATGACGGCGATCGGTCGCCAATCTTCTCCCTCTCCAAGAGCTCCATGGACGTGGAGCTCGCGGCCACGCAGCCTCTGCACAAGCGCGACCCGGCGTGGACGGCGCTGCTGGACCTGAGGCGGAGCTGCAGCGCCAGCAGCACGCACTCCGAGAATCTCCCGCCGTCGCCCACGCTCCGGCAGCCACCACCCACCTGCGTACCGCAACACGGCTTCCAGCGGGCGTCGCGCAAGCTGCCGACGCGAGGCTCTCCGCCGCCGCCCGGTGAGCGCTGGATACCTTACAGGCAACACCGGAGTGCAGGCAGCGATAGCACCGCTCCAGACACCGCCTTGTGGACGGGAGGGAACATGCGCCCCTCCAGTTTGATTCAGGAAACCCCTGGCTCTTCTGCTCCAGACTCCCCCATGTCCAAAGCGCCCAGCACGCCATCTCCCTTCATATCACCCCTGCAGACCCCACCCAGGTCCCCCACAACTCCACTGAGGTCCCCCACAACCCCACCCAGGTCCCCCACAACCCCAATGTGGTCCCCCGCTTTTCCACTGAGATCCCCCTGCAAAAACCCTCTGTGGTCCCCCACAAATCCACTGTGGTCCCCCCCAACAACCCCACTGAGGTCCCCCACAACCTCGCTGTGGTCCCCCACAACCCCACTGAAGTCCCCCACAAATCCGCTGAGGTCCCCCACAACCAGACTTTCAGATTTCTATTTCAGGTCTCCCCCGCCGTACTTAGCCTCACCCCTCGCGTCACCGGCGTACACCCGTGATCAGGAGGAGGCACGTGAGCCCTCGTGCACACCCCCGCCTCTAGGGGAGGGTGGCACGACCTCACCCCTGCCACCCCCTCCCTCCCCGCTGTCACCCTGCCAGAGTCAGCCAGCCTCACCCCTGCTGCTGGCGCCACCACCATCCTCGGCCCCAAACTCCCCTAGATTTCCAGAAAGTCCAGAAAGCGAGTGCTTCCTAACACACATCCTTTGCTCTCCCCTGCCTTCCGTGAGCCCCGCCAGCCCCACCTCTCCCTGCGTTACACTGGAGGAGGGAGGTGGATTCGAGAGGGTTTCACCAGAGCCTGGAAGCCTTGCTCATGGGTCTGTAGAAGGGCTGCAGGGCCGGCCTGGAAGCCCTGGAAGCACGCTGGCCCCGAGCAGCGAGGGTGAAAACCCTGCAGACGTTCAGAGGTTGAACATCTCACCTGACCCCTCAACAGAGAAAGGAGCCTCAATCTTCCCTTACCGGCCTCACAGGTCGCCCATGGTCACGTTCCTTAGCGACTCGCGGTTGGACGGCTACTGCCGGGGAAACGCCAACCAATCGGGGACGGGGGTTACGAGCCCGAGGGCGTCGCCCGGACCTCAGGGGAGGTTGGCGCAGAGACTGGAGGGGGGCGGGACGTCGGAGGGAGGGACAATGACATCACAGCCGGAGCTGACGGACGCAGAAGTGCAGACGGACTCTCCTGAGGACTCCTGGTGGATGCCTCGCTCCTACACGGATCATTCCTTCCTGGGCTCGCCGCCCGGGTCCAGGCTCAACCTGTGCTCCTTGCTAGGCTCCACCTCCAACCTGGTGTCCCCGTCCTCCAGCATGTTCCCCATAAACGGCCGGGACGAGGACTTCGAGGACTACGACTACGACGACGAGGACGCCAGCGAGCCGGTGTGGGAGGCCAGCTCTCCAGAATCAGCGATGGACAGGAGGAGGTCCTGCCTGAAGGGGCAGGGGGAGGACCTGCATGCGAGGAGGGGCAGCATGAAGCAGGTGCAGTGGGACGAGGACGGCATGACGTGGGACGTGTACGGCGCCAGCCTGGACCCCGGGGAGCTGAGCACGGCCATACAGAGACACCTGGAGCTCCAGAGCCGCAAGGACACCAAAACCCACAGCCCCAGACCACAGAGGAAGAAGGCAAGCAGGAAGCCCGCTGTAGTCAAGCAGATCACCGCCAAGGTGGCGAGAACCCCGGTGATGGTCGACACCGGGACTTCCACGACGGAGTTAGCTGCCGCGTCGGGCGAGGAGGGGAAGCCACAGGGGAAGCAACAGGGGGAAACGGAGGGCGAGACGGAGGGCGAGACGGAGGGCGAGACGGAGGAGAAGCCACAGGGGAAGCAACAGGGGGAAACGGAGGGCGAGACGGAGGGCGAGAAGGAGGAGAAGCCACAGGGGAAGCAACAAGGGGAAACAGAGCGCGAGACGGAGGAGAAGGAGGAGAAGCCACAGGGGAAGCAACAGGGGGAAACGGAGGGCGAGACGGAGGGCGAGAAGGAGGAGAAGCCACAGGGGAAGCAACAAGGGGAAACAGAGCGCGAGACGGAGGAGAAGGAGAAGCCACAGGGGAAGCAACAGGGGGAAACGGAGGGCGAGACGGAGGGCGAGAAGGAGGAGAAGCCACAGGGGAAGCAACAAGGGGAAACGGAGGGCGAGACGAAGGGGGAGAAGGAGGAGGGGAAGGCAGAGAGGCAGCTGGTGAGAGAGGGAGGTAAAAAGGCTGAAGGTGCAGGAGAGATGGGTAGACACTTCAAGGCAGACGCAGACTCGGGGAAAGAATGTGGAGAAGGAGAGACTCAGGAGGTGTACGGACATCATGAGGAGGTCGCTGTGATGCAGCGAAAGACGTCTTCCCGTGGGAGCGGACGCAGCAGGACTAAGAACGTCATGAAGTCATTAACGAGACCTTTGTGGTGTGGGATGTCCCGTAAAGAACACAACTGACCCTAAAGGCTCTCAGATCCACTTTGTTTGCACTACAACAAAATAAGACTAGCAGACCTCTCTCGTACACAAGACTTTACAAAAAAATAAATCTTGAACATCCTGAATATATCCTAATCTTTCTGCATGTCTTTGAAGCATTTAGTCACTGTTTAAATTTAGTCTGTTTACATTTTATCCAAAAACTTTAATCTTTAGTCAATCATTGCGTGGTTGCACGGTTAGTCATAGTCAATGGGTTGAACATGCCATGGTTTAACATTTGTTTCTTTGTCATTTTAAATACATGCTCAAATACAACCGGTCAAGTTCAGGTCATGCAGGTCAATTAGTTTGAAAAGGTTACATGACAAAACTTCTATTTACGCTGTAAAACCCAGCGCATTTTTTGTCTGTTGTACTTCGGAAAATCAATGTAACAAAACACAGTTCAAATAATTTGTTTAAGAATAAACCATTGTTAATTCATCACGTGTTTATTGTGCCAAAAACAAGACACATCAGATACCCCACTCACTCATAGACTCAATTGCCCCCTCCCCACTCTCTCTCTCTGCCTCTCTCACCCTCCCTCCCTTTCCCTCTGTCTCTCTCTCCCAGCACTCTCTCCCTCCCTCCCTCCCTCTCTCTGTGGACAAACATAGAGTATAAAGTAGAGTAAGGTGTAAACTTGTTGAACCAGGAGGTGGTATGATGGTATGATGACCATTCAGGGTTAGGGTTAGTAGAGTAAGGTGTAAACTTGTTGAACCAGGAGGTGGTACACTACAGTATGATGGTATGATGACCATTCAGGCAGCGGTTCAGATGAGCGGGCACATTCTCTCTCATTCACTGGACTAAAAAGCTCCGCTCACTAGCTGCTTCCACTGGACTTATTGTTGTCATATTTCACTGTTTAGGAACAAACAACATGTGGAGTCGTGTGTGTGTGTGTGTGTGTGTGTGTGTGTGTGTGTGTGTGTGTGTGTGTGTGTGTGTGTGTGTGTGTGTGTGTGTGTGTGTGTGTGTGTGTGTGTGTGTGTGTGTGTGTGTGTGTGCGCACATACACGCATTCTCTTCCACTATTTATTTTTATCCTTTGTTTCCCCATGAATGGAATTTAAACTGTGAACTACGAAACCTAAGGGCTGTCCACGACTAAAGACACTCTTAGTCGACTAACAGTCATACGAAATCATCGACTAATCTAATTGATTTAAACAACAGATCTGTAAACACGTGTTTGCTGTGTAAAGATCAGCCTTTTCAGGGTTGGTGAGGCTGAGAACTTAACGTTCTTGTTGATTTCACAATGGACACCGACTGTTGAACATTATACACAAACACAAATTATTGGTTGACTAAGACCAAACTGACTGATTAAAGGAGTAGTTCAACCAAAAATTAACTTATTTTCTATCAATTACACACCCCATGAAGTATTGAATTCATGGATTCTTTTGTTTTTGTCGCATTCCTAAGTCAATAATTTCATGACCAGAGGTCTCTCTGGTAGGAGCCTCAAAGAGTCTCCTTTGAGTGTCCTACCGGATATATTAGCATTTTTCTGCCGGTAATCAAATTATTGGCTTAGGAATGCGACAAAAACAAAAAAAAATCCATGAATTCAATGCTTCATGGGGTGTGTAATTGATAGAAAATATGTTGTTTTTGTGTGTGAACTATCCCTTTAATCAATGAATAGACTGTGAGGGGACAGCTACAGAGAACGTTCACTTTGTGATGGACATGAGCAAAGTAACACCGTGTATATAATGCCACAACACACAGTTAAGTGTGTGTGCGTGTCACGTGCATCGACATGTTCCTTTGTAGTGATCATGTATGTACTGTACTGTTGTATATGTACGCGTGTGAAAGTGCTGATGAAACCCCCAGAAGCCACTCTCTCTCTCTCTCCCTCTCACTGTCTCTCTCTCCCTCTCTGTCTCAGTGACAGTGGAAACCCCACCAACCACCAGGAGAACAATCCAGCGCTGGGCCTTTGTTGTGACACACGGCCGTTGTCCCCCCCAGCTACTGTGTTGTTGTTGTTGTTCTGTGTGTGTGTGTGTGTGTGTGTGTGTGTGTGTGTGTGTGTGTGTGTGTGTGTGTGTGTGTGTGTGTGTGTGTGTGTGTGTGTGTGTGTGTAAGGCTTGTTTGCTGCCCGGTATAAATGGTGAGCCGCGGCGTGCGGCTCGGTTATTCTGTGGAAGACGATGGCAGCTCCAGGTCGCCCTCCGGCTCAGAGCGCCCCGCGGCTGCTGCTGCTGCTGCTGTGCGTTGCCGCTGCGCCTGCCGCCGCATACACCCTGACCCCTGGACTAAAACCCCAGCACAAGGTCCTGTCTCTGGGTAAGAGGACCATACATCACACTACATCTATCTGCTGTGGAATATATATATACTAGGGGTGTAACGATGTTAACAGCGATACGCTACGCATCACACGATACACGGTTGACGATACGATACATGGACGATATCGGTTCATTCATGACGATACGATTCAATGATTTAAAATCGATACAGTAACTATTTAGCCGGAAACTCCCCCGTGTCAGGTGATAAGAAGCGGCCTGGTCACTTCTCATGCATTGAAGGAAGCAGGAGTTCAGTTCGGGGCTCTCCCCAGGCTGGCAGAGGGAGATTAGCGCCCAGGATTACAGTTTAGGCAATTGGCACTGGGTGAAAAATGGGTTACAACAATCGTGGGATAAAAATTTCGTTAAAAAAAAAGAAAATACAAATACTTACACTCGGCTACATTTCAGACAAATATTGTATTTTTGACTAGTAGGAAGGGGGAACGTATATTATGAATTAGCCTCTTGAGCCCTATTTCAAATATAGTGAAAATAGCAAATCTACAAGTTCACAATGCGTTACGATGCGTTTTGAGCTTATAGATTGGCTATTTTCACTATATATAAAACAAAATGTACTTTGTAATTTGTACTTTTGAATACCTACGTATTTTTAAAAGCATGTACTCCAGTACTTTAACTCAATTACAATTTTGACAGAGCAACTTTCACTTGTAGTTGAGTAATATGTGACCAGGAGAATCTATACTTTGACTCAAGTACTGGGGTTGAGTACTTTGTACCTTTGGAGCTGACTTTGAGGATTTCGACATATTTTACACCTAAAATATACAATTATTTGATGTGAAATGTCTTATCTGTAACTGTTGTTACAGATCTATGTATTATAGACACAATAGCATTTTTTTCTCCCATTTAAGTTTGTAAATCTTTGCCGTTGGGCAGAAATATTGCATCTCAACTACATTCATAGTTCTTAATTTTTTACGTAAATGAAGGCAGTACATCATACAAGTCTGCAGCCCAAAAGCAACGATATTTGACAAGCCTCTGTCTTTTTTATCACTCCCTTTACCTTCACCCAGGCAAATAAAGGCCTGGTATGTGATAAACATATATACTGTATGTATATGTATGTTCTCTCCATATATAGACTGGCCCAAGGACTGTGGCAGACCCCACTTTAATATATAAATATGTATATGTATGTTCTCTCCATATATAGACTGGCCCAAGGACTGTGGCAGACCCCACTTTAAGCCCAGCATGGTTGAGAGGATTGTATCTGGAAATGAAGCCAGGCCTCACTCATGGCCGTGGCAGGTCTCTCTACAGGTACAGTACTGTCTCTCTCTCTCTCTCTCTTTTCATCTTATTTGTGTATATTAAAGGCAGAATAACAGTGATGTTGCTAGGTTTTCAATGTAATGGGTCCTGGGATGCAAGGGTGGTCATTCAGATGGGTCCCAGAAACATTTTATGGGTCCCCAATTACACGCCCCCCCCCCCTATCGTTTTCTTTGATCTCCAATCTCCATATCTTCTATGCGTGTGTGACTGTGTACATTATATCCTGATGCAGTGGATCTCAACCTTTTCAGGCAGCGACCCCCCAAAATAATAATATTTTAACTGGGGACCCCCCACCCTGAGGAATTAGGAGTTGAGGCACTTAATTTAGTTTGATTCAGTTCCACAGATACATAATATTATTGTGAAAATAGCAGATCTAGATCAGTGCGACTCGTTCCTGCTTTTCAAGACCGATACCGATATATATACATATATTAAAAAAACATAAATATATTTTTTCAAATGTATATGATTCTGTAGTATTAGCACAACAGGTGGATTTAACATACCTTTGACCAATAGACCCCTTAACAGACAACGTCATACTGGCTGCGTGCAGCCAGTATGCGCGCAACGAAACCCATTATATCAGGTCTCGTTAGGACGCGTCTCACTAGCCAACACACACAAGAGGGGGTTGGGGTGTGCTGAAACCAGTGCACCCCGAAACAGGTTGGGAATTGATTGCGTGAAACAATCACCTGTGCGTCCAGGCTCAATGTTAGTAAACAAATAATTGGTCTATAGAATACATTTAATCATAGAACCTTTTAATCATTATTATTATTTTATTTTGTATTATTTCTGAATGTAGAATTTATTTTTACTATTTATTGTGTAGCAATAAAATACTGAAAACACTGGCTTACAGTGGAAGTATTGGCAAATAAAGAAATAGGAATTCAAGAAATAATGAAGACAAATACTGACAATGCCTATGAACATTGGCTTGCAGTTATTGCACATAGTCAACATGCAATAATACTATTAGGCTTGTCATTGAGAAAGGAAAATAAAGTTGTCTTTTTGAGGAGAAGTGGAACCTTATAAGTCACTTTAAGTTTAGCATGAGGGAGAGGGTCTACCCTCTTCAGGGAATTAATTGTTATGATATCTCTAAGCTACAGAAAACATCCAGTTGCCTATTAAACATACACAAGACACAGACGATAGACAACCGGTTACTTACAGCTGCCATTAATTAGTGCTTTTGTTTGCCTTTGTGGTCAAATCAGGGTCAAATGCATAGGATCAACGAGCCATCGTTAACCTGCTAATGTTACACAGCTGATTGGCAACATGTTAATCCACCACATCATCTCCAAGCAAGTGGGAGAACACTCTAAAATCGGGGATTTTACTTTGGCTGGTCAATTTAAGATGACAATAGCAACAAAGATTAGTAGTAGACCTATATGTATGATGATCAGTTATTATTCCAGACAGTGGTCTATCCAAGACGTTTTAACACGTTTAAGAGCAGGTCCTCATGCCGTCTCTCTCTCTCTCTCTCTCTGTGTGTGTAGCGTAGACTAACAGCGAGGGGCTGTGCTGCTGCTTCTGCCACACAACGCTGTTTAACCGAGTTATACTTCTCCAGTACAACGGTGTCTAACCGGAGAGTTATACTTCTCCACCAACGGTGCCTAACCGAGAGAGTCCATGTAGATCACAGCTGACAAATATTATATATTATCGGAGATATTATTAATGTTATCGGTTTTATCGGGATGACGTCATAATTCCTGATGATATCAGACATATAATTATCGGGCCGATACTTATCGTGCACTACTAATTTTACCGCAAATTATTGTTATATTTTTCTCTGTTGGTGGTGACAACACTAGTGCGTCCATGAATGCGTCCTTTCGCAATATGGTGCGTCAGCGACGCAGGACGCAGGCCTACGAGCATCTCTGTTGAATAAACACAGTGAGCTGCTGGAATCGTGATCACTTCTTAGATGTTTTAAATATATGATATTAACTTAATGTACACTACAGTACTTAAACCTGTTCACATCTGTCCTGTATCGGTGCTTCCAGAGTGAACATATCAAGCACATACGATCGCCCTGCCAGAAGTAGGCACAGATACAGAGCTATGTCACATAAAATATTAAAATATTTAGAAGAAATACATATTTTTGTGCAGCCTGAGCCTGACTAATATCTGCAATGCTGCTGGATGGATCCGCAGCCTCAACGGTATTACAGGGAGATGTGAAATGTCACCATCACTGCCCAGGTGCCTTTGGAAAACACCCAAAATGTCCCTGAGCAACTGCATCAGGGATCAGTCCTCTAATGTCATTTTAGGTTCAAATCATACTGTTGCCGCTGTCAGGCAGTAACCTTGTATCTCCATATCGCTTCTTTCCCCCCATAAATGAATGCCATATGTTATACTTTGTTGTAGTACAGTGTCACACAATAGTAGTGATCTGCTTAAAACGCTGTGTCTTATGCAACATGTGAGCTAATCCACTATTTTCACCATTTGTGAAACACAGATTTAGCCCCTACATGCCCAAAACAGGAACACCAGGTTGAAAGTGGTTAAGTCGGTTCGAGGGCTTAATTAATATTTAACCAATGTTTAACCAGTATTAACAAGAGATTGTACAGTACAGACAGTACATTGGATCCATTTGAACACAGGTTCTTATTTTAATTTACTGAAAAGTAAAGGTTTTTTTTGACATACAAGGTTTCCACCTGGCAACAACCATACTGTATGTAGGAGATAATAGGTGTCTGCATACATATGCAGTCAGGTCATTTCTGATAACCTCATCTAAAACTCTAAAATCATGTTAAAGAGTGTAATAATGAGGGTTGTGACCAGGCTGTGCTGTGATGTTTCCCCATAGGTTCGTCCCAGAGGCAGCAAACATTACATCCACGTCTGTGGAGGAACTCTGATCCACAAGAACTGGGTCCTCACTGCTGCTCACTGCTTCCAAAAGTAAGACCATTCATTAACACATTGGTTCTCAAAGTGGGGTCCGGGGACCCCCAGGGGTCCTTGGGGGAGTTCCAGGGGGTACCCAGCTAAATGATGGATAGTAACCAAATGGACCCTTATGTGTCTGTAACTCTGAGAGTGTACAAATGGAACCAAATGGACCCTAACGGGCCCATTTGGTTCCATTTGTACACTCTCAGAGTTAAATTAACATTGATTTTACAAAATAAATTGTGGTCCCAGAGATAGAGATGCCATTAAATGGGGGTCCGTAGCCTAATGCATGTCAAACTGGGGGTCCTTGAAATTAAAATGTTTGAGAATCACTGAAGGAGCCTTAAAAATCTTCTATGGGAGTCCCTGGCATATCTTTTCAAATGGGGGTCCGTGGGCTAATAAGTGTCATCGATTTGGGGGTCCCTGACATGAAAAAGTTTGAGAACCACTGAATTAACACACACACGCTCGCGCGCACGCGCACACATATATTTCTATTACTATAATGACGACAATGACATTTTAGGACCATACCTTTAAATATAAAGCTTGAGTTATATACTTGCGCTACTATACTTAGTAGCGCAAACGTCCCTGGCACAAAATATTATCCACAAAATGGTAAATGGTGTATTTACATAGCGCCTTTATGCAAGGCACTTTACAATGTGTGTTACACTCACTCACTCATTCACACTCACACCGACAGCAGAGGAAACCATACAAGGCACCAACCTGCTCACCGGGAGCAGTTAGGGGTCTCGGCGTCTTGCTCAAGGACACTTCCGACACTAAAACTCTAGGGGAGGCCGGGATCGAACGTGGCTGCTTGCGGCCCCCAAATGGGGGTCTGTGGGCCAAATACATATCAGTCCTTGACTATTTGAGAAACTGTGAAAAACATGACCATGGGTACAAAGTACAAACATCATCATCCTGGCCTGGGCCGTAGCGTGACGGTTCAGGCACCCTAGGCTGCAATGCCAGCCTGACATGTGACGCGCGTTCGACTCCCGTTCCCGACGACCTTGTCACCCCCCCCCCCCCATCTCTCTCCCCATTTCCTGTCAACCTACTTTCCCTATCCCTCTCTAAATAAAGGCATAAAAAGCCCCAAAAGAAAAAGAAATATAAAAAAAAAAAAGAAAACATCATCATTGCAGGTTGACATCCCAGGTTGATAAATAAACAAACTAACTAACTAACTAACTAACTAACATCATCATGTGTCCTCAGGGGTAAGGCCGAGGACGCCGGCAGCTGGAGGATCGTCGTGGGGAAGCATCAGCTGAAGCGCTCGGAGACGGCGGAGAGGACGTTCCCCGTGAAGCGCATCTACCGCCACGAGCACTTCCGCTACCCCACGCACAGCGAGCTGGACTACGACATCGCCCTGGTGAAGGCCGCCACCGACATCCTGCCCACCAACTTCATCCGCTACGCCTGCCTGCCGCGCAAGCAGACCAGCCTCAAGCCAGGACACTACTGCTGGGTCACTGGCTGGGGCGACACAAGGGGTGAGTGGTACTGCTGGGTCATTGGCTGGGGCGACACAAGGGGTGAGTGGTACTGCTGGGTCATTGGCTGGGGCGACACCAGGGGTGAGTTAGTACTGCTGGGTCATTGGCTGGGGCGACACCAGGGGTGAGTTAGTACTGCTGGGTCATTGGCTGGGGCGACACCAGGGGTGAGTTAGTACTGCTGGGTCCCTATAATGCTGGGTCACTGGCTGGGGCGACACTAGGGGTGAGTTAGTAATAATGGGTCATATGACCCATTATTACTAACTCACACCTAGTGTCGCCCCAGCCAATATTGGCTGGGGCGACACCAGGGGTGAGTACTAGGGGTGTTGGATAAAATCTACAATTCATGTAAGAATAGCGATTATCAACGATTCAAAATCCATTCACAATTTCCAAAAATCACTGCTTTATTTTCCCCATCAAAGTCAAGAATTTTTACATGACCCTCTCTGGTGTCATCATTTTTAGTTTGAGTTGTTGGAAATAAATAGACTACACTTGTTTGTTAAAGTCCAGATGAAAACAATTAAACTGAAAACCTTGTTTTTTTTTATTTATTTGAAAATATTTGAACATTTTCGAACCCTTTTGAAAATGTTCAGATGCATAGTTGCCGAAAAGAGTCAAATAAGTAATAACTTATTATCCATGCGAACACAATTGGCTCGTGTTCGGGGGAGGGAAGCCGGGCCGGGGAGCGTGATATCGGTCATTGCACGTACTCCTACGGGCCGGGGGCGGAGCCTGTCAGCGGGGAGTTTTGGGGCGAAGGCTCTACGTCCTCCCGGCAGGTGAGTCAATTAATCGGAATCAATTGGCTACTTTAAATTCAAAATAAATAATAACCGATGTATCGGCCAGGCTCTGAAATAGAACTCTACACCGTTGGTTCTCAAAAGTGGGGTCCGGGGACCCCCAGGGGTACTTGAGGGGGTTCCAGGGGGTACCCAGCTAAATGATGGACAGGAACCAAATGGACCCATATGGGTCTGTAACTCTGAGAGTGTACAAATGGAACCAAATGGACCCTGACGGGTCCATTTGGTTCCATTTGTACACTCTCAGAGTTAGATTAACATTGATTTTACAATATGAATTGGGGTCCCAGAGATAGAAATGCCATTAAATGGGGGTCCGTAGCCCTAATGCATGTCAAACTGGGGGTCCTTGAATTTAAAATGGTTGAGAATCACTGCTATAGAGCCGTAAAAATCTTTTCTTATGGGGGTCCCTGGCTTATCTTTTCAAATGGGGGTCCGCGGGCTAATAAGTGTCAATTTGGGGGTCCCTGGCATGAAAAAGTTTGAGAACCACTGCTCTACACCTAATGGTGGTACCGGTGATGTAAAAGGTTGTCCCTCAACGTGCTTCCAGGTGGGAAGGAGAACGTGTCTCTGGCTGAGGCGCTGAACCAGGCGCGTCTCCCCATCATCGACTTCAAGACCTGCAAGCAGAAGAAGTTCTGGGGCGACCGGGTCCGAGACTCCATGATCTGTGCCGGCTTCAGAGACACCGAGGGCCCGCCAGCCGCCTGCCAGGTAACTGTACACCACCAAATAACCAACTTAACCACCTGAACCCCAGCATCCATATTCTGGGGGTGGGGGGGACATCAGCCAAAAATAGCAGTTCACAATGCTTTCACAGCGCATTGACTGAATGTGTGTTATGAGTGATTGAATTAGGGGTGCAACCTAATCGATTTAATCCAATGAATCAATCAATTCAACTCAATTCAATCCCTATTTTAGGCATAATGTCATCAAAGCTGAAAAAATGCTTCACAAAAAGTAAAAGAATATATATTTTGCACGACATTGTTGTATATAGTGTCGGTCGGGTGTCCAAAACTGTTATTTTTAAGGATTCAAATAAAAGAAATAGCAAAAATAGCAGATCTACAAGCTCGAAACGCTGCACAAAGCGACACGTTTTGATACTTTTATGTGACGCTGTAGTATGATCAAGTAGGGCATTAAATGACAAAAAAAAGGTTACAATATGGAGATAAGAAGTTTCTGCCCGATAGCAATGATATATAAAAAAAGAAATTCAATTCATCAGAAAAGTAAAATATAAAATAATCTCTAAGACTAAGTAATGCATAATTGCAGCCCTAGATTGAAGAACATCATATCTTTGCATTGTGTACTGTTACTCACTGTGAGCGTCCTTCTCTCCTCTCTCTCCCCAGGGCGACTCCGGGGGTCCTCTGCTGTGCCAGCAGGACCAGGACCGCTGGGAGGTGCACGGCGTGGTCAGCTTCGGCCCCATCGGCTGCACGGTGGAGAACAAGCCCAGCGTGTTCACCCGCACCGGCACCTACATCCCCTGGATCGAGGCCACCCGCATCAGAGACTTCTTCCTGCACTGAGCGCTGAGATAACACCACCCCCCCATCGCCGGGCAAACTATGCCACCCTGTGGCCACCATAAGAACTCTGCTCTGCTCTGTTCTGTCACTTCCATGGATGTAATCCCTCATTAGCGGTGGTGGAAGACATACTCAGATTTGATTACTTAAGTAAAAGTAGAAATACCACAATATATACAAATCCTGAGCTGGTAGGTCGGCTATTTTTTGATTAGCCAAAGTATAAAATAGGGCTTCAAGTGGTTAGTGTATATTTTGTAATGATAATCTAAATCGGCAAAGTAACTAAAGCTGTCAAATAATTGTAGTGGAAGTAGAAGTATAAAGCATCGCAAATGGAAATACTCAAGTAAAAGTACCTCTAAATGGTACCTTGAGTACAGTACTGTCCACCACTGCCTAGTTAGTACCATTGGCTACCTGTTTGGAGACAGATGACATCGTGAATGTCATTTTGTAACGTCCTCTTCCATAACACTTGTACATTTATTTACCCATCATAAGCTTACAGCATCGTCACATTACCTGTAAATACGTCACTAATGTGTAATAGAGAGTTGTGTTGTGAAATTAATTGTTTAGGCTATATTATGTAGTATATAATATGTACTACTAGGGCTGGGCCATATGACTTCAAATCCATATCACAAATATTTACAATTAATGAACTTTTTTGATTTTTATTAGCAGATCAATTCTTTCACTGTTATTGTACGCCACCATTGTGCAACGAAGTATAATGCAGGGTTAATTAGAGTAATCGATTTAGTCGATCATAAAAAAACATATAATTGTTTTGAGTCGATTCGCTAAAAAAGAAAAAAAACCTGCTTCATAATTATTCGATTAACCTACATGAATAAGATAAAGTGGGTTAATCAGTTCTAAACATCAGTTTGGATATATTTTCAGTTCATTTCCCAGCCCTATCTATGTACCACTCTACAGCTGTCCCAGAGGACGACATAGAACACACTATACAGTAAAATCCTTGGTACACAAAAACATTTTGACAAAGGTGCTATTTAGAACCTTTGGTGCTATGCAGCATCAACCAGGTTCAACTATGATTATGAGCAAAGAACTGCGGTTAGTGCTATTTAGCACCATTTGTTTTCGGCGTGGAACTCGGTGTGCAAACTGCAAATGGAACCAAATGGACCCTTACAGGTCCATTTGGTTCCATTCATACACTCCCGAGTTACATGAACTCTTAGGATTTGACTGTGTAGTGGACATGGATCGTGCTCTTTCTTGAATAGACTTTTCAAACTATCTACCGTCTACATTCTGTGCAATAAAACCTTTAAAGCAAAACTCCCAGTTACGTTTTCCCATGGTTTTGTTTCATATTTTATTATTATCTCTACTAATAACAAAGGGTACAGCGGGTTCACGGGGGCACACAGAACACAATGCGCACTTCCAGTACAGTTCAAAGAGATAACGTTCAGGATTCTGACTCACACACTGGAAAAACTGTACCCACCGTGAATATAGTTGCAATAAATATAAGGATTAGAACAGAACTTTATTGTTAAAGGAGTAGTTCACCAAAAAAAAAATCTTATTTTCTATCCATGGGTGTAATTGATAGAAAATAAGTATTTTTGGGGGTAAACTACTCATTTAAAGGCCTTGGCCTTGTGGGTGTCGGGGGTGACATTTTCACCCCGACACCCACACGCCTCACGGTCCGAGATCAAGGAGACAGCAGAGAGGTTGTGTCTAGAATTATGGTACGAGACGGGATTTGGAGAATCACACACACACACACACACACACACACACCAGATGTCATCATAATCAGATACATTCCTGTTTGGCCCGTTTCACTCAAAGCTTGCGGGCGAAAACACAAACCAACGTACGTGTCCCAACATTTTGGGGCTGCAATACCAGCAGTGAAGTAAGAGAGGGCCTAAGAACTTCTCTGAAGTAAATTTTGAAAAGGAAACACAAAGATCCACTCCTCAAATGAGATCCATGATGAAGGGAGAAGAAAAAGGGAGAAGAAATTCCAAGTAGATTTTTTTTGTCCATTTCTTTCACAATTTTGTGTTTCAGTCATTTCCCCCGCTTCCCAGAAAGCTCCTAACCCAGGAGGTGAATGGGGGAAATGGGGGGGGGAGTTTGGGTGACAAGAGGCATCTCCTGCTCCATTACCAGTGCACTGCGTTTGACCAGAGTCTATCTCGTCTTGGCGCTGTGGTTAAAAGCCGTGCACTCGCTCTGATGGAGGGGACAGGGAGCCCTGTCCATATTTGTCCCTGTGTTTGTGTCTGCTGCGTGGGGGGGACACGCTCAGTACAGCCTGGAGGACGGGCTGGAGCCGGCGATGTGGTCCCAGTTGTTGTAGAGGGCGTAGGCCCCGGACATGGCCAGGCCCACCAGACCTCCACGCGCTACGCCTCGCACGCCACCTGAGACACAACACAACGCCAACAACATACGTGTGATAAACATTGCTTGTATACAAAACAAACAGACTCGCCCACAGCCACTGAAACTAATGAAACTACCAGGGTTTCTGCAGCTGCAGGCAAGTCAGATTTTAAGACGTTTTTTTCAAGTCTTAAGTCTAAATCCTTTTTTGAAAATAGGGTGTTTAGGGTGTATTTTCAAACACCCTTAAATCAGCGGTTTTCAACCAGTGGTCTGGAGACCACCAGTGGTCCTTGAGGGGGTTCCAGGGGGTCCCCAGCCAAATTAATAGTTAGCAACCAAATTGACCCTTATATGTCTGTAACTCTGAGTTAAATGAACACTGATGATGGTGATACAGTGTAGATTGGAACCCCCAAGAAATCTAAATGGTTGAGTCCCTGGCATATCTTTTCAAATGGGGGTCCCTGGGCTAATATTTGTCAATTTGGGGGTCCTTGATGCGAAAAAGGTTGAAAACCACTGCCTTAAATGAATGCACACGCGCACGTTCATGCACGTGCACATGACATGTATGCACACCATGCGCATATTCATCAGGAGTGGGGACAATAATGTTAGTCCTGCAACAGGACAGAACATGATAAACATCTGTGTAAGCGCTCGAAACACGTACAATTGCTTTGATTGTGGTAAAGACAAAACCATGACAACCCCGGCCAAACCAGGAAGTCACGTCGATGTAAATTAAACAGGAGACTACCTGCAAGTTGTCCAGAATCATTTACACCACAGACACACAAACAGAGAGAGACCTACTTGTTGATTTGAACAGCATCCCAGTGAGAGTTCCAGCAGCTACGGTGTTAATGTCATCCTCTGCTCCTCTGGCCTTCTCTATCGCCACCCCAAATATACTGTACAATAACGCTACAACAGGAAGTGACATCATCAAATATACTGTACAATAACACTGAAACAGGAGGGGACTTCATCAAATATACTGTACAATAACACTGCAACAGGAGGGGACTTCATCAAATATACTGTACAATAACACTGCAACTGGAGGGGACTTCATCAAATATACTGTACAATAACACTGCACTGAACCAGTGTGTTCAGGGACAAGGTAGGTTTAAGCAGCTGTTGGAATATTTTTAGCGGCGCTAGCCGCTCTATACCTTTAGGTATAGAGCGGATCCTGCTCTATACCTGGCTTTTGCGTCAACGTTCTGATTGGTCAGACACGTCAACAAAGTGATTGGTCAAGCTTCACGTGACACGTGGCTATAAACACATTATAAACACTTATTGATGACAAAATGTATCAAAGGCACCGCTACCTTCACACAGGTGTGATTTTTTTAATTCAAAGTCATATTGTGCAAAGTTATATTTAATATTATCTTAAACTGGTAAATGTTTCACAATATCCATTCCACATAAATGTGTTTTTAACAACTTCTCTAAACACTATTAAACACTACTATTTGTATTCATTTCTAACATAATAAGGCAAACTTCTATTATTTCATAATTGTATGGATCCATGATGAAGTGCTTACCGACAGAGCCCAGAGTGTTGGCCCATGATGCACCCTGCCTCGTCACCATGTTCAGAATCCTGTTGAAGGAGGAGGTGGAGGGTTCATAGTAGAAGGTAAGTCATCTAACCAAAACACTACCAACACTAACTAATGGATTGAACTGATTATTGAAAAAAATATATTGATTTTAATCAAAATAATCCATAGTTACAGCCCTACATGTAACTCTGGGACATAACTGACAGTATTATGATAAATTCATACTCACTGCACGTTACGAGGTTTAGACCAGGCCATGTCTCTGGTCTCCTTCAGACCCATCCTGAAGCCGTTAAATGTTCCAAACGCAGCTCCTACAGAGACCAGGAACACAACAACGTCATCAACTTATCCTTCTATGTTACATTCATATTTCAATACGTTTACCTCCCTTTTGTTTTATGTGAACCCAGAGAGTAAAGGGCCAACGTCCAAACTTTTCTTCTCATGGATTAAAGCAAAATAAAATCTCATGACTGACGATGTAATGATGATGTTTATGTGTTATCATTGAATCATTCTAAACCCTATGTTGCTGCTGTTCCACATACAGCCAACCAGTTGAAGAAATCACAGTTGAGGCTTTAAAACCTTTGCTTTTATGCAATTTCTGAGAACATTCATGTTTATGGAAGATGCTTCTGAACTTGTATTCTATTGCTAGTTTGACCGCTTCAAATACTCTTTAATCTTAATATAACTAATGACCGGAAATAGCCGATCTACAAGCTCACAACATGTTCACGGGCACTCGAAAATGTCTATAATTGAATCATAGTTCAAACCTTCTTTAGTTAAATCTCACTCAAACGCTATAGGACTAGGAGACATGAATTGCTGCCCTGCCTGCCCACTTGCCCAATAATATTTTGTTAAGCAATATCAGTTGCCTAATCACTGTGACAGTTCACTTGGTCAGGCAGCTGTCTGCCTTGCCTCTACGGTGGCTACTCTCCTGATGTAGTTGAATAGGACTGTAAATAATGTGCCATACGTGTGCAGCTGTCTCACCAGTGATGCAGCAGCCTCCAATAGTAAAGAAGGCCAGTTCAAACCTTCCCCTGGTCTTATTGGCTCCTGTAGGCAGGATGAACTCATCATTGTCCTAGAAACACAAAACACATTACAACTGTTAATTCAGTGATATTACTGAGATTCATTGCTTATACAAGAATATGACTGAGTAAGGAGAAATGCTCTTCTGTAGGGCAATTTTTTGACTACATCAGTATCGGCAATTATGCAGCGGCTGTCTCCCAACTTTTAACCACTTTCAAGTTTCAACCTAGCATCCATATTTTGGACATTTGAGTAAAATGTTCTCAAATAAACGTTAATCAAATCTTAGTTTTTCAAATTGATTAGAAAATATTGCGCTTTTGGTCAAAATATTGGTTAAAACATTGGTAGTCGATGGTCTAGGATGCTCCAAAATCAAGACCGAACCATAACATCTGGCATCAGTCGGTCTGTACTCTTCTGTCACCTGCTGAGCAGACAGGACTCACCTGTACCAGGTAACGAGGGTCCACATTGAGATAAGGTGACAGAGGACTCATCCCAGTCACTGAAATGACAATTACACATGGAGGTCAGCTAACAGGACAGAGACACACATCACACTGACACACAGTTCAATGGCTCTTCAAAGGTCAAGGCAGTGACATCATGTATGTATGGTGCCATGGTACTTATCCCTGTGAGAAAGAATGTGTGCACTGTGCACCCTCCAATATAATTCAAGCTAACCGTAGATTTAAACTCAATACATGTTAGTTGTTTTAAAATATAAAACAATGTTTAAATAATAAACATAGATAGATATTCAGTCTATAGGCAATCTAAACGACATGGACATTTAACAGACAGACAGATAATACAGCAGACAGACGGACAGACAGGGATACAGACAGACAGACAGGCGTACATACATACACCAGACAGACAGACAGACATACATACATACATACAGACAGACAGACATACATACAGCAGACAGACAGACAGGGATACAGACAGACAGACAGGCGTACATACATACACCAGACAGACAGACAGGGATACAGAAAGACAGACAGGCGTACATACATACACCAGACAGACAGACAGACATACAGACAGACATACATACGTACATACAGCAGACAGATGTGGTATATTCAGGACTACAAGTAGTTATTAAATATGAGAATATTACTACCAGGTTATTTTGCTATGACACATTAGTGTAAGAGTAAGGAACTAGATTAAAGAAATTGATGACTCACTCAAAATCTACTGTGCCAGCAAAGAGGACAGAGGTTGCCTAACAAAGGCCTAATCAGTCCTCACATTTACATAGAGAGGTGTGATGAGTACATCACCTGATGAAGCTTCAAAGGCTGACTGAAACACTTTGATAAAGGAAACAGAGGGTGGTCATTAATGTAAATAGCTACTTTCCTTTTAACATATCAATCTAAATAGGTTACTGAAGGGTGTGATAATTAATTTTTCCGTCTTTTCAAACGGGCTTAGACACCACACAGACAGACAGGGATACAGACAGACATACATACATACAGCAGACAGACAGACAGACAGGGATACAGACAGACAGGGATACAAACAGACAGACATCCGACAGACAGACAGACAGACATACAGCAGACATACAGGAATACAGACAGACAGACATACATACAGCCAACAGACAGGGATACAGACAGACAGACAGACAGATGACAGACAGACAGGGATACAGACAGACAGCAGACAGACAGTGATACAGATAGAGATACAGACAGACAGGGATACATACAGCAGACAGACAGGCATACAGACAGACAGACAGACAGACAGACAGACATCCGACAGACAGACAGACAGACAGACAGACAGACAGACATACAGCAGACAGACAGACAGACATAGATATACAGCAGACAGACAGGAATACAGACAGACAGACAGACATACATACAGCCGACAGACAGACATACAGCAGACAGACAGGGATACAGACAGGGATACAGACAGACAGGGATACAGACAGACAGACGACAGACAGACAGGGATACAGACAGACAGCAGACAGACAGGGATACAGACAGACAGACAGTGATACAGACAGAGATACAGACAGACAGGGATACATACAGCAGACAGACAGGCATACAGACAGACAGACAGGGATACAGACAGACAGACATCCGACAGACAGACAGACATACAGCAGACAGACAGACATAGATATACAGCAGACAGACAGGAATACAGACAGACAGACATACATACAGCCGACAGACAGACATACAGCAGACAGACAGGGATACAGACAGACAGACAGGGATACAGACAGACAGACAGACGACAGACAGACAGGGATACAGACAGCAGACAGACAGGGATACAGACAGACAGACAGTGATACAGACAGAGATACAGACAGACAGGGATACATAGCAGACAGACAGGGATACATAAAGACAAGGACACAAACAGTCATAATATGGACAGACAGCCCTCACACTGTATCTGAGGGGGAACACATTGTGACGGTAGTACAACATGTACCGACTGTAACCTCACATTAGCATCATTAGCATCTTTAGCATCTTTAGCACAACAACACACTGTTATGTTATAATACTCACATGGAACCCCAGCCAGTTCAGAGTGAGAGTATTCAGGAGCAGAGCCTCCAAACAGGTTCCCCAGACCCGCCTTGAAGCCTCCAGACCCTCCTGATCCTCCAGGGTTGTTGTTGTCCATGATGCTAGCTAACGTTAGCAACCTCTAGCTAACAGTGATGCAACAACACTACACTGTTCTAAATCACACACACAACACACAGCCAATATCAAGTAGTTGGTCGATGATCGATAATCGATATGAGGTTTTAAGTACTGATCTAATAATCCTAGTTACTACTATTATAAGTGAATGTTAAGCTGCTTCCATCATGACATGCCTCTGACTCTGACCTCCAGCAAAGTAACACGCTATGCCGTAAAGCATTGCGCATAGCAACCACCGGTTGGTGTCGTGCAACACTTTACGACAGTGATTCTTCTAATTCTCAACACTTTTAAGGAGTTCAAGGAAGGAAGGTGCCTTTTTTAAATCTAGGAACCCCAAATTAGCAAAAATCCTCGGTGTTTATTTTAACTCTGAGAGTCCATCTGAGAGTATCATGTTTATGTTCTCAGAGACACTTACCTGTAAAGGTATTTCTAACACATTGTCGTCATTTTAATGGAGGTAGAGAATAAAGCCTTTCAGAGCCCGGATAGCTCAGTCGGTAGAGCATCAGACTTTTAATCTGAGGGTCCAGGGTTCAAGTCCCTGTTCGGGCGACACGTTTTTCAATGAAAACACAGTGACATGAAACCTGTCCAAGTGGCATTAAACCTACATCTGCTGGGTGAAGATGTATTATAAGGTATAGCAAACACGTTGCATTGCAAGAAAGAAAACGAGATGTTGGAGTTGTTGTGACAGGAAAAGTATGTTCATGGAATTACCAGTCAAACTTCTGCTCTGCATGGAAGGTTGTTTGTTTAGGGCTAGCCCTGAAACGTGACAGGCGAGCATCATGTGAACCATGGCTAGTAGTGTATGAGAGACCAAGGCACCCATAATGCAAAGTATTAATTAATGGAAAATATTTTCATAAGGGCAACGGAAAGCCAAGTAACAGCTGGACTTTAATGACACAGTGATCATCTCCCTGTTTTTGCCATGTCCCACCATCATTTTAAGATGGAAACCAAAATTAGGAAGAACAGGACAAAAATAAAAACATCTGTTAAAGCTTCAAATAGCTCAGAATAAAACTGCAAGTTTTTTTTATTGGGTTTGAGGCAGAGGTCTGAGAGATGTGGCTCTCATGGCTGAAAGTTTATCTGAAACACAATTTTATACAATATAGAGGGGGGTCCCTGCTTCATCTCTCTCTCAGCTAGGGGGTCCTTGGCCTGAAAACGT
>NC_139951.1:47224760-47252260 GCF_963454915.1 Gymnoscopelus microlampas
AGAGTGTTACAGAAAATGGAACCAAATGGACCCGCTTTGGTTCCACTTTATAACACCACTCTCTCACTGAGTTAAATGAACCCTCAGGATTTCAGCAGTGTGTCTCCTCTTGTCCAATAGGCTGCCTGCTAGCAGCAGCAGCAGTGTGTCAGATAGAGTTCCTATGTCTTTCTGTAGACCGGGGTAAAGGGGGGGGGCAGTCTCACCTCCAAGCCTGAAGTTCAATACCACCACGCCCCCCCCCCCCCCCACTCCACAAAGGAAACAGGAAGGGCAGGGAGAGGCTGAATTAACCACCCACGACCACATTGAGCACAGAAAACACTCCCATGTACTTCTGTTTCCAACTTTCACTTGTTGTTGAGAAGAGAAGGAACGACCGACCCCTCATACTTGAAGTTATGGGTGGAGCGTTCACATGGCCATGTTGTCTAGATAATAATGTCTGAATCTATCTATCTATCTATCTATCTATCTATCTATCTATCTATCTATCTATCTATCTGTCTGTCTGTCTGTCTGTCTGTCTGTCTGTCTGTCTGTCGGTCTGAACTTGTAGAAATAGCAGATCTAAAAGTTCACAACGTGTCGCAATTTCAAATGTTCCCCTCAGAATAGAGATACTGGGGTTGAAGTGGCTCAACATCAAGTATAAAGTTATTTTCAATCTGTCCTAATGGAAACAGATATTTTCTCAAGTTTTCCTTGTGACCCGAGCCAAACATGTTTGAGATCCACTGGTGTAGAGATAGATATATAGATGTATAGATATCAGTGGTGTAAAGTAACTAAGTACATTTACTCAAGTACTGTACTTAAGTACAATTTTGAGGTATTTTTTACTGGAGTAACATTTTGGTACTTTTACTTTTACTCAAGTACATTTTTCATTTACGGACTTTTACTTGTAACAGAGTACTTCTACATTGCACTATTGATACTTTTACATAAGTAAAACATTTGAGTATTTTTTCCACCACTGATAGATATATAGATAACATAGGGGCCATTGCCATATGGTCTCAGTACACAGAGTGATATTTACTCTACAGATGTTTGCAGATGTTTGAGGGTGTTTGCACACATCGATTTCCTTTCTATTCCCACGCCGTCCGTCCAGTGGCTCATGGTCCTCTAACCTGAAACCCCCCTCTCCCTGTTCCAACGCACGTTTGTACAGCTGCGTGCCTCTGGGAAACCATGGGGAGTGGGTGGGACGGGGGGAGAGAAGAGGGGGGGGGGGGTCTGGCTGTATCTTATTACACAAATCCGTGTAACACCCATGTTGATGCACGATGAGAACAGTGGAAGGAAAGAATCAACAAGTAGAGAGACATAAGAGGTGAGAGTCAGTGAAGAAATGTGTTACTGTAGAAATGTGTTACTATAGAAATGTGTTACTGTAGAAAAGTGTTACTGTAGAAAAGTGTTACTGTATAGAAAAGTGTTACTGTATAGAAAAGTGTTATGGTTTCCTGTATTTTAGTTTGTATCTCTAGTAGTATCTTTAGTCCTTTTCTTTCTGGAAGCAGTTGGTCGACTCGTCTCTTAAAGGATAATCCATCATTATACAAAATGTGGGAAAAGTGGAAAAATATATACAAAGGTGAAACATTGCTCTGCATTAAAGTAGAATAAAAATACCTCTGTACTACTATCACTCAGCATAATGTGCTATTAGGAAAACTAGTCTCTTCTATTCTAACTATTCTACTGTGCAAATATAGAGTAGAGAATATAGAGGTGCAGTTTCGCAGCACATACAAAGGTTGAGTTTTTTTTTGCAAGCAAGGATCTAGTATTTCATGTTATACTCAGAGCCAAGTGTTTCCCACAGTTGTCTGACATGGACTACTGGGAAACTTGCCATAATATTAAGTTACCAGAGTTCACTCATGAATATGTTGACAATAATGCACTGTACTGTATGTCATTTTAGTCATTATATAATGTGATCAAATATTTGTTCATGTATTCTTAGTTATATGTTTTGGCAATGATGGATTATGTCAATTGAACCAACTGTGAAAACAAACCAAAAAATCCTTTAATTTATACTTCTACGCACGACCAAGCGTCACTCCCCAAGAATTCGTCACGTTCAACTGAAAAAAAGTGCACTTTCTTCAGTTGAAAATGTACTGACACTGATCCCACCACCAAGTATGAATCCACTTCTAGTGGTTGTGTTGGCGGTTACCTGTCTGTGTGTTATAAAGAGTGTGTGGATTATTAGTATGCAAGAAATGAAAGCTGACTTGCATCAGTGAGTGCTACAGAGAAAAAGCGACAAAAGTTTGGTTAGTTTTTATTTACATCTATTCTGTTTAATAGTGTGCTAGAAATCGCTGTCCAAATACAAAGAGCTATTCCCCACTGGGAACACCGTAAAAGTTAAAAGTTTCATCGTTCCAACACACAGCTTAATGTTTTGTTTTTTATTCTCAGACACACACAAGTCTTTTATTTTTTAAAGAAACCAAAGCAGAGACGTCTATCATTAAAGTGGTTAATAATAATCACAGGAGAGGTCACAGTTAGTAGCCCGATATTTGGCACAGAATAGTAGATTAATATCATACTGTTAATCGTCACGCATGTGCAGTGGTGGATACTTGAGTACTGTACTTAAGTGCATGTTTTTGAGTATCTGTACTTTACTTGAGTATTTGTGTTTTTTTTGGACACTTATGACTTTCACTCCACTATACATTTCAAAGACAAATTACTTTTGACTCCACTAGATTTCCAGGAAGTACATTATGAATTAAACCACTTGAGCCCTATTTCAAATATAGTGAAAATAGCCGATCTACAAGCTCGCAATGCGTTGTGAGCTTGTACATTTGCTATTTTCACTAATATTGATGTTCTTTATTCTTTCCATTCTGTGTAGCCTACTTTTGAAAACACTTACTTTTACTTTTTTTTTTAAAGCAAGTACAACATGCAGTCCTTCGATAACAAATTTGACTTAGCAAACTTTCACTTGCAGTCGAGTTGGAGTATCTATTACTTTGACTCAAGTACTGCTGCCGAGTACTTTGTCCACCACGTGCACACGCGTACAGAAAGGCACAGAAGGTAAGCAACACGGTCCTCACAAAGCCTCTAGTTAAAACAGAGAACATTGGAAAAAGTCCAGTATCTCAGGAAACATTGCAAAAATGTAAGGTTACAGATTACGTAATGGATGGCACAAATGGTGTTTAAACATGAAACAATACAGAGTAGTTAAATGTATGTATGCATCAAATTATTCTCCGTAATAAGGCATATTGTTCTTATTCTGAAAAGGTCATTTAATGTTATGTTTTTCCACGTATAAAATAGAATATAAAAATACAATATAAACTTGTTACAGATGTTATGCATATGTCCATCATTTTCTTTCTTTTTTTTTTTTTTTTTACTTTTTGTTCTAAGGCACACAAAAAAACGCCAACAGTGAATCAATCTCAGGTACAAAAGCAACAAACGCACCCGTGGGAGGCAGCGGTCAAAGAGTGGACACACATGCAAATAAATGTACATATAAAATGTATATCTCCCTATTCAAAACAAAGAAAACCACCAAACAAAACAAAAACAATAACATAGTAACACTGTTGAGCCGAGGCCTCATTCTCTCCAATCAAAGACATCGTAACTGGAAGTGGATGAGATCTACCCATATGGCTGAATGCTTCAATACTGGAACGCACTGCTTCTCAAAAACGTCGGGTTTCGGGGACCCCCAGGGGGTCCAAAATCTCAAACGGAACCTTATACGGGTCTGTAACGCGGAGGGTAAACACATGGTTTACGCTCCGAGTTACAGACGGACCCCCTTACGTTGAGAAACAGCGCTGTTTAATGCACTTTCCTTTCAGTTGAGCCACGTTTTGGCACTAGAAGAACACGTGTGTTCAACAATGACATGTAAAATTACTATTATTCCTATTAGGTTTGTAACATTAATCCGTTATATTGTTAATAAATAAAGGCACTGTTTCGTTGTACGTCAAAGCTCCTACTTGCAGCGTTTTATAATAGGCAAACTCTGTGGAAAGAGGAAGGCAGTCTGCTACACTTAGACAAGAGGGCTAGGATCTCCCCTTGTGTGTGTGTGTGTGTGTGTGTGTGTGTGTGTGTGTGTGTGTGTGTGTGCGTGCGTGCGTGCGTGCGTGTGTGAGAGCTCAGGTGTGACATACATTTGTGCGTGTCGATTCAATGTCGTGCATACGGGCGTAACAGGAGAGAGGAATTGAGGTATGATAAACATGAGATGAGTTGCATAATGTGTAACTGTGACGATTTAGCCTTCCCATCTACAAACACTTAAAGGGATATCTTGGCTTTTTTCCTCCTCCATTCTACTTAGATATTTTTCTAACATACTTATCGTTACTGTCGGGCAGAAACCTTTTATCTCCCGACAGTTTCAGACTTACAAGGTTTCCACGCGACAGCAACGATATACTATGTTTAATATATGTATTATATATTCACTCTGAGTGCTTTTGCCACATTGAGTTTCTACACGGCTAGTTAGCATTCCTCCTACATCCCAGTGGGGACGCTAGCTGCAAGCTAACGACGTGACAAAACGTGACAAATGCCCCCCGCCCGACAAACACAAAAATAGCACAACTCAAATACACAAAAAACCTCAAAATACCCATTTTAGAGTTTAGTGTTCATCAAGGAGGAGGGTCAATATGGAGGATAAGTACAATTATCATCATTATTATCAGTGTAGTTACCACGCAATTAGCATAGTCATTCATTAATATGGTGTCACATGGTGACTGGGGACAGTGGTGGACAGTACATTAAGTATATTAACTTGAGTACTGTACTGAAAGTACATTTTTGTTTCTAGTATATATACTTGTACTTGAGTATATGTAATTTCTGGATAGTGACTTATTTCACTAAATTTTCCACTACATTTCAAAGACAAAATTGTGCACTTTTGACTCCACTACTTTTCAAGAAAGGGGAAAAGAAAATGCACATTATGAATTAAACACTTAGGCCATATTTAAAACACAGTGGAAAAATTGCCGATCAAGTATCAATACTTTGACTCTCAAGTACTGTTGTCCACCACTAGGGGCAGAGGAGTGCAGATCAGGGGGTTGGCACGATCGGCCCTTCAGACCAGATCAGCTCAGAGACTGGGTTTTGGCCCCGAACCCGTGGCGGATGCGGAACACGTTACCCCAGTAAAAAATCTACTGGTTGTATGGGAGTTGTAAAGGGGGGGGGGGGTTCACGATCATTGATTATTTCACGATCAATGAAGAATGGGAAACAACTCAAAAAAGGATTGGGCTTTTTTTTACTGTGGGGCTGGGAATGACAGCTTCTTAAAACCAGTAGTTCTCAAACATAAAAAATGGCAGGGACCCCCAGAGTGGTCCACATTTAGGCCCACGGACCCCCATAACTCTCGAGAGCGTACAAATGGAACCGAACGGACCCGTAACGGGTCCGTTTGGTTCCATTCGTACGCTCTCGAGAGTTACAGAACTCCCGAAAGTGCTCCATTTGGTTCCCAACTATCAATCAGTTAGATGGGGACTCTCTGGAACCACGCGGGGACCCCCACCCGAACCGCTGTCTTAAAAGTGACAGCTTAGCTTCGGGGGGGGGGGGGGGGAGGGGGGGAGGGGGAAGGCACGATTGGCTAGGACTCGGAGATAGGCGGGGTCCCACATGATGGCGGTCCCTCTGGATTGGCTGGTTGGACAAGTTGTTCCCATTGTGCAGTAGTAGTAGTAGTAGTAGTGGTCTCTGGTTGGCTTGACCGGGGGGGATTGGCCGGGGGGCCGCGGTGGCCAATGAGAGCGCAGCGCCAGGCAGGCAGGCAGAGATGGGCGGGATCACCAGTTGGGCGGAAAGGTCAGAAGGTCAAGGGGTCATGGGTTAGTTGCCGTGGCAGCTAGAGTTAGACATACAGAAGGACGGGACAGACGAGGAAAAAAACGAAGTAAAAAAAAAAAAAAAAGAAGAAGAAGAGAGGAAGGGAACATAAAAGGGGGGAGGGGGGGGACATAAAAAAAAGAAAGAAAAACAAAGATAGAAGAGAGATTAGTTTCAGCTAGTGGCGTCAGGGTGATAATCATTACAGCATCTACCGCAGTCACACAGTGGGAGGGGGGCGGGGCCTAAGCTCGGGGCGCAGATTAGCGGCCGCGATCACGCGTTTTAAGAACGCGCCTGCACCATATTTATTTTGTTGTTGTTGTTGCCAGTTATATGCAATGCTCGGCGCGTTTTCCCCCCAAATTAAACGCCTTGTTTGCCGTCTTATTGGTGCGTGCTGCAGTGTGATCGATCGCAGGCCTGACGGCCTTCGTAAGCACGGAATAACCATTCATTAACGCTTACATCAGCAACCGAAGGTTGACTTAAAGGGATAGCTCACCCCAAAAATTACTTTTTTTCTATCGATTAGTCACCCCATGAAAATTTAATTGAATAATTTTTTTGTCGCATTTTTAAGCCAGCGGACCGGTAGGCAGTGGTTCCGGTAGGAGACACAAAGGAAACTCCTACCGGAACCGCTGCAGGTCATCAAATTATTGTCTTAGGAATGCGACAAAAAAAATAAAAATATCCATGAATTCAAGTCTCCATGAGGTGACTAATCGATAGGAAAAAGAGTCATTATGGGGGTGAACTATCCCTTTAAGGAATGGGCGTTTAAGCATGCTCATATCTGCTTATGAAGGTCTGGCTTTTTCTTTTGGGGGGTGGGGGGGGGTAGTGGTTTAGTTGGGGGTCCCCTCCAACTGTGTAACTGCTGCTCCACAGTAAAATCCTCAGCGGTAATATAACTCAGAAAGCATACACACCTGGAACCAAACGGACCCCGAAAAGAGTCCATTTGGCTCCATTGTGCACGCTTTCCCAGTTAAATCAACGCCGTGGATTTGATTGTGTACAGTGATTACTATTCATGCTAGCTGGGCTAACACCTGGCACAGACAGACACCAAAACCATGGACAGAGAAGAAGACATAGCATGGTTTCATCTGTGTGAGAGAGAGAGTGGTTTGTTTGTTTGTTTTTTTTATCTCTAAAAAAGAAGGCTGACGGGTCTAATTCCCACCGTGACAAATTAGAGGTAATGTTTAGCAGCAGGCAGACAATCTGGATGATTAACTGTTGTGATTGAGTCAAGGTTTTATTGATTATGATTCTGGCTCCACTGCCACAATGAGGTTATTAGAAAAACTGCAGCTAAGATACTACGGTGAAGCAGAAGAGGCCCAAATGTAAAGGAAAAACAAGTGATGAGGTGGTTAAAAAGATGGTGATTTGTTTGTTTTTTTAGACGGAATTAAGAAATATTATTATCAAAACAGACATTGTTCTAACTACGGTAATGATTTAGAGGCTTTGGTTCGCTTTAGAGGTTTGTTTTTCAATATTCAACTTTATTGCCTTTTAGAGATTTTTGAAGTTTTTTTTCTTTTTTCGTTCACTGTACAATAACATGAGCGCCACTGCTCAAAAAACACACAACAGGGCAGCTATAGCTATAGTCTGTTTCTATTGCATACAGTCATGAGGCCAGAAAGAAAAAAAGAAAGAAAAAAAATTGGAGGGGGACACCTTTTTTTTATATAAATACATAAGAGTACAGTACTGTGTCCCAATGCGATCCTCTCTACTGCTAAAACTGTACCGTTGGAAGTTTACATGGATACTCTTTACCTATAAAAAGTATAATGTAAAAAATGGAATAAAAGAATGCACTGTAAAATCCGTGTTGATTTAAAACAAATCCAACACTGAAGGACTTTACCGCGCATGTATTTACGAGCGACCTTAAGTTAAAGGGGAATTTCGCCGGACGGTTTTCTTACCTTTTCTATGATGTTATGATATCGTACGACGAGTGGTGCAGTAGAAAAACTCAATTCCATAACGACTCAACCGCAGCTAAAAACCAGAGCGTATAGGCTGTGTGCTAGATTGACTATTTTAATAGCTTTTTTTCCTCTTTTTTTTTTGTGAGATCTGTGTCTCCGGAAGTCTTGCAAGACGAGATTTCACACGTGACGTCATCCACGTCACTTTGTCAACAGTACGGTGGCAAAAACAACGTGGAGCGTTTACTGTCCTTAAGAACGTTAGATCTCACACAAAAAACAACAACATTAAAATAGGCGATCTAGCACACAGTCTATACGCTTGGGTTTTTCGCTGCAGTTCACTCGTTATGGAATTATGATTTTTTTCTACAGTACCACTCGTCCTAGGATATCATAACATCATAGAAAAGGTAAGAAAACCGTCGGGTGAAATTCCCCTTTAAGAAGCTCAAAAACAAAAACAAAAACATAAAGCACTTAAAATCCTTAACATCCCTATTTACATATTTATTTTTGCAGCTAAATACATAGCATCAGCACCACTCCCACTAAGGAATATATACTGTATATGAAGGATGTAAACAGCCCAGTGGGCGTGTGATAAGACAACAGACTAAAGTATATAATCATGTCATAATAATATAAAAGAGCTTATAACACAGAATTCAGTAGTAATCACACACTGCTGTTTTTTAGTATTTGGAAAAAACAAACAAACAAAAAAGAAAGAGATTTTCTCATCAAGTAACCGTCTTTAAAAGGAACAATAGCTTTTTCAAGTGTTACGCTATATTGAGATGGACACAAAACGAGGATAAAGTTTATCAAAAGAAAAGGAAAATCAATCTGTTTTTGTTTTTTTTCTTTTCATGGAATGATGTTGATCTGAATGTTAAAGGACGACTTCACCCATTTTCAATATAATGTTCATGTAATTGGTCCTCACTAATGCTCATGATTTAAAATAATGTTTTATTTCTGTCTACTCACTCTGTGTCTCAGAGGAGGGGCTGTGGACAGTTCAGAAACCCGCCTACCAGTGACATCATCGATGGGGAATCCAAGCTAATAAAAACGCCATTAAAGCCATTGTTCTCATGTTAATAAAAAGAAAATCCTTATTTTAACCATTTTATCATGAGCATCAGTGAGGACCATTTACACGACGATAGGTTGAGAAATGTGCGAAGTCGTCCTTTAAACCCAAACGGCCTCGTCTGTAGGTCGAAAAGGCAAACGATGAGAAAAGGAGAGAAAAAAAAACAAAACAAAAAAAGGCTTCAGTCAGTCACAAGGACCGTCACATGAATGTAATGACCCATTCTAATTGAGAGGGCCCCGCCTACAAGCATTCTGCTTCATCTAATTGGTGGGCAGCAGAGAGCTCGCCGCCCCCCCCCCCCCCCCCCCCCCCCCTTTCCTCCGCCACTCATTCTCATGGACTGTGCTTATCATTGAGACCAATCTGTTTCACATTATATCTATCACTGCATCAGTGTGTGACCTTTTGTTTATGTCTGACCATACCGAGGTGCTCTGAGCACGCCGTGTTACGCACAGTATGTAAACTGACACTGGTTCACACACACACACACACACACACACACACACACACACACACACACACACACACACACACACACACACACACACACACACACACACACACACACACACACACACACACACACACACACACACACACACACACACACCACGCATCACGTGCGCACGTGCACACAGATCATGCACGGGTACTTACGCACATATACACAGGAATGCACCCTTTCGCGACACTCACTCACACACACACACACACACACACACACACACACACACACACACACACACCACGTGCGCATGTGCACACAGATCATGCACGGTCGGGAAGTCGCGCACATACACAGGAACGCACCCATTCAGACATTCACACGCACACGTTTGTATTACTACACTTAGGAGGACGTCGACATTTTAGGAAGGGCATTGAAAAATAGCCCAATAATAGCAGATCTACAAGCTTGTAGAAAAGGTTATTTATTCGGTGTGGGACATCGCCATATGACTAAGTATAAAATAGGGAAATCCCCCTAAAACTAACCTCTACATGTCTAATCCTAACACTAACCACAACAGGGAAACACTTGCTATGCATTCCATATCTATAATGCATTATAAACATACTTATAATGCATGATAATCTGCTTATAACGCTGTATAATTATAGTTATAAGAACTCGTAAATATTCATAATGCTTTAGAACAATAGTCATAACACATTATAAAGCATTCTATAATGACTTATAGGGTCAAGTGTAAATGCATTGTGATATGCATACAACACTGTATCATTACAGTTATATAAGCACTCATAATACATTATAAACCATTTTATAATGACACTTTCTATGCATCCCATGTTAATTCATTTGTAATGCATTATAGGCATGGGATGCATGGCGAGTGTTGCCGAAACGTTTCCTAACTAAGCCTATGGGATCCAAAACATATTTTTTTAACCACACATTTTTCTTGTGAGGAGGAACCAGGAACATGGCCACACCCACAGCATCATCTATTTATCAAATCATACTATACTTGTGGGAACATTCGGTCAGTGGTGGAAAAAGTACTCAAGATATTTTACTTAAGTAAAAGTAAGCAATAGCACAATACAAAAATACTCTTTAACAAGCAAAAGGCCTGTGTTCGAAATGTTACTCGAGTAAAAGAACAAAAGCATTGGCATCAAAATATACTTAAAGTACCGAAAGTAAAAGTACTAAAAATGTTTGAAAATAGCAGATCTACAAGCTCACAACGCAACGCGTTGTGAGCTTGTAGATCGGCTATTTTCAAATAGCATAGGTATAAAATAGGGCTAAAGTGGTTAATGTATGTTTTATAATGTAATAATGTAAATCTGCAAAGTAACTAGTAACTAAAGTTTTCAAATAATTGTAGTGGAGTAAATGTTTGCCTCTGAGATGGAGTAGAAGTAAAAGTACTGAATATTTTAAATGCTCCAGTAAAGTAAAAATACCTAAACATTTTACTTAAGTACAGTACTTGAGTACATGTTAATTTACAACACTGCATTCGGTCCTAACAAGTATAGTAATACAAACACACACACGCACACGCACGCACGCACGCAGACACACACACACACACACACACACACACACACACACACACACACACACACACACGCACACGCACACGCACACAGAGTGTCTGGTGAGCTAACTAACCTCTGTCTGTAGTCACTACCCTTTGGTAAGGATGGATTCTCATGTCGTGGCGTCGAACCTTAGCCGCCATGGCACCTGCTCACAGCAGAGCCACGCCATTGGCCAAAACAGAACACACATCACAACGGGTTATTTCATGATGATTGGACAAGAGGAGGACTAGAGGCCAACCCATGTTATTATCTGTCCGGACCCATAGATCATAAGGTACTTTTTTGCCTTTTCTTTTGTGGTTAAAAAAAAGTGCTTATCAAAAAAGTTATTATTTGTTATATGTTCTCAAATTGAGACTTACAATCTCAATTTGAGAACTAAGATCTAAAGTTGATAAAGTTTCAAATTGATCTGAACGTTTTGCATTTTTTGACAAAACATTGGGTCAAAACATCGGTATAAATCAGGGGGGGGGGGTCTAGGACAAAAAAATATGTCCCCAAAAATTGGTCCGATTTGTTTTGGGTCCGGACCCCAAAACCGTGTCATGGGTCGGGCTCTAGACTGGACAGCAGGCTTCATCAACATCACACAGTCAGCCCAGAACACAACATACATCAGTACAACCAGGCTTTTTACTACACACTTTAAGGCAGTGGTTCTCAAACCTTTTTCATGTCAAGGAACCCCCTGGTTTACCATGCAAGAGTTACCAATCATTGATTGGTACAGTCAAGAGTTACCAATCATTTTGCTGGGGACCCTCTGGAGCCCCCTCAAGGACACCTGGGGTCCCTTTCAACCTGGCATTCCTATTATATACGTACGTACTTATATATATCTTTTTTTTTTTGTTAAAAAAAGTTTAAAATAGCGAAAACTTTAGCTATTCGTCCTATGAGAAGTATATAGTGTATGAAGGGGGGGCTCCGAGGAAAAAAGGTTGCGAACCACTGATTTAAGGGTTAAAGAGTGAAAATAACAACAAATAAAGGTCTAAGAGATATATTTTCTACTCTTTCTGTGGACATCTACACCAAGCTTTATATGTTTACTCTGAGAACGTGAACTTTGTCCACTAATTTCAATATAGATTCAACCTTGAAGGTTGGTTCAAGGTCGCTGCGTATAGTTCTATAAAACACACACGTTTCTTTAAAACACAAACAAACAGTGCTATCATACTGATATGTTAACTAAAAAGGGCAGCATCACAGTTACAAAGCTGAAGCTATTAAAGTGTTAAACACATTACGCTACCACACGCCGCAGCGCTAGCTAGCTAGCCGACACCATACGCTAATAAATAGATTAAATCACAAGGCTTGTGAAGAGAAGGAATGGACATTAAATCACTAAAGTAGAAAAACAAAAACGAAAAAAAACAAACAAACGTGGTCAACAAATCTGTCATCCTAAAGTATAAAAGGACATTTCAGTGTTTCGCTATAATAGGTCAGGCACATGTAGGGGGTTTTCTCTGCAAAGCCAGTCCATGTGTGTGTAGGGAGGTGTTTGCTATCATTTAGCCTTTGGTTGGGAATGCCATACCTGTTGAACAACAAAGAGAGAAGGTCACGGTTAGCTTAGCTCTCATAGCCCTGGTCCAGTGCCTCACTGAAGCCCTATAGACGAATCCACAGACGCGCTGCCTGTAGGCAGCCATAGCTGCGGTGTCAACGCTCCGCACCGCGACACCGCAGCAATGGCCGCCTACAGGCAGCAACAGGCAGCGCGTCTGTGGATTCGTCTATAGGCTCTAGCTATGCACAGCAGCCATATTGGAAAGAAATTTGGCCGCTTTCTTACTTTACCATCACAGGTGTTACCAATGATGCTAATTAAGGTTGTGTTCCATTCTGGTCAAACATAAGAGTCAGGGTGCTGATATTGTGCATGTTGGCTCACTGCAAACACTCTGCTATACCAGTGGGTCTTAAAGTGTGGTCCAGGGACCCTCATTGTCCTTGAGGGGGTTCCAAATGGCCCCTTACGGGTGTGCAACTATAATGTCATGGGGGTCCTTTAAATTAAAGAGTTTGAGAACCACTGTGCTACTCTAAATGGAACAGAGCCTTCGTTAGTATCATTATTGGTAAGACCTGTGAAGGAAGTAAGGAAGCGCCCCAATTTCTTTCCAACATGGCTGCAGTGCATAGAGCCTAATGTATACTCCGTTGCACTAGGGCGTTGCTTTGCCAACTGATGTTCAAGCTAACAACGTGTCATGATGCGACGCGTTGTTAGCTTCAAAATCACACTAAAGAGTATGAATCTGGCTTAACATCCTGTCAAAGACAACGTCAACAACCCACAGTGAATTTCTCACCGTTTGCGTATTAGATTAATATACTTTTCTTTTTTAAAACCTTTTCCTTGTTCTAACATATTCCATATAGGCTAGCATACAGCGAGTAAAAATGTAATACTAAAGAAACTTTTTGCCACGTGCACAAGCTAGCACAAACTGCCGACTCATAAACGGCATGGTGAAGCTATTTGTGTAAAACCATTTGCTTTTCAGACAACAGTTGTAGAACAGAGACCACGGAGAACACTTTCCTCACTTGAAAAGCATCTTTACTTTAATGAGTAATGAATGAGTAATGACAGCATATGAAGGCCAGTCACAGATGAACACATGGTGATACATTCCCTGTGGGTTGTTAACATTCTTTAACAGGGCGTTAGTGAGGCTCTGGTCCAGCGCTGCATGCAACTCTGCATCACACATGTGCAATGGTGGACAGTCGGTAAATAATTACATTAACTGGAGTGCTTTACTTGAGTAAATGTTTTGAGTATCTGTACTTTAAGTGAGCATGTGATTGTTTGGGGGCTTAGGAGGACTTTCACTACAAATATTGTACTTTTGTCTCCACTACTTGTCTACAGGAAACTAGTGGAAAGTACATTATGAATGAACCACTTAATCTCCATTTCAAAAATAGGGAAAATAGCAGATCTACGAGGTCACAATTTGTTCTATTTTAGATTTGTTTGGTGAAGATTTCATTGAGACATTTCAAGAAAGTAAAAAAACAAAATGTACTGTGTAATTTGTACTTGAAAACTTTCACTTGAGTATTATTTGAGCAGGTTTGAGCGGCAAGTACTACTGGAGTCGAGCTCTTAGTCCACCAGTGCAGGTGTGTGTGTGTGTGTGTGTGTGTGTGTGTGTGTGTGTGTGTGTGTGCGTGTGCGTGTGCGTGTGCGTGTGCGTGTGTGTGCGTGACTGTGAACTAAAGAAACGGCTAAAGAGTTTTATAAGTACCTAATACTCCAGACGAGTCGATGGGGCCGTACTCCAGTATGGAGGGGGTGAGCGTGTACGGGTACTCGTAGGGCGAGGCGTAGATGATGCCGGACTCGGGGCCTTGCTGCATCAGGTGCGGGTTGCCTCCCTGCATGAGGGCGGAGCCCTGTATCTGGCGGATCAGGGGCATGAGTGTGGGCGAGGACATGGACGTGGGGACGGGGTTCCGCTGCATCTGCTGCATCATCTGCTGCGGCGAGTGACCCGTGATCATCCGGGGCGCCTGGGGCGACGCCAGGGAGAACGTCATGGTGTGTGCTGCGCGCCACACGTACACACACACGCACATACACAATGGATACGGGAGGAGAGGGGACAAAAAAAACAGTCTATTTAACAGCAGAAACAGAGCTATTGTCCACATTAGATACAGTAGAAGCCCTGTGTTACTGTGGTGACCAGTGATGATGATGTCATCCTTACGGGCCTTGATGTTGGCGTCTCTGTATGTTCCGTTCAGAATGGCCAGCTCCATCAGCTGCATCTTCTTTAGGCTGTCCTCCCCCTCCGCCTGCACAGACAGACACACACACACACACACACACACACACACACACACACACACACACACACACACACACACACACACACACACACACACACACACACACACACACACACACACACACACACACACACACACACACACACACACACACACACAATGTCAAGAATGTTCAAATATTTTTTATTTTATTTTTTAAAATTATAGCCTACTAACTATAGCCCACTTTCAATAACCTCATGGCCCAACCAGTAATATGTTAGTTCCATTGATCCAAGCCGGAACACAATCGATGTATTGATCTTTCAAATAAACATGCTCTGAAAATGCACGCGGCCCACACACACTTTTGAGATTTTCAAGTGGGACCCTGATCCAGAAAAAGGTTGAGAACCACTGAACTAGCCGATCTACAAGCTCTCGATGCATACAACCTAAGGCGTACAGAGTACCCTCACTTCATTAGCCCCATCAAAATCAGAAAAGAAGTTGGTCGACGTGCTTTTAAATACAAAGCCCCAGCCGATTGGAACAATCTTCCCATTTCCCTTAGATCTATTAACTCCTTTAATATCTTTAAAGCATCTATCCGTACTCCTCTTCAAATAACCTGCTCCTGCTTCTAAAATGCTTCTGATTGTTTTCTGTCTTCTATAATCTTGTGAATTATAAGGGAAAGGAATTAAGGAATATACTGCAATTTAATTTCCAAGATGCATGTGCATGTTTGTATTCTGTGTATTCGCATGGGCATGTCAACGCATGTTACCGCATGTGCATGTATGTAATTAAGTAGTTGCTACTCTTGTTTTTGCTCATTTAGCTTCACATGGGTACATTAATGCATGAAGTCTGTTATTTTGTGGGTGTTCAGGTGGGGTGGGAGCGGACAGTTTCAGGAGAGCTTTAGCTTTTGTTTTGTTTTGTCTTGTTTATGTATGCGTGGATGTATTTGTTGTATTGTTCTGTCTATTGTGCTTTCTGTATTTTTGTGATAAGGACCCTCTCGAAAACTAGATGACACATCTCAAGGGGTTATCCTTTCAATAAAAAGGTACTATATTGTGAGCTTGTAGATCAGGAATCAAGCATCAAGAAGAGTTTTCTTTGTCTTTTACTTATACAAGTACAGGCAGCAAAATGTCAACAGGACCTGTTCCACAGAACTGTATTATGTAATAGTAATACAAATTAAGAATAAGGATGAAACATACTGGATGCAATAGAAATGAAAGTTAGGGTCTTGGCTTAGATACAGGTACAATACTGTTACTTATCAAGTAGGCTAGTTTCTCTAGTTTCACTGCACACTGTTGTACATCCAAGTATATTTGAGGTATACACACACACACACACACACACTTGTAGATCGGCTAGTTTCACACGACACTGTTGTATTTATACGAGTTATAAAACTGGGCTTTAGTAACAGGGAGTGGCACGCACGCACGCACACGCACACACACACACACACACACACACACACACACACACACACACACACACACACACACACACACACACACACACACACACACACACACACACGCACACACACACACGCACAATCAGATTCCTCAGCAACATTTCTCAGCTGCATCAAGATTCATCCATGTGACGTTAGAGGAGATCCAGTGAAAGAGCTATTGTTACCGTCTGTTTGCAAACACTTTGTCAATATTATGGAAATGTATTCGAAAGCTAATTAATTCTAACCTATTCCGTTTTTTTTTCTCCTTCTCTTTTTGTTTTTGTCTTGTTGAAACAGTAGGAGGTGAAATGGTTTCTTTTGTTGTTTGTTCCGTTGGCCTTTGAGTTTAATTGTTGCATTGTTGGCGCTGGAGGTCGCCCCCCCGCCCCCCGGATTCGATGTCACACGCGTTAGCGCTGGTGTAAAGTAATTAAGTATGTTTACTCAGGTACTGTACTTAATTTTGCGGTACGTTTACTTGAGTATGCCAACTTTTCAATACTTTGCACTTCTACTCCACTAAATCTCAGAGGCAAATACTGTACTAGTTGCTAGTTACTTTGTAGATTTTCATTATTATTACAAAACATACATTAACAACTTTTTAAAGCCCTGTTATAAACTTTGTCTATTCGAAAATAGCCGATAGATCTGCTGCTTCAAAAGATTTTGATGCATTTAGAAAACTTGTGAAATGGAACATTCTGTATAATGACTTTACTTTAGGTGCTTTGATATATTTTGATGCAAATACAAATGCAAAAAAAAAAAAAAGCGTACTCACATGTTTTACGTAAAAGTATCAATACTGCAACGTATAAATACTCTTACAAGTAAAAGTACAAAAGTATTGGTATCAAAATGTGTTTTCAAATGTATAAAAATCATTTGAAAATAGCAGATCTACAAGCAGATCTGCTATTTTCAAATGGCCGAAATATATATAGGGCTGAAGTGGTATGTTTTGTAAAAATAATCTAAATCTACAAAGTAACTAAAGTTGTCAAATAATTGCAGTAGAGTAAAAGTACAATATTTGCCTCTGAGATGTAGTTGAGTAGAAGTAAAAGTACTGAAAATTGGAAATACTCCACTAAAGTAACAATACCTAAAAATTCTACTTAAGTACAGTACTTGAGTTACTTTACACCACTGCTTTTACTTAAGTAAAAACCTGGGTACTTCCTCCAGCGTTGGGGACGGATGGGTTGTCACACGTTAAGCTGAGGATCAGGTTGCACGGCTGTGAACAGCTTGTTTGATTTACTGTTCGACACCAAGGTCGTCCGGGTTACACAAGCCAACACATAGCGCTGCCTTGAACTTACACATGCATGTATGCACACGCACACCCACGCACGCACGCACACACACATTGTTATGCATACAGTGCAGGCATTCATTTAAATTATGTTAACATAATACAGTATACGACACAGTAACGACCAAACATTATGTACCCACAGACAAACATTATATACTATTATGTATACGGTATACACAGAGGCAATTACACACTGCCTCCACTGTGACACACACACACACACACACACACACTCACTGGACCAATCACTGAGCTTTGTGATGGTACGGTCACTCCACTGACCACTCAGTGAGCTCTATCAGGATACGGTCACTCGACCAATCACTGAGCTTTTGTCATGGCCTGGTGGTCCCTCTTTTGACCTATCACAGACCTCTATCAGGGCATGGTCACGCGTGCGTCAGAACAGAAGCGTTGTCAGCCAGCGCATGCCGAGGCGTCAAACCCGTGTCAGTGTTTCATGTTGTCTTGTTGGGTTGGTTGAAGGGCAGTGTGCCCGTTTCCTGGTATGTCGTTTGTTTGACTTATGCTGGAGTCAAGTGGTTTGGCTCACTCAATGAAAACTTAAAAATAAAACTAAAAAAAGCATGCCAAACTAGGTCAACCACGGGGACGATTTCCTATTGGTTGACGCCGCCGGTCAAAGTTCAGCAATGTGATCTAGTATGAGAGTGACGACACTATACTGTAGCATAGACTCCCATTGTAAAGAAAGGAACGCGGAAATGCTCCGTCTAGCTCAATGAGGAATAGTTCCAATGTTTGGAACTAACAGCCCATAGCGGCCCGCTTTGCGTCGAGATCAAAGCGTGACGCGACTCTCTCTTATACGGCTCTGACTTGACGTTTTGAAAGCGGTGCGTGAAAAGGCTACAACTCCGCCCCCCTTGTGCCCATATATGGGACAATGACACTTCATTATGTGACCTTTGACCTCACACCATGTGGTCACTCCCCCTAACGCAGTGGTTCTCAGTCGTTTACATTTCAAAGGGACCCCCGGTTTGTTATGAACAAAAAGCCACGGGACCCCCCCTATATAACTCTGAGAGTGTACAAAATGGAACCAAATGGACCCGTCAAGGGTCCATTTGGTTCCATTTTGTACACTCTCAGAGTTACAGACCCTGCAAGGGTCCTAACCAATCACTGAGCTATCAGACAACCTCAGAGGTTAAAGTGGGAGGAGTTCCATACTCAAGTCACGACACCTGTTTTGTGTGAGCGCGTGTGAGTGTGCGTGCGTGCGCGCGTGTGTGCGTGTGCGTGCGCGTTTGTACTTCTTGCTTTGTGAGAAACATGTCGTGACAAGGATAAAAAGATGAGGAAATGTATGTAAAGTGCAAAATTTGCCGGCCATGACTTTCCTTGAGACTGTTTAGGCCCTAAACCATCTCTCAAGGAAAGTCTTCCTAAACCCTGAGGGTTTAGAAAGACTCAGGCTTAAGGGTTAAAATTACAGTTTGCGGTTGAGTTTAGAGCAAAGGTTATGGTCAGGTAGTGATGACTAATGTTTGGGATGGAATTACAGTTAAGGTTGAGGTTAGGCTAAACTTTAACCACTTCAACACTATACACAGTTAGGTTGAGGTTGAGGTTAGGGTAAAGTTTAACCACTTAAAACACTATAAACACTTAGTTGACCGGAGTACCCCAGGACTCTATACTAGGCCCCCCTCCTGTTTTCACCGTCTTAAATATCTTTGCCAAAATTATCCAACCTGTCGTGAGCTTGTAGCTCACGACAAGTTGTGAGCTTGTAGGTCGGCTACTTTCAACACCATAAGCAATGGGGACGCAGGGCGCTAGGGTTGAAGTGGTTATAAAGTTTAGGTTAGGGTAAAGTCTAAAATGTAGGTTAAGGTTAAGTTTTAAAGTTTAGGTTGAGGGTAAAGGTCCATATACACACCAGGAGCGTTTATTTTGTTGCGATTAATTCGCATTAATTTAAACTGCCGTTTGTGTTATGAGCTCATGCACACTGAGCGTGATTTATAAAGAGGTGATGATGCAACATAAATATATTTCGAAAAACAAGGTAGAATTCCTGGTGAGTAATAATAACTAAGGGTAAAAGTTTAAAGTTAAGCATGTAAGTGGTTAATTATTAGGGCAGCGGTTTAGGAAATGAATGTAGTCGAAAGAAATCAGTCAAGAAATCAGTCAAAGGTCTTCACAAGTTTTTCAATTCAAGTATGTGTGAGAATACATGGGACAACATGCAAGCATTTTCACTGGTCGGTCTGCATGAGTATTTGTGTGCGTGTGCGTGTGCGTGCGTGTGTGTGTGTGTGTGTGTGTGTGTAGGTGGCTTACAGAATGTGAGAAATGTTGAGGAGCGCAATCAAAATGTTCTCTATAAAGAGACCGGGGGGTGTGTGTGTGAGTGTGTGTGTGTGTGTGTGTGTGTGTGTGTGTGTGTGTGTGTGTGTGTGTGTGTGTGTGTGTGTGTGTGTGGGGTTGGGTGTGTGGGGTGGTGTGGTGTGTGGGGGGGGGGGGGGGGGGGGGGGGGGGTGAAAACTGTAGCCAGTCGCTGGGAATGAAGTAGAGTTGTGAACGAGTGAAAGAAAAGGGAGTGATGGAGTGGCGGAGAAGGAGTGAACAGAGTCGCCATTCATTCGTGCAGCCTTTCAAACAACCCCTGAGTTTCCATGGAAACCCCTTTATGCGTGTTCCCTAATTACCCTAACCCCTTACACTCTCTCTCTCTTTCTCCCACACACACACACACACAGGATCACACACACACACACACAAACCCCCCCGCGATCCTCCACAAACTAGCATGGACCGCCATCCCTTGCAGCCAGTGAGCACGCACATGCATACCAACACCTAGATGCTTCATAGAGTCACATGCTGTCGCCGTGGATTTAGGAACCAGTTTTTATACTCCGTACTACGAGGAAAGTGTAGCTTGCCACAAAGAACTGATCTACAAGGCGGGTTGTTAGCTTGTAGATCAATGTTTGTACTCCGTAGTACGATGGTGAAAACTTGCCATAAAGAACAAATCTACAAGCGAACAACAGCGAACTCTCTAGATGGTGTATGAAGTGATTTGTAGTAGTGGAGGAGCAGGCCTGTCACAATTATTACATCATCGTCTAATCAGAATTATTTGAGATATTCGTCGTAATCTACAAGCTTACAATACAACGTGTCAAGCGACCAGAGAGCACCCTGAGGTGAAACTCCAGCACTCTCACAGCGTATTTTCCAAACACATCCACTAGACACGACTCTATTAATTCCAGTGTTGAAAGTGGAGTGACCGACTGACCGCGCCCACCTGGGGGACCATTTGTGTCACATTTTTCGTACTATAGTGACGACTGGCGAGGTGTAGGTTTGGCCATCATGTTAAAGTAGGGTTGCAACTATCAATTATTTTCTTCCGCAATTATTCTATATATTACTCTTTCAATTAATCAAATAATGGAGAAGCTTTTTTTTTTTGTATAAACAAATTGACACCAAAAAAATCCAATTGATATATCTTCCTATAATTCCCCAAACCTGTCCTCAAAACCTGTCCTCACCACCTCTGTCCTCAAAACCTGTCCTCACCACCTCTGTCCTCAAAACCTGTCCTCACCACCTCTGTCACCAAAACCTGTCCCTAAAATCTCTCTGTTCTGCCCGGTTCTCCTCAGTGGCTGAAGCAATTGATCTGCATTTGCACACAGGCATTGACCATTAGCATATGCCCAAAATAACGACGCCCGTTTTTTCACTTTCACCCAAAAGGTAAGCTGTTTATTAGCGTTTTTATGTAAACACCAGATTCGGAATTCGGGCTATGGGAGCTATCGTCGCCATGGTTACAACCGTCGCCATTGCTATAACCCCCCAAGCTATGGGATGAATGATCAAACTGCCAGACAGACAAACAGCGCACGGCCACTGTTAGACAGAGAACGCAGCAAACTTATAGAGGACTTTCATTTTACTGTATCCACGCACACACTGCGTTTCATGAGTGGGAGGGCGCTTTGGATATCATTTTCATGCCACAAGCACACGCAATGTTCTAATCCAGGTTGTGTTATTAGCACACAGAGCTCAAACAGCTTAAACGTCAACTTCCCAAGGCTGTGCGAGTGATGGGTCCGCGTGTGCGGATGTGTTCGCGACGCGGCGACGGGTCGCGGGCGCGCGTGCGTGTGTGCATGCATGCATGTATGCGTGACCACGGACCGGGTAATGCAGCATGACCAGCGGTCAGGGGGCGGTGCTTCAGACTGAGCGTGTGCAGTAGTGTTCTGTATACTCACGGCGGGGATGAGCAGCTTCTTGACCTCTGCGGTGGCGCGCTGCAGTTTGACCTGGGCGCGGTTGTGTGTGTCCTCCACCGTGATGAGAACATGGAGGTCCTCACTGAGGTGCTCCCAGTTGGGCTTCCCTCTGTTCAGCTCCTCCTGAAACACACACACACACACACACACACACACACACACACACACACACACACACACACACACACACACACACACACACACACGTTAGGATTACTATACATGTGAGCACAGCAAAATGTTAGGAGGACAGCATCGGAAATAGCTGAGAAATAGTAGACACACACTTTAAATGCTTCCCTTCGAGTGCCCTCAGTCAACTTCAAATTAGCATAAAATTCAAATATGCTTAAAATGGGTTAAGGACATTTAAAGATGCAGAAAGCATTGTCTCTGGGACAGAGGGGATTTCATAGCTGTCCCAGACTTTTCCGGATAGAGAGAGAGAGACACACACACACACACACACACACACACACACACACACACACACACACACACACACACACACACACACACACACACACACACACACACACACACACACACACACACACACGCACACGCACACGCACACACACACACACACAGTTCAAGGTTGTGTAGTGTGTAACTCCAGAGGCATACATACACGCGTTGATAAAGTTCATACAACATCCATGGTGTTATATCTCTACTGTAACAGTGTGACCCGTTTTATACTTTGTTGCATTTTAATGTTAATCTTTCTGACGGGCCTCCTGTTGCTCTCTGTGGAACATTACAAAAAAAACTGCTTTCTCTCATCTGTTCACCTCTCTATATCTGTCTACCTCTTTATCTGTCTACCTCTCTGTCTTTCCATCTCTCTCTCTCTATCTATCTCTCTTTCTCTCTCTCTCTCTCTCTCTCAGGTTGAGTGGTTGTGGAAACAAACAGTGGCGGAAGAAGTACTCACATTTTCTACTTAAGTAAAAAATAGTAATACCACAATGTAGAAATACTTAGTTACTTTCCACCACTGGAAACAAAGTCTTCTGAGGTCATGATAAGTAGATGATGAGAAGGGAGGGTTTCTTGGTTAAACCACTTAAACCCTACATACTTGGATGAACCGGGGTCTCCCAGGGTCTGCTCCAGGGGCTCTATACCAGGGCTGCTCTTTTCATCCCCCTCAACACCACATCTCTGTGCTGAAAATAGCCAATCTACAAGCTCAGAATAGCCTGTATCTATCTACAAGACAACGTGTTGTTGTGACGTGATGGGAGATTGTAGATCTGCTATTTTCGGGGCGAATGTTCACCCCCCCCCCCCCAGAATAGGGACGCTGGAACGAAATTAACAGCAGTGACTGTTTCTTTCTCTGCTTTCCCTTCGTCTCTCTCTCTGCCTCTCTCTCTCTCTCTCTCTGTGTCTGTCTTTCCCATCCTCCCTCTCCCTCTCTCTCTCTACAGCATTGCGTCTCAAAGTGGGGTCCGGGGACCCCCAGGGGTCCTTGGGGGGGTACCAGGGGGTCCCCAGAAAACTGTGTTAATATAGCATCACATTCATTTTAACCACTTTAACCTTTTATACTTTGGCTATTCAAAAATAGCAGATATACAAGCTCATAGTGTGCCGCACTATGAGCTTGTAGATCTGCTATTTTTGAAAAATCTCGAAAACGTGTGCAAATCTCTAAATCTTTTTTTGTTTTTAAAGGCTTTTTAACACAAATCTTTGCTTCTGGGGGTCCCCGACGCAAAATATTTTCAGATGGGGGTCCGCAGCCAAATACATATCAATTTGGGGGTCCTTGACACGAAAAAAGGGTTGAGAAGCACTGCTCCACAGGGTGTGTGCATGCGTGCGCGGTTAGAGAATGTTCCGGAGAGGAGGAGGAGGGAAAGAATGCTGGACGCTCTCCACTCAGCCTGACTCTGTCCAAAAGCCCCCAAACACCGAGGGGAGAGACCGGGGCGGACGAGGCCAACACGCTCAGCGGTGGAAAAACTATTCACATTACTTACTAAAAGTAAAAGTATCAATACTGCTATATAGAAATACTCTGTTACAAGTAAAAGTACGGAATTCAAACGTATTGGTATCAAAATGTTGATATTCAAAAGTATAAAATGTATACAAATATTTTTGAAAATAGCAGATCTGCAAGCTCTGGACCTTGTAGATCGGCTATTTTCAAATGGACGAAATATACTGTATATATATATATATATACAGTATAGCAGTGGTTCTCAAACGTTTTCATGTCAAGGACCCCCAAATTGACACTTATTAGCCCGTGGACCCCCATTTCAAAAGATATGCCAGGGACCCCCATAAGAGGAAATCTTTTTACGGCTCTAGCAGTGATTCTCAACCATTTGAATTTCAAGGACCCCCAGTTTGACATGCATTAGGGCTACAGACCCCCATCTAATGGCATTTCTATCACTTGGACCGCAATATATATAGTAAAATCTATGTCAATTTAACTCTGAGAGTGTACAAATGGAACCAAATGGACCCGTTAGGGTCCATTTGGTTCCATTTGTACACTCTCAGAGTTACAGACCAATAAGGGTCCATTTGGTGCCTAATCCCCAATCTAGCTGGGGACCCCCTGGAACTCCCTCAAGTACCCCTGGGGGTCCCCGGACCCCACTTTGAGAACCAATGCAGTATAGGGCTGAAGTGGTCACTCTATGTTTTGTAGGGTAATACTAATCAAAATCTACAAAGTAACTAGTAACTAGTTTTCAAATAATTGTAGTGGAGTAAAAAGTTAAATATTAAAGGAAAAACAAAGCCCTGAAAACTCAAAGGGAGGGTGGGTGAGAGAGGGAGGGAGGGAGAGACAGAGATAGAAAGACAAGGGGAGGGGGGGGGGGGGGGCAGGGTGAAGAAGAGACAGTCCAGTGCAGAGAGGAAGAAAGAGAGAGAGAGCAGAAAGACAAAAAGGCTGATAAGGGAAGGGTGGACGTGGGAATAAAGCTGCAACTATCTTCTTAGCGACTGTTCTGTCAATCTGTACTTTTTCAACTCATTAATTGAGAGATCAAATCAATATGAAAGGATTCAATTGTTGTAACATTTTTTTTAAACTCGATTAGTCAACCACTAAAAGTTTTATAAATATTTTATAATTTGTTCAGTCACACAAAAACAGTGAAAATAGCAGATCTGTGCCTTGTGAGTTTGTAGATCTGCTATTCTTTTGTATTTTAGAATATGTTTATGTATTTCCATTAAGATCGATTAATTTCTATAATCAATTCAATCAATTAGTTCAATTAACCCCTAAAACACATGATGATACTATAGCCTAACGGTTAGAGCAACAGAGTAGCGCACCTTAATTGTGACTGCACGGTTGCTGGTTCGATTACCGCTCAGAGCCTCTTCTTCTCTACTGTGCCGTCAACATTCATTCATGCACACATTCTCCTTCTCACAATAGAACATGGATCAGTGGGGCACTCAGGTGGCACAGGGGTGTTCCTGCCCACCACTGTGTGGACATAAGGGGCCATATCTTGCACGCCGCTGCACCCCTTATGCTTAAACGTTGCTGCCATTTTTTAATAAAATGAAAACAGTGAAAATAGCCGACCTACATCGACACGTTGTGAGCTTGTAGATAGGCTAGTTGAACTATAATGAAATGTTTTTCAACATAGTAAAAATGGCATAAAAAGTTCAGGCATAACAGGTAAGGCGGCGTGCAAGATAGGGCCCTAGGCCTAGGGGTTCAAAATCTCTGTGGTGCCTCCGGCCCAAGACTAATAGCAAAGCAACACCCGCCATCTCTGGTTTACTTCCAGTATCTATGTGATGCAGGTGGCCCCGCCTCTTTAGGAGAGCGGAATTAGGATGGGGTCTATTCATTCCAATGGGAGTAGACAGCTTCTAAACCATTCTTTAGCCCCATTGTCACTGAACTAAATATTGGACCCCATCGTCACAACTTGAAGCCACACAATCTTCACAACATTCTGACACTTAAAATAGCTCTTTTCAGAGAGACACGTTTTTTTCTGTTTTTTTTTTTCCCTGTCCGACTCCCAGCAACATACTCGAGATCTAGCGACAGTACACATAGGACGTTCGCGTAAATAGTCGATCTACAACACACACCTCCAGCTTGTAGGTTTGCTATTCTCGGCTGCTCTTGGCGTGACACCATGGCGCATAAGTTAGGCTTAAAAACTGGGATGAATAGCATGTTCACATGTCCACACGCGTTATCGTCCTCCCAGTCAAACTCATTAAGATTTCTTCTTTACTCATGTGGATTACATTCCTTCATGTGGACCAGTACCTTCCCTTATGTCACACACACACACACACACACACACACACACACACACACACACACACACACACACACATTAGACTTATCACTTCACCAATGAACAGTGAACAGGGAAAGACTGCTTTCATCTGCTATGGCCCAGAAAACATGGAACAAACTCCAGACAATAAAAATGATTGTGATTCCTGACACTGTCAGGTGAACAGAAATGGCTGGTGACTCCGTTTGCATCGGAGGAGACACACGGTTGTCTCTAGACCAGGGGTCTTCAACAGGGGGTCCAGGACCCCTAGGGGATCCTCAGAGTTACTACAGGGGGTCCGCCAAATCTTTGTGTGATATGATTTTTTTTTTACCTTACCTTACTTTTTCACGTTACCTTGAACCCTAGCATCCTTTTTCTGAGGAGAACTTTAGCCAAAAATAGCAGATCTACAAGCTCACAGAGCTTGTAGATCGACTATTTTTGGCAAAGAGGTATAGGTGTAGAGGGGGAAAAAGAGCAGACCAAGTAAAAAAAAAAAGTTTATCTCAAACACAATTTCATACAATATAGAGTAGGGGGTCCCTGCTTCATCTCTCTCTCAGCTAGGGGGTCCTTGGCTTGAAAACGTTGAAGACCCCTGGTATAGACCTGTAGGGGTCAGCAGACACGTGTGTGTGTGTGTGTGTGTGTGTGGGGGGGGGGGGGGGGGGGTATTGGCATAACGACTAAATTAGGAACAAAGGTAAGAAAGGTCAAAATCCAAATGGATCGGTGTAGTAGAGTGATGGTGTGTTCAGTGTAGGAGTGATGGTGTGTTCAGTGTAGGAGTGATGTTGTGTTCAGTACCTTCTTCTTGTCTCTCATGGAGCCCTTCCCTCGCACCATGATCTTGCACCCGGTCTCTGCCTCCAGTTGTTTGGCGGTCAGGCCGCGGGGGCCCAAGATCCTCCCCACAAAGTTGAACTGCAAGGCAGACACACACACACACACACACACACACACACACACACACACACACACACACACACACACACAGTCACGATCAGGCAAGACAACGGACAGAGAGACAGACCGCTTTTTTTTTTTTACAGATTATTCAATCGATTCCATTTTACATTAATGGGATAATCTGTCCGTCTGTTTATTTTATTTTTACACATGAACAAATCTATTAACCACTTAAACGTAATTTTATACTTTGTCACGCGACAATATCATGAAAACACAATGGAAGTAGCGGATCTACAAGCTCAGCCCGCAGGCGC
>NC_139951.1:47254760-47357260 GCF_963454915.1 Gymnoscopelus microlampas
AATGGTGATTGAATTATTTTTCATAAAAAAGTGGTTGGTTGTTTAAATTCTTGTGATCGCGTGCCGACACGTCTTCTCATTGTTTAACTAAAGATTAGCTTTGCAACGATAAGCCGGCGTGAGTGAAAAGTCAATCGAATCCTTTCGGGAGAAGGTGAAATGTCAAGAGGACGTCTTCGGTCGGTCGGCCAGAGGGTCGGTCGGTCGGCCAGACGGACGGACGGTCCACTCACGTCGGGGTATTCTTTGACGGGCACGTAGAGCTTCTCCTGCAGCTGAGCCACCGGACCAATCGGCTCGGGGAGATCCTCACAGTCCCGCCCGTTGGGCACGCCCCCGTTCATTGTGTCGTTGTACATGTCCTTCCTGACTCGCCCGATCTCTGAGAGAGACAGAGGGAGAGAGGGACAAAAAAAGAGAGGGGAGGGTAGAGGGAGAGGGGGGGTGTTAGACAGGGTTGAATTGAGGTGACTTAACTAACGGGTGGAGGAAATGCATGGTTGCTCACACACTTTAAAATCCCAAGTGTTAACTTTAACTCCGGGGGGGGTTACAAATCCAAACAAATGGACCCTTATGGTTCCATTTGTAACAACCCCCCGGAGTTAAATCGACACAGAGGAGTTTACTGTGTGTACAGTATGTACATCACAAAAGGACCATTTGGTTTAGAGTTCTAACACTGTCAGAGTTAAATTAACACTTTAACACAACGCTTGTCTTTTGGATGAGAGAGCAACCTTCCAACATGATGACTCATCATCATTACAACTGGTGAAACTGGAGCCTCATGACAGACAGACAGACAGACAGACAGACAGACAGACAGACAGACAGACAGACAGACAGACAGACATTCTGCACTACAATGTAGAATCTAGCCAAGCAGCTGACAATAAGGCCTCATGTTTATACTGGCAATCTGTGTCTCTATCTGTCTTCTCCAATCAGTGGTGGAACAAAACTACAAGCTCACAAACAAAACTACAAGCTCACAAACAAAACTACAAGCTCACAAACAAAACTACAAGCTCACAAACAAAACTACAAGCTCACAAACAAAACTACAAGCTCACAAGCAAAACTACAAGCTCACAAGCAAAACTACAAGCTCACAAGCAAAACTACAAGCTCACAAACAAAACTACAAGCTCACAAACAAAACTACAAGCTCACAAGCAAAACTACAAGCTCACAACGCGCCGCGTCGCGACACATTGTGAGCTTGTAGACAATTCTTTGTATATTACTTTTTGGTGTGTTAAGTATATCTTCACGCCAATACTTTTATAGTATTATTATAGTAACAGAGTATTTCTATATCGTGGTGTTGCCACTTTTACTTAAGTAAAACATAAATGGCGTCTTCTTCTTCCTCCACCACTGTCTCTAATACGTTCCCACACAGTGGAACTCTTCTGGGCTTCAGTAAATCTCAGTAAATTATGTGAGGTTGGCGTGAGTCACCTGCTCTAAGTAACGTGTGTGTGAGAGGACCGTCTGGGGTTAAGGACAGGGAGAAGGACAGTTATTAACACACACACACACACACACACACACACACACACACACACACACACACACACACACACACACACACACACACACACACACACACACACACACACACACACACACACACACACACACACACACACACACACACACACACACACACACACACACACAGTAGGACGTCACCAGTGTTGCCATGTCTGTTGCTTGTTATAGGCGACTTTGGGCCTGTTTTTCTGTTTGCAGGTTGTGTTTTTTAGGGGCTTGTATCTAAAGTGTAAAGTTGCTTAGTAGGGCTTGTCCCCCCCCCCATCTAGAAATATTTTGTACCAGATTTGTGTTGTTAACATCCTTTATTTTTCGAGATTTGTTTGAAAATAGCGGATCTACAAGCTCACAACACGTCGCATCACAATGCATTGTGAACTTGTAGATCAGCTTCATGTTCAAATAGCCTATGTAGTTAAGTGTGCTCATGTGGTCGCTTGTTTTGGGCTTTATTCCATAGACCTAGTTGCTGATTTCTCTCGCAGAATCTGGCAACACTGGTTAAGGACAGAGAGAAGGACAGTTATTAAAACACACACACACACACACACACACACACACACACACACACACACACACACACACACACACACACACACACACACACACACACACACACACACACACACACACACACACACACACACACACACACACACACACAGGGGGAAGTCACTGAACCGCGGCCATGCACAAACTAATCATTTCTCAAAGTGTCCTCGTGACTTTGATCATATTAGACTGTCTGAATGTGAATCTGACCACCAGTTCAACGCAGGGAATTAACAATTACAAACCACACCTGTTGCACCGTTTAAATCAAAACCTGTGATTTTGGCGAGATCTTAGTCTTCAAGGTCTTTTCTTGTCATTAATCACAATTAAGGCTGGAATTTTGTCAAAAGCACAAAGTGTGTGCGTGTGTGTGTGTGTGTGTGTGTGTGTGTGTGTGTGTGTGTGTGTGTGTGTGTGTGTGTGTGTGTGTGTGCGTGCGTGCGCTTCACCCAGTGTCACAGACTGAGTGATCAGTAGAGATAGGCCGATATGGTCATTATCTGGCTTAATCGTCAATTATGCAGCTTAAGCGTCCCAAATATCAATAACTTCCAACCTGACTATCCCTAAAAACAGCAGATCTACAAGCTTGTAATTGAAGATTGGCTATTTTTTCGATTTTTTTCATTTTTGAAAAAACGTCGTTTTCCCAACATGGATTCAGCACTTTTTGACAAAACATGTCTCTAACCATCGTAATCGGTGGACAAAATAACTCGGTTGAGTGTCGGAATCCCCCCAAAAGAATCGGGTAACGGTCCGGCTCTGGCGATAACCTTCAATGAGTGAGAGCTGCTCTTCCATGTTTGTTTACGGGCCAACTCAGATGACCGATGCTACCCTATGATGCATTTGTAATGGCATGCTGGAGCTCCATAATAAGTGGCTACTGCACACACACACACACACACACACACACACACACACACACACACACACACACACACACACACACACACACACACACACACACACACACACACACACACACACACACACACACACACACACAAACAAACATCCCAAAACAAACTCGTAAGGCTACTTCTTGGCCTCAATTACAAAGCCCATCTAACCCATGCCCATTTTGCTAGGCTTGGATGGCTTAGGGTTGAGGACAGAGTACAGCAACTTGCTATGGGCCTGGTCTTTAAGATACACCACAACATTGGGATCCCCCTGTATTTGTCAAAATACTTCCAAAATGTTAATCAAGTCCATGATCATAACACCAGAGGCAGCTCCACAAACCATGTTCAACCCAGATTTGGCACAACAAAGGGAATGAACTCTTTCTCATGCTATTCATCTAAAATGTGGAATGCCCTACCAAAAGGAGTAAAGGAGTGTAAAACCCTACTTACTTTCAAAAATGCCCTAAAGATACACCTTCAGGAGACTGCAATTCAAAAATGGCCCCTGTCCAAGTCCTAACCTACCCCATGTCCTAACCTAACCTACCCCCCCCCCCCTCTCTTTCTTTTTTGTACATATTTTTCACCCTTCATACTTCATACCAGTAACCTGTAAACTGATTGTATGACATTCTGTATAGTAGTGTGTATATCTGTCTGTCTCTTATATGTCAACATGATTTGTGTGCATGGGGATCTCATCTTAAACAAGCTACGTGCTTAACTGAGCTATCCAGTTTAGTAGACCTTGTATTGCGAATTTGTACTTCCATGTACTGTTATGTACTGCCATGTACTGTTCTCATGTCTTACTAAATAAAGTACATCAATCAAAAACACACACACACACACACACACACACACACACACAAACACACACACACACACACACACACACACACAGTGTTGGAAAAGGTACTCAAATGTCTTACTTAAGTAAAAGTATCAATACTGCAATGTAGAAGTACTCTGTTATAAGTAAAAGTCCGGAATTCAACATTTACTTGAGTAAAAGTACAAAAGTATTGGTATCCAAATGTACTCAAAGTACCAAAAGTAAAAGTACTAAAATGTTTGAAAATAGCCAATCTACAAGCTCACAACGCGTCGCGGAAATTGGAAATACTCAAGTACAGCACAAATACCCCCCAAAAAAAAACTTAAGTACAGTACTTGAGTAAATGTACTTGTAACGTTACTTTACACCACTGACAGACACACACGCGCGCACAGTCTGCACACACACGCGCATACACACAGAATGACTGCCTGGAGTCACAAATATCATGTGACCTCAGCATGCTAACAGGCATGTCTCCCTGCCCTGTGAGTGATAAGTCACAGCCATAATAACTATAGTAGCTCTCTCTCTATAATTACAGCCACGGCTACAATGACAGCTATGATCCTGTAATAACCCACTCTGACCCGCTGCCGCAAAGGTGACTATTAAACACACACACACACACACACACACACACACACACACACACACACACACACACACACACACACACACACACACACACACACACACACACACACACACACACACACACAGTATAATGTCATGTCATACTTCCATGGCAAGAGGCCCAGGGGCGATTATTATTATACAGTGGCACACAAACACACACACAACACACACAAACACGCAGTGGTGTAAAGTAACTAAGTACATGTACTCAAGTAAAAAAAATTGGTACTTTTACTTTCACTGCAGAGTTTCCAATTGTCTAAACTTTTACTTCTATTCCACCACTATCTCAGAGGCAAATATTGTACTTTTACTCCACTACGATTATATGAAAACTTTAGCTACTAGTTACTTTGCAGATATAAAGTATTACGTTATAAAACATACATTAACCACTTTAGCCCCATTTTATACCTAGGCTATTTGAAAATAGCAGATCTACAAGCTCACAACGCGTCGCGATGCGACGCGTTGTGAGCTTGTAGATCGGCTATTTTCAAACATTTTAGCACTTTTACTTTTGGTACTTTAAGTACATTTTGATATCAATACTTTTGTACTTTTACTCAAGTACGGTATTTTTTTTATTCCAGACTTTTACTTGTAACAGAGTACTTCTACGTTGCAGTATTGATACTTTTACTCAAGTAAAACCTTACTTTTTCCACCACTGCAAACACGGCAGTGAGACTTTAGAAGTCACACTGTCAACGGAAACGAGGGAGTAGGTCACGCAGCACGCTGGAGGAAAAGGAGAAGTGAGAGCGGGTGGAGAGAGAGAATGGAGAGAAGAAGGAGAGGAGAAAAGGAGAAGTATCTCACTTCTCCTTTTCCTCCTCCTTCTCCCCATTCTCCTCTCTGTTGAGAGGAGAATGGAGGAGAAGGAGACGCAGAGATAACACATTCAATCCTGGAACACATCTGTGTCATTCTAGATTTATTTGGCTATTCAAAAATAGCAGATATACAAGCTATGAGCTGGTGGATCTGTCATTTTTGCAAATCTTTGAGTATATATATACATTTTTTTACTCAAATCATTGCTTCTGGGGGTCCCTGCAACAAAATATTTTCAGATGGGGGTCCGCAGACAAATACATATCATTTTGGATGGTCCTTGACATGAAAACAGTTTGAGAACCTCTGATATTATAGCAACAGGTAGGATTTAGAAAACATTTGTAGAATAAAAATGTTCGCTTTAAAAATATATATATATTATAAGATTTGCACACACGTTCACGATTTCTCAAAAAGAAATAGCAGATCTACAAGCTCGTAGCTTGTAGATCTGCTATTTTTGAATAGCCCAAAGTATAAAATAATGGTCATTATAGCTAATAATCTAAAATGACCCAGCTATGCGTTCGGGGGATTGAATGGGATAAAAGAACACAGTGCTGTGTTACTGGCCTTATCTCAACACACTTCAAACTGTCACCATGTGTTTATATATAGAGCCGGACACACTGTTTCCCTACATGCCACAAACAGGAACATCCATGACCAGCGTGAGATGTGATGTGTGTGATATATATTATAGCAGTGATTCTCCGCCAGTGGTGGAAAAAGTACTCACATTTATTACTTTAGTAAAAGAATCAATACTGCAATGTAGAAATACTCTGTTACAAGTAAAAGTCCGGAATTTAAAATGTACTTGAGTAAAACTACAAAAGTATTGGTATCAAAATGTACTTAAAGTACCAAAGTAAAAGAACTCATTACGCAGAATGTCCCTTTTCACAAGTTCAATATGTACAAAAATCTTTTGAAAATAGCAGATCTACAAGCTCACAACGTGTCGCGTTGTGAGCTTGTAGATCGGCTATTTTCAAATAGCCAAAGAATATATAAGGCTAAAATGGTTAATGCATGTTTTGTAATAATAATCTAAATCTACAAAGTAACTAAAGTTTTCAAATAACTGTGTTGGAGTAAAAGTACAATATTTGCCTCTGAGATGTAGTGGAGTAGAAGTAAAAGCAATTTGAAATACTCCAGTAAAGTAAAAATGCCTCAAAATTGTACTCAAGTACAGTACATGAGTACACGTACTTAGTTACTTTCCACCACTGTTCTCCGCAAACATTTTCATGTCAAGAAACCCCCCAAAATTCTGTGGATCATCCTTCATAAAGTATTTTATGCCAGAGGGGCCCCCCATGACAAGAGATTTGGCAAACTGTGTCAACATTCTTTCAAAAATAGCCAATCAATACAAGCTCACAACAACGCCTTACAATGAGCTCGTAGATTGGCTATTTTACAAGAAAATAGGGCGTAAGTGTTTTAAACTGTTACTCATTTTGCTGGGGACTCTCTGGAACCCCCTCAGGGACCCCTTGGGACCCCACTCTGAGAACCAGGGACATTACAGTTACAGTAGAGAGCCACAACAATCACTACTAGAAAACATGGCCTTCATTCTTTAGACGTCATGTAATGTGTGTGTGTGTGTGTGTGTGTGTGTGTGTGTGTGTGTGTGTGTGTGTGTGTGTGTGTGTGTGTGTGTGTGTGTGTGTGTGTGTGATGTCTGCTTATCATAAGCGACTTGTTTGTAAATATTGGTAGTCGTTGCATGTTGTGTTTTTTTGGGGCTTGTTTCTAAAGTTTAGTTGTTGCTTATTTGGGCTTCTTTTTCCTGATGTTGACACTCAAACATCGTCATGTCAAGGACCCCTAAATGAATACATTATTGATAATATTTGGTGTCAGGGACTCCCTATACTATATTTGTGTTGTTAAAATGTTTAAAAAAAAAAAATATCCCAAATTCTTCCACTTTTTTTTTTCTCCAAGATTTGTTTTGAAAATAGCCAATCTACAAGCTCACAACAACGCTGTGCATCGCGACACGTTGTGAGCTTGTATATTGGCTATTTTCAAATAGCCAATGCATATAGTTAAAGTGCTCATGTTGCTTCTTTTGGCCTTGTTTTCATAGACCTGGTTGCTTGTTTCTCTCACAAAATATGGCAACACCGAGTAGTGGTGGGGTTTGCTCTGTGTGTCAGACTGCAGGGGGGGGGGGGGGGGGGCACAATGTCCCGGAACAACCCTGCATTCAGCAGCAGCTTTGGGGGCTTTTTTCTTTGGTACGGGCGACGGGCGTTCACATAGGACGCCTGGGACGGGTCCATTCGGAAATGACTCATCCATTTTTTTTTTTCTTTTATAAAGAGAACTGACACCTGTGTGTCTTCATCCAAACATCTTTGATGATGATAGTATACAAGTTGTTAGAAACTAATGAATGGGCTGTATTATAGGTCTGTGGTTGCATTTTTACACCTGGAGCACCTATATGTTGTTATACCTTTCAAGGCGAGAACACCTCTGTGTCACATTAGCCGTTGCTACATACAGTATTATTTAGCAACATCATTTTTTTATTTTTATGAAAATGTGATGTTTTTCAGAAAACTTAGAAGGCGTTTTTATTATAATCGGCCTCTGGTCTAAATGGGATAAAAGACTATCACATTATAGGCTCTACCTGATCATTTGAGAATTATTTCACATCATGTTGATTTGTTGATGTGTTTTGTTTTGTAGTTATGGGTTACCCCTCCCCCTCCCCCCCAGACTGTCTCTCAATGTCGGGTCCGGGGACCACTTAGGGTATTGGTTGTCAAAGTGGGGTCCGGGGACTCCCCGGGGTCCTTGGGGGGGTACCAGGGGGTCCCTAGCAAAATGTGTTAATATACCATCACAATAATTTTAACCACTTTATACTTTGGCTATTCAAAAATAGCAGATATACAAGCTCATAACGCAGCACCGAGTGCTGCGTTATGAGCTCGTAGATCTGCTATTTTTGAAAGATCCCTGGCACAAAATATTTGTTTAGATGGGGGGTCAAATACATGTCATTTTGGGGGTCCTTGACATGAAAAAGTTTGTGGTTTGAGAACCACCGACTTAGGGGTCCAACAAATGGACACTCCACGGGTCTGTAACTCTGAGAGTGTACAGATGGACGCAAATGGACCCTAAACTCTCAGAGTTACAATATGACACAGGGGATTCTACAGCGTAGAATAGAATAGACTGTGGTCCCTAGAGATAAAAACATTTGATCAAACGGGGGGGGGGTCCTTGTAAATGTAAAAGGTAGAGAATCACAGACTTCACATATAGATGTTGATGCTGATAAGCAACAACAGCAGAAGGGTGTTCTATAGGGAGGGTTGGGGCGGCTGACTGACTGTAATCAAAAAAGCGTTCCAAATCAAATATTTTCACATTGACATGTTGTCGTGCCTGTCCGGGGATGGGCCCACACACACTCTGCATAAGCCACAGCATTAGGTCACCATGGGAAAGGCTAACAACTGACTATTTGTTCCCCCACATCCAGCACCAACTGCCCCTCTGTGTCTGTCTCTCTCTGTGTGTGTGTGTGTGTGTGTGTGTGTGTGTGTGTGTGTGTGTGTGTGTGTGTGTGTGTGTGTGTGTGTGTGTGTGTGTGTGTGTGTGTGTGTGTGTGTGTGTGTGTGTGTGTCGCCCCCAAGGCGGTGGCATCATTCACGTTATTCCACATATCATATCAGTAGAGTTGGCAAGCCTATGTATAACATTTAGGCATGTGATGTATATTAAAATTTAGGTGACAAAAAAGTGACCTACAAATCACTTTTAATGTAATATTACAGTGTACAGTCCGGGGACCCCCAAGGGTCCATGGGATGGGGGGGTTACCAGGGGGTCCCCAGCAAAATTATCTATTATAGCGTCACAATCATTTGAACCACTTAAACCATATTTTATACTTTGGCTATTTTTGAAAAATCTCTGGCACAAAAATATGTTTGACATGGGCTTGTCTGCAGCCAAATACATGTCATTTTGGGGGTCCTTGACATGAAAAAAGTTTGAGAACCACTGGTCTAGCGTAGAAGGAATAAGAACTTATATATTGCACACACACACACACACACACACACACACACACACACACACACACACACACACACACACACACACACACACACACACACACACACACACACACACACACACACACACACACACAATAAGTCGAAGTGACTCCATCATCTCCATCATCCTCTTACCTTCGTCCAGAAGCCTCTCCAGGTGGGAGAAGATCCCACTGAAGTTGGGCAGAGAGCTCATGACCTTCCTGTCGTTCATCAGCTGCATCAGGTAGTCCGGGCTGGACTTGGGTCTCTCCTTGACCTCTGTCTCCCCCACCATGATGGCTCTGGAGCACCACAGGCTGGAATGATGGTTAATGATGTGGTAGTAGTGTGGGGAAAGTCTGGACGAGGTTGTTGTTGATGGGACCAACAACCAGCAGCAAGCAGCAGCAGCAGCAGATCCGCAGTGATTTCGGCCTGGATGGATCAGATGGGATCCTGTGGATCAGATGGGATCCTGTGGGATCAGTGTGATCCACTATGCAGCCCAGGATGTCTAGAAGAACTGGATTGTATCCTCTAAATCAAAGTGATCCACTGTGACTGTGAAAGCCAGGCGGTCTAGAGAAGTGGATGGATCCTGTAGAAAGATCCGAGTGATCCACTGTGAAGCCAGGCGGTCTAGAAGTGGATTAGATCCGGGTAGATCTAGTAGCGCAGTGATCCACTATGGAGCCAGTCCGGTGCAGTTTGGGTGAAACGTTAGACCTCCTGATTAGATGATAGATGTTGAACTGAAGGCTGAACAGTTCAAAAAGCCTCTCCCCTGAAAATACCTCATATGTTCCCCTCCCTCCCCGAGCGAGAGCTCCCTCTCTCTCTCTCTTTCTCACACACAAACACACACACATACACACACTCTAACTCACTCTCACACTCACACACCCTCTGGATACTGTGTATCCACTCCCTTCAAAAAGTTACAAAGTTTCCACTGTGTATCGGTTCCTCTCTGTGTGATAGAGTTGTTGTTTGTTGTTCTCCACGCGGTGAGTAAAGCAGACACAGGACCGTTTGGTTCAATAACTTCAACTAAAAGTGTCTTCTCTCTCTCTAGTGTTAATGTTACTGCTCTCTCTCTCTCTCTCTCTCTCTCTCTCTCTATCATATGATCGGTGGAGCTGCTGCACGGGGCGCAGAGGGAACGCGCTGCGCGGTCACGCGGACATGAGAGAGATAGAGAGAGAGGGAGAGAGAGAGGGAGAGAGAGAGGGGGAGAGAGAGAGAGAGAGAGAGAGAGAGAAAGGGGAGGAGGCTGTTCCCCTCTGTGTGCTCCCAGCCCCCACCCACCACCCCAATCCCAATGTCTCTCTACCTCTCTCTCTGTCTCTCGTCCCCCCCCCCCCCTCTCTCTCTCTCTCTCTCTGTGTCTCTCAATTCAATTCAACAGGCTTTATTGTCATCATGACATTTTACAAGTGTTGCCAAAGTACAATTACAATTATGACATAAACAACAAACAACATAAAATCAATGAAATGACATAAATAAAGGAGATGGTGCATGAGTAAAACATCTGTCTGTCTATCTGTCTGTCTGTCTGTCTGTCTGTCTGTCTGTCTGTCTGTCTCTCTCATTCTCTCTCTCTCTCTCTCTCACTCACACACACACACACACACACACACACACACACACACACACACACACACACACACACACACAGTGTCACATGCACGCACTTAACACACCGGCACCGAACACAACACAACGAGTAGAACACAAACACACACACACACACAGTATAATAGGCCTACATAGGTATGCACAGCACCTGTTCTGCAGCCAGCAGTTACTGTCCATCACTGTGTGTGTGTGTGTGTGTGTGTGTGTGTGTGTGTGTGTGTGTGCGTGCGTGCGTGCGTGCGTGCGTGCGTGCGTGCGTGCGTGCGTGCGTGCGTGCGTGCGTGCGTGCAGGTGCCCTGTCTGCCTGTTTGTCACATTGACACCCATTCCCATGTTAGGGCCTTTTGCCGTGGCCCCTGGCCTTGCATCAGGTGGCCGTGCACCTAAAATAATACACCGCTGGGGTAAAGACACTGTGTTTGATCCCTATGGGGGGAGGGGGGGGCCACAGCAGGGGGTCCCACTGACATTGAATTGTTATGGGGGGGGTCAGTGGTCACACAGGGGGCTGGGGGGGGTCTATACTTAACCTGTCATAAATCACAGACACACTGCCACTGACTGACGCATGCAGACCGGCACGGATTTGAGCTGTGGTGGAAAGTAAACCAAGTGCATTTACTCAAGTACAAGTTTGAGGTATTTGTACTTTGCTTGAGTATTTCCAATTTCCAATACTTTTACTTGTAGTCCATTACATCTCAGAGGCAAATTTTGTTACTGAATTCTTCAGTAACTATAGTTACTTTGTAGATTTTGATTATTATTACAAAAACATACATTTACCCCTTCAGGCCTATTATACATTTCGGCCTTTGGAAAATAGCCGATCTGCAAGCTCACAATACTTGTAGATCTGCTATTTTCAAAAGAGTTTTTATACATTTGAAAACTTGAATTAGGACATTCTGCATAATGAGTAATTTAACTTTATGTACATTTTGATGCCAATATTTTTACTCAAGTACATTTTTAATTCCGGACTTATACTTGTAACGGAGTATTTCTATATTGCAGTATTGATACTTTAAGTAATAAAAATGTAGTACTTTTTCCACCACTGGATTTGAGTGTATGAATGTGTGGGGCATTAGCTTTAGCTCAGGGCTGGGCTATGCTTTGATGATGGAGAGGGCCACTACATTTCTACACTCACTCACTCCAGTGGGCCTCATTGTTTACCTGCCCTCAAAGGTAACCGGAACACTCGCCCCAAAACACAATCGGCCCAATTTTGTTTTTCGCGGACCGCTCGCTCCCCTGCGGTTCTTGTATTCTTGTATTTGTTTGTAAGGTTAGGAATAAGGTTAGGTATTTAGACATGGTTTTACTGAGGTTAAGGTTAGGAATAAGGTTAGGTTTAGACATAGTTTTACCGAGGTTAAGTTTAGGAATAAGGTTAGGTATTTAGACATAGTTTTACTGAGGTTAAGGTTAGGAATAAGGTTAGGTATTTAGACATAGTTTTACTGAGGTTAAGTTTAGGAATAAGGTTAGGTATTTAGACATAGTTTTACTGAGGTTAAGGTTAGGAATAAGGTTAGGTATTTAGACATAGTTTTACTGAGGTTAAGTTTAGGAATAAGGTTAGGTATTTAGACATAGTTTTACTGAGGTTAAGGTTAGGAATAAGGTTAGGTGGGGATCTCATCTTAAACAAGCTAAGTGCTTAACTGAGCTATCCAGTTTAGTAGACCTTGTATTGCGAATTTGTACTTCCATGTACTATTATGTACTGTCATGCACTGTTCTCATGTCATACTAAATAAAGTACATCAATCAATCAATCAAGGTTTAGACATAGTTTTACTGAGGTTAAGTTTAGGAATAAGGTTAGGTTTAGACATAGTTTTACTGAGGTTAAGTTTAGGAATAAGGTTAGGTTTAGGCATAGTTTTACTGAGGTTAAGGTTAGGAATAAGGTTAGGTTTAGACATAGTTTTACTGAGGTTAAGGTTAGGAATAAGGTTAAGTTTAGACATAGTTTTACTGAGGTTAAGTTTAGAAATAAGGTTAGGTTTAGACATTTGTATTCCTGTAAAACACATCACTCATAACAGTCACAAATGTAATAATTAAGGGATATTAACAATTACTATTCAGTGTAACATTTGTGTTTAATTCCAAATGTGTTTAGTAATACTTATATTAACTATGAACTTAAATACAAATATATTGGACAGATCCACAAGCTCACAACGCAGATCCACAAGCTCACAACACATAACGGACGCTTGCGTGTAGATCTGCTATTTTCCCACACGCGACACAGACGTACAACATGCTTTAGCCAGTGCGTGTGTGTGGGAGCGTGCTGCACCCACACAGAGGTACACACACACACACACAGAATGTGTGTTTGTGTTTGTGTGCTGCTGCATGCATACGTTGCATTGCATGCCACACAATGCGTCACACACACAGTAATGTATAGTGTGTGTGTGTGTGTGTGTGTGTGTGTGTGTGTGTGTGTGTGTGTGTGTGTGTGGGTGCTTGTGTTACTGCGTTGCCATCGGATGCCTTGACTCTGGTCTTTGTCACACAGAGGCTCTGCTGGCATCCCAACCCTGTCTCTGTTGTGTCCAGCAGCCCGTCCCTCCGTCCCCCCCGAGACACAGAGACACTGCACTGAATGTTCATCTGAGACGCACCCAACCCCGCCCCATACCCCCCCCCCACAATACCCCCCCACCCGCACCGCTAGGCCCCCGCACAGCGGCCCAGCACGGCCCTGCACTGCATTCCCACTAACAATCACACCGTGTGTGTGTGTATGCGCGTCCGTGCACGTGCGTGTGTGTGTGTGCGTGCGTCCGTGTGTAGTGGTGTAAAAGCAACTAAGAACATTTACTCAAGTACTGTACTTAAGTACAATTTTGAGGTATTTTTTACTTTACTCTAGTATTTCCAATTTTCTGTACTTTTCTACTTCTACTCTACTACATCTCAGAGACAAATATTGTACTTTTACTCCATTACAATTATTTGACTTTAGCTACTAGTTACTTTGCTGATTTAGATTATTATTACAAAACATACATTAACCACTTCAGCCCTATGTACATTTTGGCCATTTGAAAATAGCCGATCTACAAGTAGTAGATTGTAGTCGTTGTAGATCTGCTATTTTCAAAAGATTTCTATACATTTTATGATTTTCCTGGTCCTCCTCACAACAGAAATATCTGTTTTATGGTTAAAAGAAGGTAGGTTTACAATTAGGAAAGGATTCATTTTGGGGTTAGGTTTATAGGATTAGACATTTAGAGGTTATAGGTTTAAACTTTAAACCTATAACCTCTAAATGTCTTTAGACTTTAAAGGGTTGGGGGGTTGTTGGAGTCATAGCTTATTTATGCTTTAAAGCTGCGCTCCGGTATATGGTGCAAGGAAAATAGCCGATCGACATGCTCACAACAGGGTTTCAGCGAGACCCGTTGTGAGCTTGTAGATCAGCTATTTTTTACCGTTAGGGTTATTCTTTTTTTTAAAGTAATAAATCACCGCCCTCCTATATAAACGTCAAAGTCCTCACAAGTATAGTAAGTACAAACGTGTTTGAGTGTGTGTGTGTGTGTGTGTGTGTGTGTGTGTGTGTGTGTGTGTGTGTGTGTGTGTGTGTGTGTGTGTGTGTGTGTGTGTGTGTGTGTGTGTGTGTGTGTTTAGCCTTATAAGTCCGAGCATATGATTGAGGGTGTGTGGGCACGCAAAGGGCAGTGTGTGTGTGTGTGTGTGTGTGTGTGTGTGTGTGTGTGTGTGTGTGTGTGTGTGTGTGTGTGTGTGTGTGTGTGTGTGTGTGTGTGTGTGTGTGTGTGTGTGTGTGTGTGTGTAGGAATTGTAATGGGGCAACAGGGTTGGTAATAAGCAGCCAGCTGGTATGGTGGGTATTCGGGGCGGGGGCACGGCATTGTCCCCTCAAGGCCCTAACAATGCCCCTCTGAGCAGAGTCCACACATCTACCAGTCACTGGCCTCTCTCTCTCTCTCTCTCTCTCTCTCTCTCTCTCTCTCTGAGCAGAGTCCACACACACATCTACCAGTCACTGGCCTCTCTCGCTCTCTCTCTGTGTGTGTCTCTCTCTCTCTGTCCACTCTGTCTCAGTGTTGCCATGTCCGCTTATTATAAGGGACTTTTGGCTTGTTTTTCTGTAAAGTCGCTTGTAAAGTCTCTTGTAAATATTGGTAGTTGCGGGTTGCTCACAACGCGTTGTGAGCTTGTAGATCTGCTATTTTCAAATAGCCGATGTAGGTTTAAAGTGCTCATGTGATGTTGCCTATAGTCGCTTCTCTTGGGCTTGTTTTCATGACCTGATTGCTTATTTCTCTTGCAAAATCTGGCAACACTGCTCTGTCTCTCTTTGCCCTCTCTCCCCTCTATATCTCTCTCCCTGTTTCACCTCTCTCTCTCTCTCTCTCTCTCTCTCTCCCTGTTTCACCTCTCTCTCTCTCTCTCTCCCTGTTTCACCTCTGTCTCTCACATTCTCTTTCTTTCTCTTCTCCCTCAGTCCCCCACTCCCAGTCATGCAGGTCTCTCTCTCTCTCTCTCTCTCTCTCTCTCTCTCTCTCTCTCTCTCTCTCTCTCTCTCTCTCTCTCTCTCTAAGTGTTTCTCAAACCTTTTTGTGCCAAGGACCCCCAGAATGATATATATTTGGCCGCGGACCCCCATCTGAAAATGTTTTGTGCCAGGGAAAAAACGCTTTCAAGATTTTTCAAGAAAAATGCTCAAAAATTGCAGATGTACAAGCTCACACAGCTATTTTTGAGAAGCACTGTTCTAAATCCTAAAGGGTTTTCTGAAAAACATATGTTTCTAAATCTAAAATGACACTTTCCTCGTTTTCATGGGTTAACTAATTTTGCTGGGGACCCCCTGGAACCCACCCAGGGGCCACACTTTATACCACCATATAAGCGCTGTTTTAAACAGTGTGGAGGTGTCATCATTACCACAGTGTGTAAGAGTCATAACAACCAACCGCAGGGCACCGTGCTCCTCCGGTGACCTTTGACCTGGGTGTCAGTCAGGCACCCTGGTTAATAAAATAACATGACACCCTATGGGGACCCCTTCATTATGACTGTACATAATGCATGGAGCTGTGTCTATGGGGACCCCTTCATTATGACTGTACATAATGCATGGAGCTGTGTCTATGGGGACCCCTTCATTATGACTGTACATAATGCATGGAGCTGTGTCTATGGGGACCCCTTCATTATGACTGTACATAATGCATGGAGATGTGTCTACGGGGACCCCTTCATTATGACTGTACATAATGCATGGAGATGTGTCTACGGGGACCCCTTCATTATGACTGTACATAATGCATGGAGCTCTGTGACGTGTTGCATATATTCATCAGGGCACCATCCTTCCTCATGCATTATGAATAATACATGTCAATTAATTAGTCCCTTAAAAACCAACACCTTGTCATAGCCATGTGTAGTAGTAATAGTAGTAGTAATGTTTAAAACAGCGGTTATATGGTGGTATAAAGTGTGGCCCCTGGGTGGTGTACTTAGTGAGTACACCACCCATTTCATTTGAGATAAAGTGTGTTAATATGACTTATTTTTACAGTGTTAGAATTGCCCCCAACGACTGTTACAATTGCCCCCATCACGGGGCAATTGTAACACTCATTGCATTCAAATTAATATTTTAGTCTTGTCCTTATTAGTGAAAGCTTACAAATTGTATTATTAATTAGGGCACATATATATGTTTCTTATAGCAAAGATGACTAGGATATTTCAAGTAGTCTGTGAATTATGAAGGCAAATACAAAAAGTGTTACTTTTGTCCCTGGTCTCCCCTAATACAAAATATAATAATCATCATCATCATCCTCATCATCATCATCATTATTATTATTTGGACAAGCAACAGAGCCAGATAAACAATGTCTTCCAATCAGTGAGGGGAATGTTCTAATCTAGCAGACAGAGAGCAGGAGACACGCCCTCTAGTGGAATGTTTATGTAATGGCATCTGTTTTGGTCAGAGAGAGAGTTAAAGGTTCCTACATGGTTGGGGGTGGAGGACCACCTCACCTGATCATCTGCTTAATAATGAATGGTGGACCACCTGATCATCTGCTTCATGAATGTTCCTATACATGGTTGGTGTGGTGGACCACCATGACCATCTGCTTAATGAATGCTTTATAGGTCTGACTGAAACAATACTCAGAAGGTCTGGAAGTACTTTGTGAACTTGCAGAAAACAAAAGCTTGAGAGAGAGAACACAGTTGTGGCTGCCAGCAGAAAGAAAGGCATGTTTCTGTTTGGCCTAAAAGCTCATTCATCATGACTTGGACCCAGAACTACATGATGTCATTATATGAGCTCATTGAGGGAAGGGACTCCACCATGTTCTTCTGACTGACAGTCAGTAGGAAATACATTCATCAACTACATTGTGTGTTTAACATACATTCACACAATTTTAGTGGTGGAAAAAGTACTCAATTTTGTTTTTACTTAAGTAAAAGTATCAATACTGCAATGCAGAAATATTCTGTTACAAGCAAAAGTCCAGAATTCAAAATTGACTTGAGTAAAAGTACAAACGTATTGGTAGGCTTATCAAAATGTACTTAAAGTACCGAAAGTACTCATTATGCAAAATGTTCCCATTTACAAGTTCAAAATGTATTAAAAAAAGTAACTACATTTTTTCCCCCTAATAATTGTAGTGGAGTAAGAGTACAATATTTGCCTTTGACTGACAGTCAGTTGGAAATACATTCATGAGTTTAATAGTTTGATACCAGAGCCCGTACCTGTGATCACCACTAGAGGGCAGCAGCTTACACTCTACTCTGACTTGTGCTGAAGCAGTGAGTGCGCCACAAAACAGCTGTGGGTGGAAGAAGTACTCTGATATTTTGCTTATAAGTAAAAAATAGCAATACCACAATGTAGAAAATAATAAAAAAGTAAAACGCCTGTGTTCAAAATGTTACACTTGAGTAGAAGTACAAAAGTAGTCATCAAAATATACTTAAAGTACGTAAAAGTAGTAAAATGTTTGAAAATAGCAGCGCAAAGTTGATGATTAATTAACCCTGAGGCCACAGAGTGACCTTGAAGCCTCGCCCACACTGTCCCAGCTGATTGGACAGTTTCCTCCTCTAATTTGTTCCTGTCAGATACTGATACACTGGGGCGCGTTCGAAAATACAGTGCTGAGCGCACTGGCCAATACAAACTAATAGGCGAGTGTGCTCCGGTGTGTAATTTCCGAACGCACCCCAAAACACACACACACACACACACACACACACACACACAGTACAGCACAGGGCTGAGCTGAGCGTGTATGAACTTTTGACTCAGAAGTTTCTACAAAATGTTTGTAATTTGTAAATACCAATACAATATGTTGTGAAATAAGCAGCTGGACTTGAAATCATTGTTTTACTTGGCCTTTACTTTGACCTTTCCTTTCCTGGCATGGGCCATTAAGTATCAATTTCACAATGTAGAAATACTCTGTTTTAAGTAAAAGTCTGGTATTAAAAATGTAATTGAGTAAAAGCATAAAAGTCATGGCATCAAAACGTGCTTAAAGTACAAAAAGTAAAAGTACTCATTACGCAGAATGTCCCATTTCACAAGTTTTCAAAATGTATAAAAATCTTTCGAAAATAGCAGATCTACAAGCTCACAACGCGGCACGTTGCCATTTTCATATAGCCGAAGTACACAGTATAATAGGGCTGTTAATGCATGTTTTCTAATAATCCATATCTACATATTTATCTACATACTGACAGCCGTAATGTAGACGGCACCCAGGAGCAGTATGGGTTGGCGCCCCAGCCTGTGTCTTCCGTGAGGAAGAAGCCCAACAAACCCACGGTGAGGCCTTTAAGGAGGGCCTTTCAGGCAAGCCATTTCAGTCCATCTGAACATGGACTGAAATGTTTGGAACGGGGGGAGTCTGGTGCAACGCTCAGGTCCTGGACCTGGTGAGACGAAGGAGGGGCCCAGACAGGAGGCCATCCACAGAGCCTAGTCCCTCCACTCCCGGCAGAGTAGTTCCGGAGAAGCGGACTGAGTGGCCCTTGTAGCGGACCCAGCTGGCCATTAAGGGTTGAAGACTGAACTGATGTCTTTGAAAGATACTTTATTCTTAGATCACCCTAGAAACTACAAAGAAACATAAAATGCATATCAATGATCATAACACAATAAATGTCATAAATCAATACATTCCATAATACACAATCAAAACTCAAAGCACCATAATACATTTGTAATACATAAACCTTAATAGAAAATACAAAGTACCAACCAGAATAACTACCACAATAAAACCCAACAAGAAGACCAAAAACAATGCAAACAAACCCATAGAGAACTATACCATGTCCCCCTTTCAGCTGGGTGCTAAAGTGGCATGTGCTTTGATCCAAGTTTACTTGGCCGTCCGTCCTTCCTTGGCCATCCTTCCAGGTTCATATCATACAAACATTGTGTATGCCGTCCTTTACTCCTCCAGCACAACAAGGCAGTTTGATTCTACTCTGCTGCTAGCTGCAGCCCCCATGCTGGGCATCAGCAACACAGGTGAACTTGATTTCTTCTAATCAGTGCCAATTCTGTGTGGCTGAGTTTGGGCAGTAAACCCATCAAAATAGAAGTCTCAGAGACCTGACTTTGGGCAAGATGCCCCTCAAAATAAAAGTTTAAGGGAAACATTTTTGAGCATGGAAAACCCACCCTTCGGGCCCGTTACGGCCCTGTGTTGCCCTAGGAGGACTGACCGTGGGTAGCTACTGGGATGTAAGTCGGGGGCTTGATCCGCCTGGGTCACCGAGTGCCGCGATATGAGCTTGTAGATCTGCTACTTTTGAAAAATCTTGAAAAAGTTTTTTTTTTTTCTCTCTCAAAAAACTGTTAGGATTTAGAAAACATTTTCATGAATCGCCTCAGGTCTTAACGGGTTAAGTAGTACAGTACTTGAGAACATGTGCTTACAGTAGTTGCTTTACACCGCTGGCCTTTCGTGCCACCAAACGCCAAAGGCCACAGTGAGTGGCCTTGCCCCTATTAGTGATGAACTGTCACAGTAGAGTAGAGTAGGCTAATCCACCAAACCAGTTCACTATTATCTATTATCTACTGTCAGTTTACCTGGTGCCAGCCCTGACCTGATGTTATGTAAAACCACATGAACGTCACCACCGGCTTACTATGTCACCTCACCTCCTGCCGGTCAACTACTTTCTCTGCATGTCACGCAACACAGTGGTTTACCTTAACTAAAAGTACCGATACCACAATGTAGAAATACTTTGTTACGAGTAAGAGTCCTGTATTTAGAATTTACTTGAGTAAAAGTATAAAAGTATTGGCATCAAAATAGTGTACATACTGCTAATACAAACTGCTCAAAGGAATGAAGGGATCAAAGTGTTCCCTTAATTATTTTGAGCAGTATATACTTAAAGCACCAAAAGTAAAAGTGCTCATTGTGCACTATATGTCCCATTTCACAAGTTTCCAAATGTTGAAAATAGCAGATCTACAAGCTCACAGTGTGTTGCATTGCGACGCGTTGTGAGCTTGTAGATCGGCTATTTTCAAATAGCTGTATGGTCTGAAAGTTATTATTGATACATGATACATTTCTGGAAAATATTTAGATTTTTTTGTGTGGAAAATATCTAAATTTCAGACTTTACAGCAATGCATTGATATCAAAATAGAAAATGTCCTTCATAATTTGTATGTTTGAGTGCTTTTTTTAAGCATGTACTTTTGAATACTAAGTATGTTTTAATAGCAAGTACTCCAGCACTATAACTCAAGTACAAATTTGACAGAGCAACTTTCACTTATAGTGGAGTAATATTTGACCAGGAGTATCTTCTACACTTTGACTCAAGTAATGGGGTTGAATAGGCCAATCATTTCTCAGTTGGTAGCAGTGTGGAGGGCAGCGGAGAAAAACGTGCAAGATTGATCTAAAATGGAATCTCTTTTCCCCTGTGTTCAATAATCAAGGACTTTTGTTGGAGGGACGTCCCATTCACTTTCCTAGATGGAGTTCCAAGGGGATTCATACATTGGGGGATTTATTTGATGATAATGGTTTGCGTTCATTTCAGAATTTATGTGACATTTTTAATTTGCCAGGTACCTCATTCTTCTTCTATTTACAACTGAGAACATGCATGAGGACTTATGGTGTTCCATGGCAGACTTCCCTTGCAATGCACCCTTTACATAGACTCATCTGTAGTGTTAGTAGATCAAGAAGTCTCGTTTCCACATTATATGCATTTTTATTAGAATCTAATTATGGGTCCCTAGCTGTGGATACTTTATGGAGCAATGACATAGCGAATTTGGAGCCTGATTTGTGCTGCGACAAAGATTTTGTTCACGAACATAATTTGACTCCCCGCAGATTATGTGCTATGAGGATTTTAAATAGCCCCAACTGCACCTTTTGTTCTCCAAATTGTATTGGTATTTTTTTTTACATGGTTTGAAACATTTGTACAAATGTTTCCTCATTTTGGAATATGGTTGCCACATTACTTTTGGGAGTTGATATTACACCTTCTCCATCTTTATATACTTTAAATTATGTGTTCCTTATTATTTTCTTTTCTTGAACCTTTGTGTTGTTTTTAAGTTGTGTATGTATTTGTATCTTGTTTTTTGTTTCATTTGTATTAATGATGCATCTATGTCTATTGCCATGATTGTATTGCTGATATGATAAATAAAAACAATTGATAAAAAGTAATGGGGTTGAATAGTTCTTTGTCCACCTCACAGCGGTACGTTAGGTACATCACCTGTTCACTGCCAGAGGAGCTCTAATCTAAATCCTCCTAAGTCTTCTTATGTGCTCAGTGTAGGTTATGTGCTTTAGGCCAAACAGAAATACCACCAGCGTTGGCCTCATTACTGCTCACAGGTCTTACCCAGCTTCAAGATACTGTCTTCTGCTCGACTGTTATTGGGCAGAATATGTGGCATGTGAGATCATAACCGGGCTAATTAAACTACTAATTCATCTTTTATGGTGGGAATTTTTCCTAGACAACAGAAACAGTAGCTTTTTGTCAGGCATCAGCGGATGAAAGTGTTGTTTGGTTATATTCTCTAAGTCAAACTGGGAACCCATAATGTAGAAAACAGTCTCATGTGTACATGCTCACTCACTCACTCACTCACTCACTCACTCACTCACTCACTCACTCACTCACTCACTCACTCACTCACTCACTCACTCACTCACTCACTCACTCACTCACTCACTCACACACACACACACACACACACACACACACACACACACACACACACACACATGCGCGCACACGCACACGCACACGCACACACGCACACACACGCACACACACACACACACACACACACACACACACACACACACACACACACACACACACACACACACACACACACACACACATTTACTCACTCATTTACTCACTCACTCTCTCCCTCATTTATTCACTCACTCGCTCACTCGCCCACTCAGTCACTCGTCCTTGTGATGAACTCAGTGTCCTGTGTCCATGTGAGTCTTCTAATACCATAATGTCTTCATCCTATTGACTTACAGTAAAGAGTCCAGCAGCGCTCTCTGTGCCGCCTTTACATTCAAACAACAATCAACAACACATCTCTACATCGTCTTTTATTCACTCATTACACAATCATCATCGTCATGCTGACCTTTCTTTCTAATCAAACACACAAAGAAAAATATGTAAACTTTACACGGAAGAAAGTAAAAGATTTAGATTAATTACATTATTTTTTAAAAAAGATAGTTTTTTTTTCTTCATTTCTACACTATGTACAAAGACAGCAACCCAGTTGTTGGAACATACAGACGCTGCTGACCGCAGGAGGGACGCCTCCAAGGATGAGGAGTGGAGAGGACATGGCGTCATGGACACAGGGTGAGAAGAGTCAAGATCTAGCTGCCATTGTCCTCCACATGCTCTGGAGTTGCCTGTGGTTATGTCCCCCTCAACCCCCCATCCATCCTCCTTCCCCTCCTTCTCCCCCTGTTCTTGGCGTACCCCTCCAGCCCGGCACGTCAAAAACCGACACACATGCCAAACTGTGGTGGCACCACCTCGCCTTCAAACATTACTCTCCATCTCAGGAACATATCCAGCCGTCAGTGGACAATGGTGGACTGTTATTACAAAAGACAAGAGGTGTGTGTGTGTGTGTGTGTGTGTGTGTGTGTGTGTGTGTGTGTGTGTGTGTGTGTGTGTGTGTGTGTGTGTGTGTGTGTGTGTGTGTGTGTGTGTGTGTGCGTGTGGGGAGGGATTTTGTTTGAGTTCTTTGTCTATATATTAGTTAACAAGCTCTATAGACGGGGCAGACACAATTTTAAAAACACCTTTTGCTCCTTTGGGCTATTGATACATTTCAACTTCTCCTCTGGCCTCCATGGGAGGGGGGATTGCATAGCAACCACCATCCCCACTACAGGCGTTTTTTTGTCCTACTGTGTGGTACCGGCTCAACTCCACCCCACTCTACTCCACTCGCTTGCTCGCTTGTACCAGATACTTGCAGATACAATAGGAACCCCTCAGTGTAGCTGGGTGTCATTGTTGCGACGTTCAACCCTCTAGCATTGTAGAGCGCTAACAAACAATGGTGACTTGTCTAGACCGATCTCTATTTCACCTGTTGTACCTACAATCACAGTGGCATGCACAGACATCTTGAGGGGCAGGTGCTCAAGTAAATTAGACTTTTTTTTGTTTACTTGGTCTGCTCTTTTTTCCCTCTACACCTATACCTCTTTGACAAAAATAGCCAATCTACAAGCCCACAACGCCTCGCAGCGCGAGGCGTTGTGGGCTTGTAGATCTGCTATTTTTGGCTAAAGTTCTCCTCAGAAAAGGGATGCTAGGTTTCGAGTGGTTATGGTAAAAAGAAAAATCATAATCACATAAAGATTTGGCGGACCCCCTGTAGTAACTCTGAGGACCCCCTCGGGGTCCCGGACCCCCTGTTGAAGACCCCTGCTGTAAACTGAAAAAAAAAACTTTTTTGTGTGTGCCCTTTTTTCAAAAGGGCACTTCTGGTCAAGAGGGCAAAGGGCAGGTGCTCTAGCACCACCAAGAGTCTATCTGTGCACGTCCCTGTTAACAATCATTTAGGTGAGAAACAAACGTAGGCCATGCAGTTGATCAGTATTGATTCATTTTACACATACTTAAACCAATCAGTAGCCTGCAGTGTTTTCAAGTCACTTTTTTGGCCTGGCTTCAGCTTGATGGAGGCTGTACCAACACGAGTAACAGGTAGCAGGTAACAGGTAAAAACTTTTGCCTGATGGAAAAAAAAAAAAAAAAAAGGTGAGTAGAGTCGAGTAAAACTGAGCCGGCACCCGGCATTGCATTGGAAAAGCGCCGTACGTACAGTCTCTCCTCACCCATGATTTATCTGACAATAAAGATAAAAAACATACAGAATATTCTCAATTGAATTGCAACATTGTATGCATCTACATCACAACTTTTGATGTTTTTTTTTGTGCCTTTCTTGGGAATTTTTTTAATTCAGTAAAAAAATAAAAGAAGACATTGGAACCTTCAAGCATGATATTGTGATTCAAGGTTGAGTCTTAGCTGGATCATGTGACAAACCAACATACCAATGTTTCTAATGATGCAGTTATGGGATAAATGGGAATGGAAAAACATCCAATAGCTTCTCCAGTATTTTTTTCTTCTTTTTTTCTTCTTTTTTTCCTATACATTATGCATATATTATTTATGTAAAGAGTCCATTTTGAAATATGTCCACTGATAATCTGTCCGTATGGTCGCTGTTTTGTTGTCCCTTCACAAAGCCAAATAATGTTTGTAAAATATTAAAACGTTGGTACAAAAAATAATGTGTAAATCAATCTCACACTTCCTCTTCCTCGGGTGGGAGGGGGGCGGGGTCTCAGTTTGTTGTGGGAGGAGCTTGCTCAGCTCACCGTGGCGACTGCCTCCGCCCCCTCGTCCACCTGGTTAGCCTTGCCCATGGCCTTCATGTTGGCCATGAGGTCGTCGAAGGTCTCCTTCACCGTCTTCTCCAGGATCCAGCCCTCGCTCTCGCTCTCCGGGTCCTCTGGGTTGGCCAGGGTGGACAGGGAGGTGTTGACGTACTGCAGGCCCACCGTCACGCCACACTGGGGGGGAGGGACGACAGCATAAGGACCTCTTTAACCACTTAAAACCCCATATATCAGTGATTTTTTTCACTGAAGAACCCCCAGTTTGATGCATGAGGCCGCCCGCGGACCCTCATTTGATACCATTTTTGATCCATTTGGTCGTTAAATTCCTTAAGATCGAGCATTAAACTGTTTGTAAACACAGTCGCGATCCGTCTGCGTCGCCCAGTGAAAACCCCTTTGAAAACCGATCCGCCATCTTGTAGTTACAACGGTTTATGTTAAACAGCGATCAGCGACGAGAAAAACTACAAACGAGAAAATGGCGTTTTAGTGTCCGCTTTAGAATGGAGGCGGATGGGATCGGCAAAACCGGATCCCACATAATTCTGTTTCCGGTGGTGCTACAATGAAATGTGTCGTGGTGAACGAGGCCTACAATGCAATGTGAACCTGTGAGTGAAAAAAATAAAAAAAAGACCACTCCGCGTATATCTACGCGACTGGCACGTGGCGGCTTTAAATAGGTTTGCGTAGATATACGCGATTGGCACTCAATGTGTTGAGCAATAATATTGTATATTTAATTTATTTTCGAGATATTTTCATTTATGCTATAGTACCCTGCAGTCAGGCTACTGCCAACATACTGTATAGGCAAACAACAACTTTCCAGTACTCATGAAGCTTCTTTTGTCTTTTATTCAAATAAATCACTGTAATAACTTTATAAAAACTCCTGGATTCAGAGCTTGTACAAACTGTCTAACAGACTTGTGTGAAACTGTGTCCATTAAGCCTGTGATGACTCACTTCTAGGTCCAGAGTTTAAATTCTAGGTTCTCGTTGTAGCTACTGTATAGTAGATGAACCCAAAGCTCCATCCACTATCTGTGTCACAACAGAGACACTTGCATAAGAACAGTTAAATCCTCTGACTCTGATGAGCTTTCCCAGGTTTAAGACAAGTCCATGTTTTCAGATCAAGGCACATTATAGTTTCTAGGAAAGGGGTATTTTCCAAACTTGTACTTTCTCTGTCAGCATCATCCAACCTGCGGTGGTCGGCCCTCAGAACATTGTCACACATCACGACTTGAATGATTGCTTTATGTGGTTTAAGATGAGGTGTATCGTGTACTATATGTGCTCTTGAGCTTTAAAACCACTTAAATCCCACATACTTCAAGTAATGGAAAATCTACTTTTTCTACCTGAAGGTTAAGACAAACCTTCAGGTGGAAAAGGTAGATTTTTGTTCATCATATTTGGTCAAATCCTCGCCTATTATGAAATGCCCATAATAGGGATGCTAGGGTTCATGTGGTTAAGAGTTAAGGGAGAACAGGAGACAGGGATCTTTTGTTTTTATAGTCTTTAAAGTGTTTTTATCATTGACGTTCTGTCTTTTTAAAACAAATCAATATCAAATCAGACCAGACATGAGAGTCTGAGGCGAGAGCTGAAGGGATAAGAAACGTCATGTGGTCATTATGTTATAAAGTTATCTCTAAAGAAAACTACTGAATGCTTCCAACACCAGCCTATTGAGTTCAGTTGAACCCTGGCCCACAGTACAGAACGTTTAGGTAAACAGGACAAAGGTGATGGAGAAGATGATGCAGTGTATGTATGGAGTAAATCAGGGTTTGATTTATTTAAGACTGAATGAAATACATGTATTTCCTTGGGGTAAATGTAGACTGTCTGATATGTTTGATATTTATGTTTGATAATATCACAATTTATTAAAAACACATTATGTTAACCACTGTTTTGGGCAAACTGACAAAACTCTTCCGCAGTGGCTGTTTAAGGCTAGATTTGGATCAAATAAATATGAAGTTTTTAATGCATTGAAACGCAATGCATGCCAAAGTCCAAACAATATTGACTGTGTTAAATGACCCGTCTCAACCAAGTTTCAAGTCTCTGCAAGTGTATTTTCATTCCATACAGAAATGAATGGAATCTAAATGCTTTCTCGAAACTCAAACTACAACAGTAATATCAAGTTTACTGTGAGTCATAGTCAATGTGTTAACCACATGAACCCTATCGCCCCTATCCCTGGGACAAACATTCAGCAACAACACTACAAGCTCATATTACAAGCTCACATTGTGACTCATTGTGAGCTGGTAGATCTTCCTTTTTCAGCAAAGAGAGTTTGTGTACACTAGAGCAGTGGTTCTCAACCAGTGGTCCGGGGACCACCAGTGGTCCTTGAGGGGGTTCCAGGGGGTCCCCAGCCAAATTAATAGTTAGAAACCAAATTGACCCTTATGTGTCTGTAACTCTGAGAGTGTACAAATGTGTACATTTGTACACTCAGAGTTAAATGAACACTAATGATGATTGATAATACTACAGTGTAGATTGGGACCCCCAAGGAATCTAAATGGTTGAGTCCCTGACATATCTTTTCAAATGGGGGTCCCTGGGATAATATGTGTTAATTTGGTGGTCCTTGACACGAAAAAGGTTGAAAACCACTGCACTAGAGGGAACAAATAAGTTAGGGCCTGGGGGAACCCAGTCAACTACTATACTGATATGTTCTTTAACAAAATAACAACCATGTCATTGTCGAGCATTGTTGGCGATCAGATCAGGCTGAAACCATGCCCAAATATGGAGTCACACATCATTGATATCAGTCATACATGACTGATGTCATAGACTTCCCCAAATATGGATTTCTATCGGTTCTGGCAGAGACCCTTTAGTGCACCTTTCTTGTGTGGTGCATGGCGCTTTGTTTTGATGCACATTCAGAGCGCATGCCCTTTCAGTTATGTAATACCCAATGTACCCGTTTTCAGAGTACTTGGAGGACAGTCTAAGACACAGACTGTCCTATGACATAGACTCTATGTCATAGACTCTATGACGTCATATTGATGACATCATGGCTCTCCATATATGGGCACATAAGGGACACAGACACATGCCAAGTTTGAAGTTGATCGGTCGAACGGTTCTCGAGATACGCAAAGGACAGATACACTCACTCAGCTCGCTCACCCACTCACAGAGATTTAGTGCATTTCTAGATCTGCAGTGCAGGAGTAAAAAAAAATAGATCAGCTTGTATATCTGCTATTTTTAAAAAACCTAAAGAAATCTTAAAATGACATATGCTTTCCCGGTCTTAAAGGGTTAAATGTGTGTGTGTGTGTGTGTGTGTGTGTGTGTGTGTGTGTGTGTGTGTGTGTGTGTGTGTGTGTGTGTGTGTGTGTGTGTGTGTGTGTGTGTGTGTGTGTGTGTGTGTGTGTGTGTGTGTGTGCGTGTGTGTGTGTGTGTGTGTGTGTGTGTCTATACCTCCAGTATGGTGACCAGCAGCACCAGGGCTCCGATGGTGTTCATCAGGCCTCCATAGTAGGACGACAGGGCCTCGTTGCATCCACGCTTCCACACGTTCAGATCCTCGGTGTAGTGGTCGTAGCTGTAGTGGGCCGTGTTGTTGGTCATCTGGCCCTGGATGCAGGGCCGGGGGGAGCTGGGGTTACAGCAGCTGAAGGGGACTCCGTCCATCAGGTACTGACCGTCCACGTTGCTGCTGATGCGGCTGTGAGGGAAGAACCAGGACAAAGCACATGGTTGAGGTTTAAATTAACAGCGTTTATCAAGCACCTTTTCTCCAAAGTGCTTTTACAACGTTTTTCACATTCACACACGTTCATACACGTTCACACCAACGGCAGAGGAAAGAAACCATGCAAGGCACCAAACTACTCATCATGGGCAGTTAGGGTTTCAGTGCCTTGCTCAAGGACACTTCAACATGCCAGGAAGCAAAAGCATGATGTTTAGAAACCCGTTTATAGTATTAAAGGGATAGTTCACCCGCAAAATGACTTTTTTCCTATCGATTAGTCACCCCATGGAGACTTGAATTCAGGGATATTGTTTTGTTTTTGGCGCATTGCTAAGCCAATAATTTGATGGTACCTGCGTGCACAATAAAGCGTGTGAGCAACACTCTTTTTGGTGGTTGGGTTCCCCAGCATGACAAATCATCATTAACTCGGCTGTCTTTAAACACCAAGGACAATTAAAAGATCATGGAATGATTTGGTGTGATTAGTCTCATTAACAGATTCACTCATTGGCGTATTATTATTTAACATTGATAATATGTAGCTATGTGATATACACGTAGATATGCAGAATAGCATAATGTAATGTTAATTAAACAGCAGGGATGTACTCTAGTCTTCCCTCAATATCTATTGTCTGAACATGAAAAATATTCCCCTTTGTCAACATGTGAGTGTGCAGACATACAGTATGTGCATACTTGAGTGTGTTCAGATTTTTTAAGGCGAGAATCTTAGATTTGAATAACTAATAAACCTGTAACCTGTAAGGCAACAAAAAAGTGGTTTGATGGGCTCAAAGTAGGTCAGGGTGGCTTATTGCGTTCAAGAATAAGTAACAGCCAAGAATAAGGTCTATCCCCTTTACAATGCACTAGAGACCTCTGGGAGATGATTGCTGAGGTGGAGCAACACGTGCCATCAGCTCCTAGTACTTACACATAATGTACACCTACCATCAGGTTCATCCCAGCACTTAGCCACATGTCTTAGTAGCCGTGCTACACATACGCTGACTTGGTGGTGACCGGGTTCTGAACCAACCATGTGATCCAAAGGCCAGTGTTCTACTGACTGAGCTAGCCCCACACTATAGTAGGATCAAGTGAAATGATAAATATACAGTATGGACCAGTGATACTCAACAACATCACAGGCTACTTACTGAACATAGATATCACATAGAACAGGGGTCTTCAACGTTTTCAGGCCAAGGACCCCCTAGCTGAGAGAGAGAGATGAAGCAGGGACCCCCTCTATATCGTATCAAATTGTGTTTCAGATTCATTTTTTTTTGTTTACGTGGTCTGCTCTTTTTTCCCTCCACACCTATGCCTCTTTGCCAAAAAATATTTTTGGCTAAAGTTCTCCTCAGAAAAGGGATGCTAGGGTTCAAGTGGTTACGGTCAAATCAGGGGGTCCCGGACCCCCTGTTGAAGACCCCTGACATAGAACATGCCACTTGAAAGCAGCTGTGAGGTTGATATGTGCTGATGTCAATCGTCCACACATCGTCAGAGGCTATTCTGTGTTAACATAAATCAAGGACATGGGCCCGATTCACTAAGCTGGTCGTGAATATCAGTGTAAATAACGTATAAATAAAGTGACCAAAAGACGACGTGCAATTCACAGCGGGGTGTGTAAATAAATCCCTGATATGTGCGGATCACAGTTGTTCCTCATTTTTGCCTGAGGGTCAGAGGCGCTTTCATATGGAAGATCCTTTGCATTGCATTTTCCTATTTTGCCTCATCTGTTTAAGAAAGTAGGTAGCTGATATATTGCACTTTTACCTTAGCGCTAGGTATACTCTTGGTTGCTTGTTTTAGAAGAGAATGCACTTAAGACTTCTGGTGATTAGTAGTTTCGTTCCCTACCTATGTTGAATGCACTTATTGTAAGTCGCTTTGGATAAAAGCGTCTGCTAAATGACTGTAATGTAATGTAATGCCCCCATTTAAGACCATGAAGCTGTTTACACTCAAAACATGGGCGTAAACAGCTTAGTCAATCAGGCCCATTGTTTCTTTACAACGTCCGCTCTTCCACTTTCACTGGTCCTTCTTAAAGCTGACTACAGACTGGGCTGTTGTAGTGCCTAATCCCTATTAGATCAACATTAACATCATCTCAGCGCAAGAGCCACTTAAGCTCTATACTTCTTCGCACGATAAATAGCGGAAATAGCAGATCTACAAGCTCACAATTTGTCACATCGTTATGAGCTTGCAGATCTGCCATTTTCTTTTTTTCTTCTTTTTTTTTTCTTTGACAGATTTTGACAGATTTTGATGATTTGCCCATAATAGAGATGCCAGGGTTCATGTGGTTAATTATTGTCCAAACGGAACCCTGTGGAGTAAATATTCCTGTTAATGGTTCATCAGTGAACTGTTTAATTGATCCATTATTATCTATTATTGACCAATCAGCACGGTGGGCCAGGCCGCTCTATTCCTAGAGCGGCACGCTGACCTGCGCTGATTGGAGCGGACAGTAAACCCTGAAGGACGAAGGCAATGTAATCCGGCAGATTAGCCGCTGTACTTTCAAAATCCCACTTACACTGAAAACTGTCTACTTCACAATACAGTACGTCCACACAGGCATTCAGGCCTGATCAGCATATTAAAGAGCCACCATAGGTGTGGTACCAGTTCACACAACAGGTCAAAGTGTCTTCCTCCAATTTAGTATTAATCCTATCCAGTGGTGTAAAGTGACTAAGTACATTTACTGAAGTGCTGTACAGTCTGTACTTAAGTACAGTTTCACAGTACTTTTACTTTACTTGAGTATTTCCATTTTATGATACTTTGTACCGCTACTGCACTACGTCTCAGAGGAGAATGTTGTACTTCTCAGTCTTTCTCACTATTATTCAAAAATAGCTACAAGCTCAAAGCTTGTAGACGTATATTTTGATGCCAATACTTTAGTACATTTACGCCAGTAAAGTGTTGAATAAGGGACTTTTACTTTTACTATTGATACTCTTACTTAAGTATCATTACTACCTTCCACCACTGATCCTATCTCTCCCTCTTCAGGGGAGTTCTGTTCTTGCACCTTATGACCAAAGTCCCCCCCCCCCCCCCTCCAAACAGTATACAGGTATATATGTAAAACTGCATAGTAACCTCTTCTGCCCCCCCCCCACCCTCACCCTCGACCAAACTTCTTCTGACCTAATAATCCCTAGTACAGAAGACCCAATCCAATGCTTGCCTTGACCCTCCCTGACCCCCAAATCCACTTATAGTGAACTCTGACTTTGCACAGATACCCCCCTAAAATATCTCCTCCATCTCCAGCATGCCATAATTCACCAGGCCTCTGTGACTCGTCTCTGCATAATAAGTCAAGTCTTTTAGTGGACCATGCAGAATAATAGCATCACATTGCTCATTTATGCTTCCAAACGCATAAGTTAGTATTGAGATTTAAGAGATGTGGTTGGATCTAGTGCAGTGGTTTTCAACCAGTGGTCCGGGGACCACCAGTGGTCCTTGAGGGAGTACCAGGGGGTCCCCAGCGAAATGAGTTAACATAGCGTCACAATCATTTTAACCGCTTAGCTTTGGCTATTCAAAAATAGCAGATATACAAGCTTGTAGATCTGCTATTTTTGAAAAACCTCGAAAAAGGGTGCATATCTTTGAATATTTATACTTTTTTAAAGCAAAAATTAACTGATATCTTTGCTTCTGGCGGTCCCTGACACAAAACATTTTCAAATGGTGGTCTGCGGCCAAATGTATAACAATGTAGGGGTCCTTGGCATGAAAAAGGTTGAAAACCACTGATCTAGTGGATTCTAGGTTGTGTCACTCACTCTTTGACCTCCTTCGCGCTGAAGTCCAGGTAGCGATTGCTGACCCACTGGATCTCAAACCAATCTCTGTAGTTGTTGTTGCCGCAGCAGCGGAACTCCATCTGCATCAGATCCAGGGTCCTCTTCATGTAGCATCGTCCGGGGGTGTCCGTGTCCTTGTAGTATCTCATGCCGTTTTTCAGGCCCTCTGCCAGGGTGAACTGCAGCGGGATCCGCATCACGAAACACAGGAGCGCCGTCGCGAACAACAAGACGTTGAAACCGCAGCAGCCCATCAGAAAGGGCTTGATCATGGGCTGCCACTTGACCCACTTGGTGGGGTCCAAGGAGTCGTAGCAGATCTTGCCGCCGAACGCGTTGATCCCGCAGGCTATCAAGCCCACGAGTATGAGCACGTTGGGCAAGAGCTGGCTCTCGTTGTTGTCCATGAGTTCTGAGCGCTTACGCAGCTCGATCTTACAGAACAGGCCCATGCTGAAGACCAGCACGCCGGCCATCACGGAGAACCAGTACATGAACCACACGAACTGGGCGAGCTTCACTCGCTTCTTCAGGTCAAACTTGACCAGCATCAACGCCATTGTTCAACCCTGGATGAGTCCTTCCCAAAATGAAGAAGAGGAACAACAAAAGATGGGTTACAAAAGCGAGATCTCCAACGTTTGCAGAGTTTATCCCTTCGGGTTGGATAAGTGTTCCTGAATGCTAAATCCTGCTACCTGTTTCACGCTCTCTATAAGATCAGGGTCTCCTCTGCTCGGTCCTTAAGGACAGTAGAGTTGTAATCCATCCCACGGCGAAGGATCAAAGATGAAGAAACCAGGGGTATCCCCAAGGTGCAAAATGGTTATTTCTTCAAGTCCATATCCTCTCCCATAATTCCAGAATGTAGTACACACAGGTTCTATGTTCACCAAACTTTCACCAAGGGTAGCCCCCCCGTTAACACTATGTTGATAACACAGGTGAAGCTAATTGTGATGTTCCTTCCCCTTGACGAGGTGCAGGAATGCTGAGGATACTTGTGATTAAACTGGAAGTTGCAGTACGTCATGTTAAGCCCCTGTAAGCGGCCCTGATCCCATTTACAAAGAAGAAGATGAGCCTGATCGTAATCTGCTGCCAGGGCCCATAATTGGTTTGAGTAGTCACATGGTCACGCTCGCCATGATCGAACATGCCAAGAAGAACAAGAATGAGGCCGTGTAATGGTTAACAAAGAGGTGGAGCTAATAATGCTGTTATTTATGTCCATACACAGACAAGGGTCCCTGGGTTCAACATATCAGGACTGTGCAGAATAGTCTTACTGAAGGTCCACTGACCCAGTGACATTGATTGATTGATTGACATTTTTATTAGGCAAAAAGAATGTAAAACAAAGTTACATTTATAATACTTTTTGTCTAAAATGTCCGACCAAAAAAGTCCTTTGCGGACTTGTTTCTGTTGGGGTCCTTGGTATTCATTTCATAGACATATATAGTAGCAACCAAACAGTTCAAATATCAACATAAAAATACAGAGAAAAAATACAACTATGTACCAAAAAAAGCATGAAAAAAAAAATATATACAAAAAAGGGGAGGGGGGTCGTCTGTCTACCGGGAAACTGGTACTACCTCCTCTTTTGGCCTCCAGAAGACAACACAGAGTTAAGGTCATTACACACCGGCGATTATGCGAATATACGCAAAATTCAGACTCGTTCCGAATAAATAAAAGACGCTTTTTCGCTTCGCTTTTTCGCTCCATGGAAGCTTGCATTGACTTTATAAGGTTTTAAAAAAAGAACTTATTATTCGCATGAAAAATTAGCCCCCGGTGTGTAAAGGCCTTTAGCCCTCAGCATAATATATTGACCCCATGCAGCATGTCTGCTCATAATCATCTTATTACGTTTACATGCACATAAGACACAACGTATGACTATTAAATATATTGATCCATCGGCCCTCCTCATCATTCACATTCACACACAAACACAAATGCATCCTATCTCCATCAATTCAAGTATTGTACAGTAGTGTAAAGTAACTAAGTACATTTACTCAAGTACTGTACTTAAGTACAATTTTGAGGTATTTTTTTACTTTACTGGAGTATTTCCAATTTTCAATACTTTTACTTCCACTATACATCTCAGAGGCAAATATTGTAGTACTCCACTACAATGATTTGAAAACTTTAGTTACTTTGTAGATTTCGATTATTATTACAAAACATACATTACCCACTTCAGCCCTAGGCCTATACACATTTCTGCCATTTGAAAATAGCCGATCTACAAGCTCACAATGCGTCGAGCTTTTGCGAGCTTGAGAAACTTTATTTTACATTTATTATTATTAAAATGCTGACTCGTTCTTTGATCCCCTTAATAGAACGCGTTTTTCACTGTCTGGCAGAGTGGGTGATCACGCAAGCCTTGGAAAGTGGCTAAGTGATAATGTGCCCGAAAAGGATGCCCACCCCTGGTCTAGAGAGTTATGGGTGGAGTACGAACCTGCCTATCACTCAGGTGCTGTCAAAGATGGACACACCTGGTATAGCTAGGTGGGGGGTATGTGGTTGGCAGTGCCAGAGCGGTAGGGGCTGGACTTCATTTACCAAAGTGGTTCTCAAATGTTTTAATTTCAAAGACCCCCCATAACTGAAGTTACAGACCTGTAAGGGCCCACTTTAAGAACTACTGAGTTGGCTTTATATGCCCCAGTGTTTGGGGAGATTCTCGTTCTTCCACATCTTCTTGTGAGAGAGAGCTGCTTTGACCCATGTGATTAATGCTGTTTGGTTATCAGACAATAACCTGTTTTACTGTTGATCATTAAACCTGAGTAACTACTGAGAGGTTGGCATTGAAAAAACTTAGTGCAAATGCTACAGTATAGCTACTATTATATAGATACTCCAATATTACTCCACAAGTGACAGTTTCTCAGTCAAAACATTACTCGAGCCTACTTGAGGTTTACTTGAGTTGAGGAGTACTTGTTTTTAAGTACATCACATTTAGGAATAAAAGAGAAGTCACAAACTGACTATAGTCTACTTAATAGAAACTATAAAGTACAATATTTCTACTTTAAAATGCAGCCGAGTAAGTCACAAAATAAAATACAAAAAAAAAAAGTACTTACAGACAGTAGTACTTACAGAACTCAAGTAAATGTATGTAAATGTACACAAAGACCTCTGTTTTATGAACAAAGTCAGAGATCAGCCAATGCAGGTTGGCCACAAATAAACAAGGAATCCTAGTGCCAGTTAACATCCAGACTCTTTATTTGCATCAGTTTTCAATAGCTACATGACAGCTACATTTCAATTCAACGGCAAGAAACTATTTTGTGCAATTTTACGAATCACTTAAATAAAGAATGAGAATGCAAGAATTCTTTGTATATTTTGTTCACATCAGTGTTCTTGTTGACATCAGTGCTTAGTATATGAGCCTGTATGGTTACTAGCATCATAAAGGCAAATACTCCAGGCTTTGTTCTACACTTCATTTGAACTCACACACACACACTGAGATATGTATTGTTAAACCATGCTGTTAACTGCTTTACAGTAGTGCATTGTATGTCTGTGATTTGATTTTATGGTCCTCTTGACCGCTTTTATTATTTACAGTATGTTCGGCATGACCTCTTTTATTATTTTAAGTGGATACAGTAAGGCTATGTTTGTTTTTTGCAAACACATTAGTGCAGTCTATTTAACACCACTATCTGTTTCTTCCCCCGTGTTATTAAACAAATAAAATATATGACCAAATACCTTGAACTCATAGACAGTGCAGTGCTGTAACATTTCAATATTATGCATAGAACACCTGCTATATAACCATAATGTTGTGCCTGCTGCCTTGCAGTTGGAAGAGACATAGTTTGGAGCACTGTAAAATGAATTCATATTTTCTGGCAAAAAAATAAATCCAAACAAGCTTGTATTAAATCGCTTTGCATTTAACAAAGGAAAACAAACCTGACTGTGTCATTGGTTTTATGACTGTCTATGTTGTTGAGTGCTGTTGTTGCAATGATTTTAATTTAGTTAAGGTAGAATGGCAAGTGTGTTGACAGTTAGATACCATAATGCTATAATTTATGTGGAACCTCAACGGAAATAGGTCCTTCGACTTTTTGTGATATCCTGATAAAAAACTGTACTGTGCACCTCGGTGAATTGTACCATAAATTATCAAATCAAATCAAACCAATAATTGATGATCCAGGCTCAATATAAGGTGACAGGTGAAGAAACACAACCTGCCATGCATTTATGTTCCAAGTTCTACACTCATAAAAAAAAAAAACATTTAAATAATATAGCCTATGAAAGTGCAAAAGATATATGACAGGGCTGCATGATTATAGCTAAAATGATCCTCCTAATTTAGCTTAATATTAAATACAATGACTATTTATCACATTATTGGTGATGTAAATTTGATAAATAATTGTGATTGTATTTATGCACATTGTGCTTATCGTGTCATATCTTTGGTCAAATGGTGTTCTATGATTTTATTGTTCCTCTGTGAGCCTGATGGATGGGGAGATGGGCTGTACATTGTTCTGGTGTTAAACCTTGTGTTTGGTGAGGAGATGGAGGCAAGGGGCAACAGCTGCCAAATAATGCGTTTGAATTAATTGGCAAGTTTCAATTACATAATTGTGATAGATATAATCACTAGTATATTGAATTATTTCCAATTAATTGCCCTAATATATGATACATGCACTAATCAGTGGTGTCCCACTGCAGGCTACACTTCTTCTAATTATGCTCACTCGCTTGTATTCCCGTTTCACTTTTATATTTAGTTTTTTTTTTTTACTGTAACAGCCTTCTTTGCTCATGTGTACCTTTTCTCTTATGAAAAAAGAGAAACGCACATCCCCAACCCAAGCCTCGGCAGGTGCTGAGCGACCAACAGTCGGTAGAGAAGAATAAATGAATAAAGGGCTCCAATGTGACAGATGCTTTGGTGCAATAAAACATCGGTCGCATTGGAGGCCTCAGTGTGTGAGCGTTTATTTATTCTTCTCTACTACCCTTTCTCTTATCTCACTGACTCTAACTGTATGAAAAGTTGAACATACTCATTTCACACCGTTGTCACAGCTGTACAAAAAAAAGGAATTATCAATTTCCATCATGTTTCCCCTGTTTAGATGGATAATCAAGACCTGTGCAACAAGTCTTAAGATTGAATGTATTTTTTAACTCTAAAATCCATTAAACATTTAAACAGGTGTACCAATGCCCAACATCATGGTTCAAAGCATTGAACATTTAAAACAAAATAACTGAAAAACATGATTTCATGTTTCCCAATAATGTAATCGTGAAACTATCAATTAATTCAAACTATTTTATTTATTTAAATCAGCTGTTGCAACTTGCCATGGTCTCCTCACCATCACACAATAACCAGAACATCGTACAAGTAATATCTCCATCCATTAGGCTCAATAAAATCACAGAGGCCATCCACTACTTAATACTTATACTTACAATGGTTAATGGCCTATAGTGACACCCATAAAGGACGATGAAAAAAATAAATACATTTAGAAAATGATAAAAAAGCACAATGAGCAAATACATAAGAAAATGGTAAAACACACAAATTTAACATCACCAATAATAATTGTACTAAACTTAGCAAAAATGATTGGGATTATCAGTTTAACCATAATGATGCAGCCCTAAAGCAGATGACAAAATAATACCACTATCATTTCAGTTTAACTTATTTCAATAACTGCAAGACCAAGAAATTTACTGTAGAATGAAAAAAAAGGTCAACAAAATGATTAGTTTTGGTTTCACACAGGAAAGAAATTACTGTAATTGAAAGGCTACTTTGTAAAGCTGGGGGACATAGTGGGGGACCCTATGGCTCCCAGGTGGTTCTTCTGTCCTCCTCTGGGATCACGGTCCAGTTAGGGGAAGGCGTTCCCGTGTCCAGCCAGTTAAAATCATCCACCTGGTCCCAGTTGTTCCGCCCCTGGTCCAGACCGGACGCCGCAAAGTCCCCGTCCAGGGACGGATAGGACCAGGAGAAGGGGGCCAGGCCCACGCCGCGGCAGTCCTCTATGATGGCCCGGCTGGTGACGTGCAGGTACACGCGCGTGTCCGTGGTGTTGTGCGTGCGCAGCTGCTGGCAGGCCAGCACCAGGGTGCTGTCCGTGCAGTGGTCCACGAACACGGAGCTGGACACGGGCCCGCACAGGATCTCGCAGCCCGTCACGTGCTTGATGTGCAGCGTGCTGGGCGAGCCCAGCAGGCGGACCTTGCAGTTGGTCAGGTGGGTCAGCAGGACGTCCTGCTTCTGGATCTCGTCGGCGCTCTTGGTCAGAACCGCCGAGTCCAGGTTGGAGAAGCCGCACTGCTCCGATCGGACGGTCCAGTCCACCTCGGTGGTGGTGGTACCAGCGGAACCAGAACCAGGCGTGGCAGCGGTGGGACCAGAACCAGAACCAGAGCCAGCGGCGTCAGCACCGGGCTCGTCCACTTTCTCCGTGACTTTGCTGCGAGACTTGAAGGCGAACTTCTTCTTGGGCAGAACCTCGTCCCTCTTCTCGGCCAGGGCGGTCTGCAGCTTCTGCAGGGCGGTCTGGGCCTGGGCCACCTCGTACTGGTTCAGGAAGGACAGGCTGTCGTTGAGGAAGTTCTGCAGCTGCTGGGTCTTCACGGTGGCCTCCTCCAGGGTCTTCTGGTCCGCGGCGGAGCGACAGCGGGCCAGCAGCTCCTCCACGGCCGCCCGCTGCGTCTTGAACGTGGAGGAGAAGTACTCGCTCTTCTCCTCCGTGATGGACTGGCTCTCCTTCTCCTCCTTCCGTCTCCTGACGTCCTCCACGCGGGCCTGGTTGCGCTTCACCAGCCGGTCCGGGACCTTAAAAGCGGCGTCTTGATCCGTTAGTTCCATAATGTCTAAACGGTCCAGTTGTTTAGAAACGGTCCGGTGTTTATAACAACTCCCCGTCGCAGGCGTGTGTGACGTAATGCGGAAGCGATGATGTCACCTCGCAGCAAACGGCGTTTTCATTGGACGGCCCCGTTCGCTGACTACGTGTATTCTGACACGTGATTGGTTGGAATAACAGAGCAGCGCGTTGTCAAGCCCAACCCCTTTTTACCATAACAACATGACAGTGGTGGAAAAAGTACTCACATGTTTTACTTGAGTAAATGTATCAATACTGCAACGTAGAAATAATCAGTCCGGAATTCAAAATGTACTTGAGTTAAAGTACAAAAGTATTGGCATCAAAATATACTTCTTTTTAAAAAAAAAAACTTTATTTTTTATTTTCCATGTGTAACAGACAATAAACATACATTGTATACATGTACATCGCACTGTATCCAACATCTTATTTCCCCAACTCCCCATCAAGGTCATAATAACAAGACAAAACAGTATAGTAAAGACAAAAATAAAACAAGACAGCAAAAAAATAAGTAAATAGACAAATAGTTAAAAAAAAAGAAAAAAGAATATATATATTTTGAAAAATAATAATAAAATAGAAACAGACAAACTAAACAGTATAATGTTAATCATGTCATGTCTTACTAAATAAAGTACATCAATCAATCAATCAATCAGAATGTATTGTACTTTTCAGGTTAATTTAAACAACTCTTGACCTATTCCACCATTAAGTTCACAAGTACTGTATCCAACCATCTACACATATTGTAGGCCTCCATACAGAGGCCGTCCAGTATCAGATTTGTTGAGTGGCATCAAAATATACTTAACGTACCAAAAGTAAAAGTACTAATTTTACATTTGAAAATAGCAGATCTACAAGCTCACAATGCGCCTCAAAGCGATGCATTATGAGCTTGTAGATTGGCTATTTTCAAATGGCGAAAGTAGTCTGTATGCATAGGGCAAGTGGTTATTGTATGTGTTACAAAGTAACTAGTAAAATTCAAAATTGAAGTACAGTACTTGAGTAAATGTACTTAGTTACACCACTGCTTCATGATGTGAGAAATGAAAATGAGGATTAATGCTGCTGTAGTGTGTGTGTGTGTGTGTGTGTGTGTGTGTGTGTGTGTGTGTGTGTGTGTGTGTGTGTGTGTGTGTGTGTGTGTGTGTGTGTGTGTGTGTACATGCACATCATGTTATCACTTCATGTTAGAAATAAAAATGAGAATAAATGCTGTCTAGACCAGTGTGTATGTATCATATGTATGTGTGAGTGTGAGTGTGAGTGTGAGTGTGTGTGTGTGTGTGTGTGTGTGTGTGTATGTGCGTGTCTCTCTCTCTCTCTCTCTCTCTCTCTATGAATTGAATACACAGGACCACAATGGAAACAAGCCCTTAGGGGTTTTTAGTGTTATCCTTTTAGCACTATTGTATAATAATACCACTGTAGGCTACTATTTGCAAACTGTTAATACAGTATTCAGTCAATGTGTGTGTGTGTGTGTGTGTGTGTGTGTGTGTGTGTGTGTGTGTGTGTGTTGTGTGTGTGTGTGTGTGTGTGTGTGTGTGTGTGTGTGTGTGTGTGTGTGTGTGTGTGTGTGTGTGTGTGTGTGTGTGCGTGTGTGTGTGTGTGTGTGTGTGTGTGTTTTATAGCTACAGAAAGAGACAGGTTTTCCAATGTCACAATGATGATTCCACACATTTGTAAGACAAATTGTCACAAAAACAAGAGAATATTGAATGGTAATAAATGGATAAATAACGTGTAAATGTATAAAATAAAAATAAACTATAAATGTTGTCAATAACTAACAACTTATTTTTTATTATTGTATAGTTATGAATCACCTGTGCAACATGAAGGTGTGGCACTGTGATTGGAGGCCCGCCCCCTACCGTTTGTGATGAAAAAAACAAAAACAAAACAAAAACAAATGTTGTACGTGAAGGTAAACAAAACTATTGATTCATTTTTTTTAAATGATTCCAAAATAATAACTTGATTTTAATACATCCAGTGGCTTTCATGATCACATCAGTGTTGTTTAAATAAAAGTTTTATTGCTGTAATAATAACAGCGGGATGGATGGATGCAACACGGGCTGCCCGGCAAGCAGCCGGCTCGCGCACTACCCCGACCCGTGCGGCGATGGCGAGGAAACCCCGTTGACAAGGCACCGCTTTTTCATGACGGTGAGTTTCCCTTTGAGTGTATTATAATTTTGTGATAAAAATTTCAGGGAAAAAACACACACGAGCTCCTTCCTCCCTCTTCCCTTCAGGGAGGGAAAGAAGAGGAGTTTAGAGCAGGAGAGAAAAATCTATCAGGACTGAAGGAGAGAGAGAGAAAAGAATATGAGTGGGAGAGAGGAGAGAGGGAAGCAGCAGCAGCAGGGAGGAGGAGGAGAAGGAGAAAGAAGGAGAGAGAAGAAGGAGGGGGAGAGTAGAGCAAATTAAAAGTTGCCAAATAGAGATATTGGGTTTCAAGTAAGAGAGGAGTGAGAGTAGGACTTAAAAGAAGGGCTTTATTGCGTCGTATTCTCTCCTCCTGGCCGCTCTTTATGTTAATGCGTTTAATCACGAGCGATATTTATACATGGCTCGAGACGGGACTGGGTGACGCGGCGGTGTTTTTCCACCTCGAAATGCGACCGTGGTTTCGGGGCGTCGTAGTTAAACAACAAGCAGCGCGAGCGGCTATTAGCACGGCACGGCACACGGTCGTTTAAAAAAAAAGACGACGGTATAAAACGGCACGAGCGGTTATTTTATGCCTCGAGACACGAATTACCGTCGTTTTTTCAGCGTCGTTTGAACAACACAGACCGCAACTGAACATACGCAGCACGCGCTGCTGGAAAACGGCACCGCTGCAGTAGGCCGGGGCCGTCGTTTAACACGACGGTTTAAAAGGGCACGAGCGGTTTCTGCTTGTTTTAATGTCTCGAAACACGAATTATCGTCGTTTTTCAGCGTTGTTTGAACAACACCGACCGAACATACGCAGCTCTTAAAACGCACAACTAGGCCAGGCCGCCGTTTAAAAAAAAACAACAACTGGAGAGTTCCGAGTCGTGCCGTTTTAGTACCAGGGAATAGAAATAAATAGAACCCCGGGGTTTAAAAGAGAATGAATGTCCGAACGGGTTGGAAAAGAGCAAATGCGACCGTTCAGCTAAAAAACGACAAGAGAAATGTGACGTTTTGTTAGACGAAGCTAAATGAGAAGAGAGAGAAATGAAAGCCTCCCCCAGACAGAGACAAACAGGACGTCAGAGGACGTTCTGGGGGGCTGGATGGATAGATAGAAGGACACACATTATTATTATGATGTCTCTCTGTGAACATTACATTAACGGGCTATTTTTGGAGATTAAAATGCGCAGGGCTTGTATATTATGTGAGCTCTTATGTGAAACCAATAAACCACCAGAAATGGTGGCTGTCATGTCGTCGTGTAGTAGCATGTATGCTAGGCTGTGTGTGGAGGCTTATATTCTGCTTATAAACACGTTTATTCTTTAGTAACTGTCTTATTTAAACTAAGTCAGAACTAATAAACCATCTGTAGTATTAAGTATGCCTTTTAGATTTGACTGTAGGACATGGTGTACCGTCCGAGCAGTAGCCTGTATAGTCCTACACAACACCACCTTATCTAATGGAGAGACTACATGATATAAAATATTTAACACAGAATTCTGAGTTGTTTAAAAGCTAATGAAGTGCAGTGACCAGAGTCATTATTGGTATATTTATGTATTATAAGGTCAAGGGGGGGTGTTTGTTTTTACATTGATATTGTATCAGTTAATATACCATGAAATCGTTGCTTTGTTTTGCATATGAAATAAAACCTTTGTTTTTTAAGCGTTTGGTTTGTTCTTGTTTGTGGAGATGATGACTTCATGGTTTTGTTCACAATTCAACATGTCCCTTTAAAAAAAAGAATAAGACAAATCATGTCTGGATGTGGTATAGCTGCCCAACTAGAAATAATGAAAACAAAATACCTAGTTATTGGTTATTTGTCATAACAATACTTTGTCCCCAAGCATTTTTTTGTATAGCTATTTTAACATTGACAAATCTCATGTATTTCTGTTAGTTTAGTGCAGTGGCCGTGTTTGTTCTTTGTTCTCCCTGGAATAAAGATGGTGGCTGTGTGTGTGGTAGCATAAAGACAGCCAGTGGGAGGGTAACAGCCATTTTGTAAAGACTTGTGCAACATTTTGTTGCAATGCAGCTGCATTTTTAACACGGAATGAAGCACAGAGACAACAGGCTACTCTGTCTAATACTATATGTCTTGAGGACGTACATGTATTCATGTGGGATTATTACATAGTGAATATATTTTCATATGTGTATTGCCAAAGTATACAGAATACTGGGTACAAAACCTTCTCTAAAAATACACAATTGACCAAATATGCATTCCTCCAGAGTCAGACACACACCGACCAACCACCATAAATCTACTTGCCCTGATTATTTACTCAACATTCCCCTCTGTAGTGTTGAACATGATGGCTGTATACTTTATCTGGTATAGTGGCTGAAACAACTCAAAGCCAACGCCTTTTAAACTGTAGGAACTCGACAAACAATCTTTTTAAAGGGACAAATGGGGTGTGGGGTGGAGTTATTTACACCCAAATGCCCATCTCTCCATTCTACTGGAGCTTAGCTGACAGGCCAGAGAACCAATGTGTGGGGCAGTGGAGGACGGCAGGGGGTTGTCTGTAGGAGGAGATAAGGCCTCCACTCCACTGCCCTTATTACTTCAATACTGAGCTTACCAATACCTACCCCTGCTCATAACATCTCTCTCTACCTCACATGCCCACCCACCCTTTCTCCCCCTTTCACTGCCCCCCCCCCCTCCCTCCTCCTGTCACTCTCACACATTCACTGGCTCTATCTTTCTACCCCCCCCCCCCCAACCACAGGAAATAAAGGGTGTTAAATGACTGGTTCCATGCTGCCTGCCCGAAAACTGTGAGTGAATTAATACATCACGAATGGTCACCAACCACCACACCTAAAGATTCAGATTGGCATGCAGATGACCTGTCGTTCCTCACGTTAATTTGTCTTAAATCTCAAAGGCCCCCACGCTGCAGACTGAATGAATTACTCTTAATAATCTTTCTATTGACGGAGCAGTTCAATATTCACATAATTATGGGGGAACCGCACGACTGGTTCATAGCTCACCTTCATTCTAAGTTTGGACATGTTTCAGATCTCGTACATTTTCTTAACTGCTTCCTTCTGTTTCCTCCCATCTTCCTCTTCCTCAGGTGTCATGGATGATGAGGACGACCGCCGTCTTCTAGATATTATAGGGTAAAGCATAATCATAAAAGTATTTTGTTTATGTCTACGCAAGAACACTATAAATGGTGCATTTATATAGCACTTTTATCCAAAGCACTTTACATAGATTGTGCATTACATTCACCCATTCACATACACCGATGGCGGAGGAAACCATGCAAGTGCAAGGCACCAACCTACTCATTGGGAGCAATTAGGGGTTCAGCGTCTTGCTCAAGGACACTTCAACATTAACTCTGGGGGAGCCCGGGATCGAACCTTGTGGTTCCCATCCGGCCGCTCTACCGGCCACTCTCCCCCTGAGCCACTGCCGCCCCTATAAAACCAATGTTTCTCTGATTTAACGAATGCGCTTCTCAAATCCTGTATATACCTTAATCGTATATTATAACTCGGGGGCAAATTACTCATTAGTTTCAGTAAGAAATAGCACACCTGTGATCAAAATGTCATCTTATTAGTGTGGTGCACAAAAAAAAGGCAGTTGCAATTTCATACATGATACAAATGAACAGTGTGATAATGTGACCCGTCTTTTCAGTCCTAACGTTGATCGATGCAGTTTCTGTCAGATAACGTTTTTTTCTCCACTTGTGTCTTCTGTACAGAGATGTAGATCTACTCAACGATTATCTCCATGGCTCCAACAGCAAGTCGGTGAGTGTCACTTTGTCTTTACCAACTCAAATGAAAATCTATGTTCTCTTATGTAGCATGTCCTTTTGTTATGTTGGAAGTTCACAAAAGATTGTTTGCCAGCGCATTAGCCGTGTTGTGCTTAATTTGAGTTAATTGCAGAGAGATGTTTATTCAGAGCTTCCTGTAAGGATCATACATTGTGTTGACTCATTGAAGTTGTCTGTATATACCTGCAGATCGGGGAGGACGACGTGACAAATGCAGCGTATGGGTCTGATGGAGCCTTCTTTGCGGGCAACACTGTAAGCGTTCCCATGACTCCCCTGACAGAGACACCGTGACCCAACCCCAAATAAGATTAGATGGTTCCCCCATGTTTAGAGATTTCTGTCCTTGTTGACTGTGGCTCTTCTCTGATCATGCTTGTGTGCTCCCAACGCAGGATTTTCCCAGGCTGTTATGGTGACTTAAGTAGTAATATCACCATGGTGATTGGCTCTGTCTGTGTGTGAACATGGGGCATTCGAGAGGCTTAAGAGTTGTTGGCTGCAGTCTTTGTGGTTGAACATACACAGACAGACCTATACAATGCTACTAGGCAATGTGCAAGGTAACCATTCAGGAAGGCCCCAAGCAAAGACAAATTCATTATTGGATTGGAGTTGCAGGAAAAGATACAGATTATATTGTATATTTAAGCACTCTCGTTTTTAAGTCGACCATCTAAGACTTAAACATGCATATCCACTCTATCCAAACTTGAGTTACTAGTTACTTTGTAGATTTTGATTATTATTACAAAACATACAGTAACCACTTCAGCCCTATATATATTTTGGCCATTTGAAAATAGCCGATCTGCAAGCTCACAATGCGTCACCAGTTTTTTTGAAAACTTGTGGAATGGGACATTCTGCATAGAGTGCTTTTACTTTTGGTACTTTAAGTACATTTTTATGCCAATACTTTTGTACTTTTACGCAAGTCAATTTTGAATTCCGGACTTTTACTTGTAATGGAGTATTGTTACATTGCAGTAGCGATACTTTTACATGAGTACAACATTAAATTTGAGTACTTTTTCCACCACTGCCACTCTTACACGTAACTTCTTTTCCTCTCCTCTTCCCCCTAAACCTTGTTATTCAGGCTGGCTCCGATGCGGCCCTCAAAGATGGCTCCTCCACAATGGGTGAATTTGGCGAGGATTCGGCGGGGGCAGGCCTCCAGCTTTCCAGCAGCCTTTCCTTCATCGAGGACGAGCTGGGGGGGGCGGCGGGGGGCTCCCCGGAGGAGGGCGGAGGGGGGGTGGACCTGGGAGGAGAGGACCAGCCCTTTGACATCCTCCAGAAGTCCCTCATGGAGGCAGACATCACGGAGCAGACCCTGGCCCAGGAGGCCATGCTGGACTCCCAGCCTGTCGCGTCCCAGACGCCGCTCCCCCAGGCCGCCCCCCAGGTCTCCTTACCCTCCCAGCTGGTCTCTGGGGGTTACGGAGGAGGGGGCGTGGGCGTGACGGCCGCGTTCCCCACCGGTCAGTTCCTCCAGGGCGTGTCCCAGCTGCCCAACGGCTCGTCCCACCACCAGCACATCCAGGTCCTGGGCTCGTTCGGGGGCGGCGGGGGGGTGATGACCCTGAGCAGTCTAGAGAGGACTCCTCAGATCGTCTTCAGGCCCGGCGGCGGGCCCGTCCCCGCGGGGACGGTGGGGGCGGTGGGGGGCCAGGTGTTCGCCCCGACCCAGGGACAGGTGGGCTTACCGCTAAAGAACATCCCCCTTCAGAACTTTATCATCCAGAGAGGACCCGGCGGGACCCAGACTCTCGTCAGACACATCCAGCCTAAACCCCCCCTCCAACAAGGCGGGGCTCAGACCGTCTACAGCCTGGGCCTTCAGCCCACGTCCACCACCATAGCCAACGCCGTAGCCAACGCCGCTAGCCCGGCCGCGGGACAGTACACGGCCAACGGCTCTATTGTCGTGCACTCCCCGCTCGGGCAGCAGCAGCAGCAGCAGCAGCAACAGACGCAGGCCCAGACGAACCTACAGCCCGGACAGTTCCTCTTGCCCGGTTCTCTGGCGCTAGCTCCCGCCCCTACCCTCCAAAACGGCCCCGCCACCGACCCCGGCTCCGGCTCCACCCTCATCACCAATCAGAACACTGTGCAGCTTGTCGCCGGGCAGAACTTCACCGCCACGCCGGGAGGCCAGCTGATAGTTAACCACCAAGGTGTGGTGGGTGGCGGTCAGGTGGCGGCGGGTGGGGCCGTGACGCAAACGTGGACGGGTTTCCCCGGTGCGAACCCCCCCTCCGCCTCGGTACAGACGTCGTCATCGTCGTCCGCCTCCGGCCGGCTGACCCTGGTGGGTCCGGCCACGGCTGGAGCCGGGGGTCGCGGCGGCCAAGCGTCCTCTGGCCCCGTGCAGCGCCTCCTAGTGACACAGACACAGAACTGCACGGCTCTGTCGCCTCTGCCTGTCGGCTCGGCCACACAGGAACAGCAAGATTACAGACAGGTACAGGAGTGGCCGGGGGAGTCCCCACATGATTTGAGGGGAGGGGGGGGGGGGGATAGTGAAGTGACAATTTAAGTACTTTTAAGACATTTTGAATACCTAAAAAAATATAGAAGAAATAAGGCCGTTACTGAATCAAAAGTAATCAACAAACCACTGGTCAGACATTGGCCAAATTGTCAAATAATATAAGAAAATAGCTGATCTACAAGCTAACAACGCCTGGCAACGCGAGTCACGTGACGCGTTGTGAGCTTGTAGCTTGTAGAATTACAAGTGCTTGTCAGGGTGGGGGGTCCCCCAGTTCAAATATGATTCTTTTGGGGGGTCCCGGCCTGAAAAGGTTGAGAACCACAGGCACAGGAGTGACAGTCAGTTTTATCCACTTGAAGTGTCTATATCTCTTCTTTAATCCCGCTTGTCGTCTTACTGACCTCCTTCCTTCCTTTTTACAGGATTCTCCATCGCCTGCCGGCAGCCGACAGCCAGGGCAACAGGTCAACCTGCATGGTGGTAACACAGGTAGGTGGCGCTGTTCGCTGTGTGTGGCGTCTTCATCATCTACTGTTCGTCCGTTAGTCCCAATGTGCATAATACCATCCTATCGTCTGTTTGGTCTCTCTTAGCGGTGAACACCATGACAGCTTCCAGCCAAGATTCAACGCTAAACTCACAGGTAAAAGTACATCACTCACTCAGCGACACACCTTGTCTGTCTTCTTGTCCAAAGTGTTGTGTGTTTGTGGTGAACTACAGTATGATGACATTATAGTAGTTCTATAATGTTACGTTTTTGCCTGCTTTAGGTCAGCACACTGAAGAGGCCTGCCCTTCCACAGCTTACTAGAGGAGGAATGTGAGTGACCTGTCCTGCTCCCCCTGTTGTCTGCACTCGTCTTGTTACGGCATGGCTTTGTAGGAGGCTAGCTGTCTGTAGAGGGTCTGTGTGTCTGTCTGTTTGTCTGAGGCTTATCTTGTGAATTGATCAATACCAAATTGCTTGTCCAAGTTGTCAGTAGGCCAAGCAAGTAACTCCACACATTGTTTTTCTCATACGTTTGATATATTTTGAAACATTTAAGCTTATGGAAGTCAAAGGGACTCGGGTCAGACTGAAACCGTGCACTTGTTTGGGCCACCGACGACGGACATCATAGTTGACCGACCTCATAGACTGGCTAAGTCCAGGAGCCATGCCGTTATTAGACCCTGTCTTGCTTATTTGTGTGGAGACTAACATTGAAGCCCTAACCCTAACCCTCATCCATCCAGGATTCTGCAGCAGCTACGGAAGGACCACGACGGAGTTCTGAGTCCAGACCGCAGACGCTTCACCTCATTGGACGATGCCCTGCTGAGGCTCCTCCCCTACCACGTGTTCCACGGGGCGCCGCCCAGTGCAGACGAGTTCTCTCAGGGTAAGATTACGTCCGTCCGTCCGTCCCATCCGTCTTTATCCACTTATCCGGTGTCGGGTCACAGAGGCAGTGGTTCCAGCAGAGAATCCCACACTTCCCTTTCCCCCGGGCAACATTAACTACTTCTAACTGGGGGATCCCAGGGCGTTCCAAGGCCAGTGTGGAGATATGACCCCCCTGTCTGCCCCGTGGCCTCCTCCCTGAGGGACGTGCTTCAAACCATCTCATGCCATGTACTGTAATGTCTGGGTTGACCTATTATTGGCTCAGCGAGCCGAGAGGCTGACCCAAGTAACACCAACACCCTGGGTTCATATCGGTGTTGCATGTCCTCTCTCCTATTTTCACTTTAATGGCAAGTCATTATAGGCAAAATGTTTCAAACATTTTCAAAAATACCTGATCTACGACGTGATGCGATGTGAGCCTGAGCATTGGATAAACATCTTAAAAAGTGTAAAAAGTGTTACCCTGTTCCATGATGTCAGATCTGAGGAAAGCCGCTAAAACCATGACATTAGTGAATGCCATTTACATTTCACTTGAACTCCAACTGAGCAAGAGAGCAGAGATTCTAGCTATAGTTCATATACAGTATGTACTGTACATATAGTTCATATACAGTATATATACATATAGTTTATATACAGTATAGTATATCTGTAATGTTGCGGGTTGTGTGAGAAAGTCTTTGTTTCTGTTGACAGTGGATGAGGAGTTTGAGTCTGTGGCGACTCAGGTGCTAAAGAGAACACAGGCCATGGTGAACAAATACAGGAGACTGCTGATCGTTGAGTCTGAGGTGGGTTCACACACACACGCACACGCATGCACGTGCACACATAGACATCAAAGGGGGCTTGAGCCCCTGCCCTTTTGTCTGTCGGTAAAAAGTGCCCTTGTCTCCTCTGACTGTAAACTGTAGAAACCCCTGCGCGCACCTGCAGTAAAGCTTACTTAATTGAGCCCCGTGCCGTGCAGTGCTCGCGCAGAATTATAGTTGATTTACAAGCTCACAACGCGTCGCAACGCCCGGCATTGTGAGCTTGTGGATCGGCTATTTTTTGGGTGCGCGATACCGCCCGGCAAACGAAGTATATTATACACAATCGAAACCTAACTGAGGGCACAACTGAACGCAGTGAATGCACGCAGAACACGGACCAATTGTTTGAGACAGATTAGGTGTATGGACCAAAACAAATAATATATAGCTGTTAATTTGAAATTACTTGTCAAGCAGGAGCCTATATATATCTCTCTCTCCCTCTCTCTCTCTCTCTCTCTCGCTCTCTCTCTCTGTGTCAGCAGCAGTGGTGGGAAAAGTACTCAATTTCTTTACTTAAGTAAAAGTACTCATTATACAGAAGAATAAGTGGTGTCGTTAGGCGGGGGCTTCGGTGGCTATAGCCACCAATGTTTTATCCAAAGCCACCAATAAAAAAATTATAAAAAAAAGTTGTTTTAATTTTTTTTATTATATATCTATAACCTAACCCTAAAACCGAAATAAAGTAACAAAAAAGGGTAAAAAAGTACCCGAACCCGACGAATATCCGCAAAATTTCGGGGGGGCACATGCACGCGCGCGCCCGTGCATGTGCCCTTTTGAAATTCCAGCCCCTGCCTCTCTAAATCTCTCTGCACGTCTCTGCGCACACGCACACACGCACACTCACGCACACACACACTTCTTTTTTTATGTCCACACAAAAGGAAATGTATACAAGGACACAAATATTATGGTTCAGCAAGGTCACATCCACAAAGTCAAGGCATAATGTCCTCATGATACAACAAACAAGCATGTCATGTCACACAGTCCTCCATGGGCTCAAGCAGCAATGTCTCCGCATGGCGGCTGACAATCATAGCAGAGACAGCACAACCCTCTGCCAGCCCTTCTGCCTCGTTTCTGGGCATGCCAAGTTGTCGAAACCCCCCTCTAACAAACAGTCCGCGGGCATAGTATCCCAGGCTGGATCACCAGAGGAAACAAAGGTTCAGTGTCAAAACGCTCTCCGTAGCTGCTCCCACGAGCCCGAACGTCTGTCCACCCATTGTTGTTCCGCAGCTGGCGGACACACCGCTAGAAGGCCGGCCGGATCTTTATCCGCCGCCGGGTGGTGGTTACACCGTCTGCTCACGGGAAGGACGCCAGGCAGCGTGGGCTGTCGGTATATATACTCCATCAGTGAGCAGCACCTTCTTGTAAGCTTGCGATCTCAATGAAGCACACAGCCCACAGAAGTTGCGAATGCATCTTAAATCTGCACCTACTACATTAACGGTGGTAGTTACAACGGGGCAGTTTAACGTCATGCCCAGGACACACACACACACACACACACACACACACACACACACACACACACACACACACACACACACACACACACACACAGGTGAAGTGGTGAACTGAAGGCCCGCCCCCTCTTACAGCGCTCCAGTCCCTCATCAGAGATGGTGATGATTGACAGGACCTTCAACCAAGAGGAGCGGACCAACCTGACCCAGGACAGACGCATGGTGCTGGTGGACCCAGGTAAGACAACACTGGCTCCTTTCCACAACGAAGGGTTAAAACCCAGAACCTTCCATGACCCATGGAGTTCTGTGATGGTTTCTCTGTTACAGTTTGTTTCCATTATAACCACACCCATCCCGTCATAAACTCATAAACGCAGCGCTTTGTGAGCTTGTAGATCTGCTGTTTTCGCGATATATATAAAAAAGTAACGTACGAGTGGGTTAGTACCACCTCCTGAGCAGAGCCCAAATTAGGTTCTGACAACCTTATCTGAAACCGAGCCTTATTGTACGGAAACAAATCCAGAACCTGTGAAATACGTTAATCGGCACACTTAGTTCTTTTTCTAGTCAGAAAAAGCCATATGTGAATGTATTCATTCATTCCTGTACGTGTGTCTGGGTAGCTCAGTCGGTAGAGCTCTCGCCCTTTGGACCACAAGGTCATGGGTTCGATCCCGGGCACCGCCAACTCAGCGTAGGACGGAGTAGCACGGCCTGGGTGCGGAAAGTCATGCAGTAAGTACTGGGAGGTGTGGCGTTCCACCTCAGCACTCCATCTCCCAGCATTGTAATGGGGATAGACCCCCGCGGTATCGGCTGATATCGACAATATGCCTCTCCATTATCCATATTCAGAGCACATTTCTCAGGACCTCTTATTCACTGTGTTCTCCCTCTCTCTCTCTCTCTCTCTTCGTGTCTTGTCAGACGGCTTCCAGGAGGACTTCTGCTGTGGCGTGAAGCACAGCCCCGCCCCGGAACCTTTCCCCTCGCCACCTTTGTCCGGCTGGAGAGGACAGACAGGCATGGACTCCACGGAGCCCCCCTACAGGACAGACCCCCAGCCCGGGTACGGAGACCCCGGAGGGGGCGGGGGCGGGGGGGACGCAGGAGGAGGAGATGTAGGAGGGCTCCAGCCTCCGCTCTTAGACAGCAAGAGCGTGCTGGACCTGAAGAGGTCTCAGCAGCAGCAGCAGGGCTACGGAGTGGGCAGCGCCAACAGCGGTTACCCCCACCACCACCCCCACCACCACGGGAACATCTCGCCGTACACAGGAGCGCCGGCAGCCGGACAGATGCACTACCAGGCCCAGTCCCAGCAGCACCTGGCCTCGTCCTCGTCCTCGCCCTCCGCCCAGCCCCACTACCCCCCGGAGCTTGCCTCGCCCCCTCCCCCCGACACAGACTCCGTTCTGGAGGCGGCGGTCAACAGCATTCTAGAATGTTAAGGACCGGACCCTTCCCCGCCCCCCCCAACAACGTCCACCTGAGGTTTATTTGTTTTGTCTTGTTTTGTGTCTTTTGTTTGTTTTTAGTTTTTTTTTAATGTGGAGACAGGAAGGCAAAAAGGTCACTATGATTTCTGCCATACTTTTTTGGTCCTTTTTCGTAGCAGGTATGTTTGTGAGGGAAATGAAAAGTAGATTCCTTCAGAGACTTGTTCAAAGGTGCCGCTCTAACCCCCCCCCCCCCCCCCCCCCACAAAAAAAGGAAAAAAGAATCAGGAGTGTGCAATGTAGTGGGGCTACCTTTATGGAAAGTTACCTTTTTTAAGTAGGTTTTTACTGCAGCGGTATATGGGATGTGGATCATATCAAGGATTGCCCTTATTCTTGTACCTAACCTCTCTTTTACGACTACTCCCCCCCCCCCCCTCCTTTCCGTACGTTTTTTTTTTGTGCCAGTCGATTGTCCTCACTATATCTATGCTGAACGACAGGGAAGAGAAAAAAAAACTGATGATTCTGTGCCTGAGAAATTCTTTGTTGTCCTTTTTGAAACGTTTACATGAAGAAGCCTTGTTCAAACAAACAAAAATCCTTTAGTTTGTGCACCCTGGCATTGCAGACATGCACGGTGTACACATTACATAGACACTGTCTTGTAGAGTTGGGCCTCAGACTCAGGCGTCTGGGCCACACGTTTGGAATAGGTACCATCTGTTAGAAGATAGAGAGACGCGTGTTTTAGAGTAGTGGTTCGTTGAAAACATTAAAACATTTGAGAACCACTGCGTCAGAGGAACATCAGTGCGTTTACGCATAATGATCTCATAAAACGGTTGTTAGTCGGTAGTGGGTTCATCTGGAAACGTAGCCAAAACCTGTATTTTCTCGCCAGGTGACTCCAGCTGCTCACAGCAAAAACACATACCTGCTTTTATCCACCCTCTAATAACTACCAGTTTGACACAAATAGAACTCACAGTAAGTAGTGTTTCACAAAGTACTCTAAAATTGATTTCTGTCTGTCGGTCATTATATTTTATTTGGCATTTTTTTCCTTTGTACCTTAAAGGTATGTGAGCCCCTACACACAAACACAGGACAAATCTCTTACATGCACACGCACACACACACACACACACACACACACACACACACACACACACACACACACACACACACGCATATTGCATTGACTTAGATTCATTCCATATGTCCTTACCCCAACCTCAGTAAAAATCCAATTGGGGACAACGATTCTATCCACAATTTGACAATATTCCATACACAGACCACATTTTTGGACAGTTTTGTCCCCAAATGTGGCATTTGTCAGGAACACACTCGCGCACACACACACACACACACACACACACACACACACACACACACACACACACACACACACAGCGTGTGTTTGTGTCAGGGGAGCTACGTAAATCCTCAGATTGGGGAAGATATGTTATAAAAACATGTTTATCTTTTTATTTAGATTATTTTAATTCTTCATTTTGTTAGAAATGACATTTAAGAGTAGTAGTTTTTTTTTTTATGTTTTGTTACTTTGTTACTAGTGATGTTGTTGTTGTACCCAGCTTGGTGACCGTGGTAAGACGATACCAAACCCTGGGAGTGTCATCATCACTTATACCTGTCTGCCTTCTGCATAGCTACGTATCATTTACGCATTATTACCCCTCATAATGTGTACCGGTGTGTGCCATGTTTTAATCTGCATGCACGTACCCACGTGTAAATGTGTGTGTGTGTGTGTGTGTGTTCTCACTTGTGATGTTTGATCGTGGTCGTTTTGGACTAGGGATGCAACGGTTAATCGAACTGATCGATTTATTCAATTGTAAAAAAAATATATCGATAATCGATAATTTACTAAGATAATCAATCCCCATTTTGGCCATGGTTATTATAGGCGAAAATATTTTCGAAATCGGTTATTTTTCACTATGCATGACGTTGTACGACAATGTATAAAATAACACGCAAGTGGTTAATTGATAAAAATATATATCAAAACCGAAAAAGCAATCGATATAAATAATCGATAAGAAGAATTATCGATATTTGCAGCCCTACTTTAGACCAAATGATCAAACATTTAATCGTGTTTCAAATGTTTTTGTCAATTCCATGTCCTCTTGTCCGAGTGATCTATATATCCACACTACTCACTCTGCCCTCCTTCCTTCCCTCTCTGCAGCTCAAACCAAAACTTAATAGCAGGGAGTAGCTCTGTCCAGAACCAATGTCATCTGTGTGCTGGCGTCCGGAATGTTTACCATGAAATAAGGTGCAAAGTGTGGCACCTGAAAGCTCTGAGTTCCCGTTTCCCAATGTGGGTTTTCCTGACAGGAACGCAAAGGAAATTTCCCCCGGGTCCATCACAGCAGTGGTTCTCAAAGTGGGGTCCTTCGGGGGCTACCAGGGGGTCCCCAGAAAAAAAAAATTAATAAGGCGTCACAATCATTTTAGAATGATTTTTGAATATATATATTTTTAAAGCAGAACATTTGTAACTCAAATCTTTGCTTCTTTGCGGGGTCCCTGGAACAAAACATCTTTGAGATGGGGGTTCGTGGCCCAAATACATATCATTTTGAGGGGTCCTTGACGTGAAAAAGTTTGAGAACCACTGCATCACAGGACTCACTACAGTAGATATCATGTCAATACAGGTGAAAATCGTGAAGATAGCACATATCTACAAGCTCAACGTGTCGCATCGTGACTCGTGGAGCTTGGGGATATTTTGTGGACGACATACAGGGCTTCTTAAGTGGTTGGAATTCCGCTGTGGGTGTTGGTTCTGGACATGCCAGCTCTTCTCTGTCTATAAATGTGTATGTTTGTGGTGACATATGATGCTCTCTTTATCAGGTTACGGGAGCAGACTAAAGGCCTTGTATAGGAGGGAGAGAGAGAGAGAGAGAGAACACGTTTGTTTGTTTTTGTGTGTTTAAATCATGCCAGTGGCCACCGCATCCTGCCTGTAGCTCAGCCTCAGCTTTTAAACGACAAAACCTTCTATGTACACACACACACAGCACACCTGAGCACAACGCCTGTCCAAAGCATATCATGCATCTTTTTTTTTTACTCGCGTAGAACAGTGGTTCCCCCAGCTTAAATTATTGCTCGTTAGGAATTAAATGGGACACTTTGCAGGTCTGTTACTTCCGAGAGTGTACAAATAAGGGTCCATTTGGTTCAATTTGTACACTGTCGGGAGTTATGTCGGGTTTATCGCCTAAATGCAAGCCATGCTGGGGGGGTCCTTGAAAGTTTTGAGAACCACTGCACTTTGCGCTAGATTCACTGCTTCAACCCATTGCGACCGGGAACGCATCTGTATCATTGTAAGATTTATTTGGCTATGCAAAAAATAGCAGATATACAAGCTCATAGCGCGGCACCGACTGCCGCACTATGAGCTTGTAGATCTGCTATTTTGTGAAAAATAGTGGAAAATGCGTACAAATCTTTGAATATACATTTTTTTAAAGCTAAATATTTTGTTCCAGGACCTCCCAGAAGCAAAGAATTCAGTTACAAATGTTCGCTTTAAAATTATATATATATTCAAAGATTTGCACACATTCTCTTCAAAAATAGCAGATCTACCAGCTCATAGTGCATTGTAGATCTGCTATTTTTGAATATCCCAAAGAAATCGAAAAATGACAAGAGATGCATTCCCGGTTTGAATGGATTAAGGCTAGTCCACAACCATTTTATTCTCAATGCAACTTTCAACCGCTTACAAAATAAATCTCAAAACTGCACCGACCTGCAACGGGGCGATTCAGACCGCTGGGATTTTTCTCTGCAACGGTTTTGTTGCATATCGTGAATCATTGACAAGAAATAGGCTTTAAATGGCGTCTCCAGAGCTTGTAACACATAGTTTTTAAGGCGTTTGTTTTCACACTTGCACAAAGCAGGCGTGTGGAAGGTGTTTTTGGCGAACCGGTGTGTTGTTGTTTTGTGCGTACAGGGGTTTGTCTGAGGCCCCGATAATTTACAGTTTTTATTCTCTTTGTTCCTCAGTTGAGATTTTTTGATTTTTACATTTCTGCTCCTGTTTTCACTTGTTGAGTTCATGTTTTAGTACGTCTTCACTTGATTTGTATAGTTTGTTTTGTATGGAAGAAATAATGAAAAGTGAAAACACAAGATATTTATAATTTTTGTAAGGAGAAAAATATTGTAAGAAAAAAACAAAACAAAAACAAAAAAAACAAACACCAGAAAATGGGAAGTTATTTTTTATTATGTTGGCAAAAAAAAGTGGCGTTGGAAAGAAATACTGTCAGTTCTTCATTTGTAGCTAATGTGTGTCGTTCACTACAGCAGCAAAGAAAGTAAATAATAAATTCATTTTTTGAATACAATCACACACTTGGTCCAGTGCGGTTGAAGGACCGTTTTTCAGTGCCTGTCCATTCTTATTCTGTTGGTGTTCAAATGCATGCACAATAACATCATGTGACTCGCTCCGCATTCACACGGGATGCAAAAATGTGATTGGATACTAGCAGTGGTGGAAAGTAACTAAGTACATTTACGTAAGTACTGTACAATTTTGAGGTATTTGTACTTTACTAGTATTTCCAATACTTTTACTTCTACTCCACTATATCTCGGATCCAATTATTGTACTTTTACTCCACAAAGGTTATTTGAAAACCTTTAGTTACATTGTAGAGTTTGATTATTATTACAAAACATAAACCACTTCAGCTCTGTATACATTTCGGCTAGCTGCTATTTTCAAAAGATTTTTATACATTTGAAAACTTGAAATGGCATTCTGCATAATGACTACTTTTACTTATGGTACTTTAAGTACATTTTGATGCCAATACCCTTGTACTTTTACTCAAGTAAATTTTGAATTCCAGACTTTTACTTGTTAACGGGGCATTTCTGCATTGCAGTATTGATACTTTTACTTAAGTAAAGCAACCGAGTACTTTTTCCAACACTGGACACCAGCTCTCTAATGCCTCCATACAAAACAAGAACTCTTGTTTAAACTGATGTGATCAGACAGTGACACCTAGTGGCGCCACATATGTCCACACCACAGTAGTACACACAGGACCCACAAGTTCAAACCTACTTCTTAACAAAGAAAGAAAGCAATATAATATGGAACTAATATAAAATAACTATTCCAGAGCTTGCACGGGTGTAAACTTCCCTTTTTAGAGTCAACATAACATAAATAAAACAGTGTATTTGGTGCGCAGACACATAAAACAGAATAAGGTTTGTTGAACATGCTTCACATTCTATCTCGCCAAACCCACTTCATTTGCACATGGTTGTTGTCAGGCAGAAACCTTGAAGAGAACACCATATTTAAACTTTTTACGTTTTTTTTCGTCACACAAGAATGTCGCACAAAAGTAGCGAAAATAGCTGATCTACAAGCTCACAACTAGTCTCATTGTGACAAATGTTTAGCTTGTAGAGCTGCTATTTTCCATAAGAACACAGTTTCTTTTTTTCTATTTCTTGAAAAGTATCTCTTTTGGAGATACAAGCGATGATATGCTAGTGTCACCACAGTGTGTCTTATTAGAATGGCTGACCGTTCGCTGTAGAGGATTTACTGTATGCAGGTCTAAGCTGTGGAGGGGGAATGCAAGATTAACTAATTATTGAATAATCAGTGCTATGAAAGCACTACTGCGTGTATCACCTTGCATCATAACACTTATTTGAAAACTTTAGTTACTAGTTACTTTGCACATATAAATTATAATATTATAAAGCCTACATTAACCACTTTAGCCCTATTTTATACCTCGGCTATTTGAAAATAGCCGAATATCTACAAGCTCACAACGTGTCGCATTGTGACGCCTTGTAGATCTGCTATTTTCAAACAATTTTTTATTCGGGACTTTCATTTGTAACAGAGTATTTCTATATTGCAGTATTGATACTTTTACTGAAGTAAGAAATGTGAATACTTTTTCCATCACTGACTGCAACAATAAACGGGATGGATGGCTTACATGCAATGTTGAGATAAATCGCTATCATTCCCCCATTTATTTAAATTACAATGGCATTCCAGACAAAATGGTGGCAGTAAGTCAACTGGCTCTGAATGTGCTGACAACAACACCTGCATGCAAACCTTTTGAATGTCCTCAGATGTTTAGTCTTCTCTAGTGGTACTTCCTCCAGCGGTCTCGCTCTGCAACACATAAAAACACACCAATTACAAATAGTAAAATGGTGGTAGAAAAAAGGTACAAAGAAAGGTCCAACGCGCTTCTTCAGCCAGTTGAAGGTAGAAGGGGCTCGTCTGTGTGCTCGACAGGGACAACTTGAATCAGAGAGAATTATACCCGGGCACTGAAGGAGAGACTACCCAAATAATAATGGAGCAGTCGACTAGCCTGGTTCCAGACGAATCTGCCATTGCAAAAGAAGTTGCCCTCAGTGATATTGCGAGGCTAGCACTCGACTGATCTGCACGTATTTACTATTTTGCAGGGGTGACTGACGCTTCGACTTGCGTCAAACAGTGGTAGAATGTATCTGTTGAATTTAACAGTTTCTGTCATTTAAAATAAATTGGGAACGGAGTGGCTCCAAAGCGGATCTCTGGACTTCATGTGACCAGCCTGTGACATCAGACATCTATGACGTATGAGTCCAAATTTGGGCAACGGTTTCAGCCTGATCAGAGCCCTGTGCACTGCCATTATAAACCTAGTGTGGGCATTCAGAACGCATGCAGCCCTTTTGGTTACACAATTCCCGTTGTACCCAGGCCAGTGTATGTCGTCAGTACTGTGAAATCATATTGATCACATAAGGTATCTCCATATATGGGCATACAAGGGACAGACAGACAGACAGACAGACAGACAAGAGATGTATAGATAGTTTTTAAATCTCTGATCCGACCGACTTCACACTGGCACTCCACTGGGTCCTCGGCGATATGCGTGCCGTGTTTGACATCGATTAATGAATTGATCAGTTTTTCTCCAGACACACAGACAGACCCTAGATGGCTGGACTCCTGCACACCTTAAACACACATTTTCTCTCTCCCTAATCTACCCCCCTCCCCACACACACACACACACACACACACACACATACTTACTTATATGTGGGTAACTCCACATGTAGCTGAGGGCACAGTATCCTACTAACAGCATGGCCACGCCGCCCACACCACCTCTCCTCACATCTATGTACTTCCTGTTATACCACTGCCAGCCTAGAGAGAGAGAACAGGATCACAATGAGTAGTCTGTACGAGTGTTATTTTATGTAAACATGTAGCATACAGTATGTTTAGTGTGTGTGATGTACACTACAGCAGTGGTTCTCAAACTTTTTCATGTCAAGGACCCCCAACTTGACACTTATTAGCCCGCGGACCCCCATTTGAAAAGATATGCCAGGGACCCCCATAAGAGAAGAGTTTTATGGCTCTATAGCAGTGCGGACCCCCATTTAATGGCATTTATGTCTCTGGAACCGCAATTTATATTGTAAAAACAATGTTAATTTAACTCTGAGAGTGTACAAATGGAACCAAATGGACCCGTAAGGGTCCATTTGGTTCCATTTGTACACTCTCGGAGTTACAGACCCATAAGGGTCCATTTGGTTCCATTTGTACACTCTCGGAGTTACAGACCCATAAGGGTCCATTTGGTTCCTAACTATGCATCATTTAGCTGGGGACCCCCTGGAACTCCCTCAAGGACCCCTGGGGGTCCCCGGACCCCACTTTGAGAACCATGGCACTACAGTATGCTGAGCTCACCTCCGCGCAGCATGTCCACCACCTCAGCAGGGTGGCTGGGGGTCTTGAGGGCCAGCCAGGCGGGGACTTCACTCAGTTTGACCTGGGCAAGACGTCGCTCTGCCAAGACACCTGCCAAGGCACAGTACGTATGCATTAGATATGCTAATGACTATTTGTATGGATAATAAAGTTATTCACACACACACACACACACACACACACACACACACACACACACACACACACACACACACACACAAGTGTCCCTATTCTAGGCATGTCATAATCAGTGAACATTCAGTGAAAACCAGCAAGTATTCTGTGGAAATAGGCAAACACTGGGCAGAAATTGGCTAACATTTGGCATCTACAAGCGTTGCAAGCTAGCAGATCAGCATTTTTTTCTATTGTAAGACAAAGGGTTTTAAGACGTGATTAAATACAGACCCCCGATTCTGTTCACGACGACGTCCGCTTTCTTGACCCGGAGCAGTGGGTTCACCGTCATCAGAGCCTCTCTGGGTCTGGAGGTCACAGGCGGAGCGGGGGGTCGGGGGAGGGGAGAAGAGGAGGGAGGGGCGCCAGGTGAAGCCCCTCCTTCTGCAAGCTGACTGACAGGGGGTGAGAACGGTCCCACCTGGTTACGGCTCAAGTTTGGCCCTTCTTTAAATATGACTGTAGGGATGATGGGTACAGGAGGCAGTATGGAGCTGGGTCCATGCTGCCATGAGCCTGAAGATGAAGATGAAGATGTGGACTTGGCGGTACGGCCTTCAGGACTCTGTCTGCTGACCGGCGCAGGCTCCTGAGCTTCAGAGACAGTGTCGGAGAACTGCTGTGACCGAACAACAGGTAAAAACAGTCGGTTAGCGTCCGGGTAATTATAGGGCTGTCACCATTACAAATTCAAGTTGGCAATTAATTGTCATAAAATAAATGCGATTAACGATTTAATTGTGTTTGGCCGTTTAACATTGGAACATATGAAGCCTTTTAGGCTTTGTAATAAAAAAACATGCACAGAGCAGATATGACAAATAACTGAAATATGCAAAGACATTTTGCATATTTCAGTATATCAGATATTGACATATTTAATACTTTTATACATGTAAAAATAGTAGAAATAGCAGATCTACAAGCTGACAACGTGTCATGAAGTGATGCATTGCAAGCTTGTAGATCTGCTATTTCTGCTTTTTTTAAATAGTTGAAAAGGTGTGAACATTTTTCAACATGGAAACAATTATGACGATTATGCAAAAATAATTGCGATTATCTCAAATAATTGCGATTAGACGATCATGTAATAATTGAGACAGGCCTACTGACCCCTGGATTGGACTGGACGGCTTCCACGGTGACGGGTCCTTTGGTTCTGGTGTCAGCGGTCAACACTGAAGCTTGGACCTGCTCCAGTATGCTGCTGGTGGTGTTGGAGCGTCCTGAAGCGGCCTTAACGCCCTGAAGAGTGATTCTGCTCTGTGTGGTGTCCTCAGCATCTACTGACAGCTTGTTCTCCGGTGTGTTTGGTCCCTTTGGTCCCTCGTCCTCCCTGGACACGAGCTTGACCACGCCACCCACTATCTGTACCTCCCTGTCCTCCACAGAGGTCCTCCCAGAGGCTTTGGGCGTTTTCTCTGGTAGTTGACTGTTCTTCTTAGAGATGCCTTTAGGTTTGGTGTCTGTGGGGATGAGAGGGAGGTGGGGTACAGGGTTATTATAGTTAAGTATAACTAACTGAATAATGAAAACAAGAATAGACAAAAACATTTCAGTTGACTGAAATAAAAACAAAAATGAGGCTTTACAAAACAAAACCTAAAACAAACTGTCTTTTGCTTTTTAAAGCTCGCCTAACTAACTACCCCATTACAATGTACAACTGACACTAACATTAAAATAATTCATAATAATAACCTTGTTGTGGTGTAAGCTGTCTCTCTAAGAGCAGGGATGTTGAGGAGGTCTGTGTGTCTGAGGAGGAGACAGACAGCAGGTCCAGTGAGGTAGATGAGCTTCCTCCCTGTGGTTCTGACAGAACCGCAGCGGACCTGGAAGCCTCCATGAGAGCACGAAGACTCTTCTTTTTAGGTTTAGAAAGGGTGTAGCTGGGAGGGAGAGGAGGAGGAGGAGAGGGAGAGATGGAGCTGGAGGAGGACTTAATTTCATCCATCAGCTTCCGTTTCTTCTTCTTTGTTGACACGGAGGATGATGATGTAATCTCAGTGTCTGTTGGCTTCATCATGGAGGAAGACGTTGATGGAACTGAGGCTTTGCTCTTCTTCATTCCTGGACGTGTCGATAGGACTGTCATGATGACACAATTTAAGTTGACAATGAATTGTCATGCAAATAATTTCAATTAACGACTTAATAGTGTTTTTGGCATTGAATATTGGAACATGAATACACGTGAATACAAATTAAATCTCTGTTTTCCTTTTACGCTTTGTAATAGAGAATTACACAGGTCAGATATGAACAATATCTTGAAGGGATAGTTCACCCAAACAATTACTTTTTTTCTATTGATTAGTCACCTCATGGAGACTTGAATTCATGGATATTTTTTGTCACATTCCTAAGCCAGTAATTTGATGACCGGCAGCGGGTTCCAGTAGGAGACACAAAGAGTCTCCTTTGTGTCTCCTACCGGAACCGCTGCCTACCGGTCCGCAATTTATTGGTTTAGGAATGAGACAAAAACAAAAGAATATCCATGAATTTAAGTCTCCATGGGGTGACTAATCGATAGGAAAAAAAAATATTGTTTGGGTGAACTATCCCTTTAAATATACAAAGAAATCTACTGACATATTTAATATTTTTTATACTTTCACATTATAGTAAAAATAGCGGAAATAGCAGATCTACAAGCTTACAACGCATCGCTCAAATCAATGCGGTTAGGCATTATTGTGACAGGCCTACTCGTCCATGAGGACATGATGAGAGGTTTTTCTTACTTGCTGGAGTTTTCTGAGGCGACGCTGCTGTGCCTGTGGTTAATGTGGAAGTTGAAGGTTCCACGCCGTCATCATCAGAGGGGGGGTGTTTTGGGTGGCGGGTGTGGGTGGGGGGTTCCTTCTTGGCCTTGCAGTGGGGCAGGTGGGCTTTAAGCCTCTTGAAAGGCTTCCCACAGAACGGACAAACCTCTGCGGAACGGAAACGGAAAAAAACAAAGTCAAACTCTCTCCCACTCAACAGAGACTTAATGAGTCATAACATTAATACTAGTGCAGGGGTCTTCAACAGGGGGTCCGGGACCCCTGGGGGGTCCTCAGAGTTACTACAGGGGGTCCGCCAAATCTTTGTGTGATATGATTATTTGTTTTACCTTAACCACTTGAAAACCTAGCATCCCTTTTTTATGAGGAGAACTTTAGCCAAAAATAGCAGATCTACAAGCTCACAACGCCTCGCGCTGCGAGGCGTTGTGAGCTTGTAGATCGGCTATTTTTGGCAAAGAGGTATAGGTGTAGAGGGAAAAAAAGAGCAGACGAAGTAAACAAGAAAAGTTTAATCTAAAACACAATTTTATACAATATGTAGTGGGGAGAAATATGACAGAAGTTCATATTTTCCCTCTCATCATAAAGCACTGAGATGTGACCATGATGTGAACACCTTACAGCAGGGGTCTTCAACAGGGGGTCCAGGACCCCTAGGGGGTCCCCAGAGCTACTATAGGGGGTCCGCCAAATCTTTGTGTGATATGATTTTTTTTAAACTTTACCTTACTTTTTTACATTACCTTGAACCCTAGCATCCTTTTTCTGAGGAGAACTTTAGCCAAAAAGAGGCAAAGAGGTATATAGGTGTAGAGGGAAAAAAGAGCAGACAAAGTAAAAAAAGAAAAAAAAGTTTATCTGAAACACCATTTTATACAATATAGAGGGGGTCCCTGCTTCATCTCTCTCTCAGCTAGGGGGTCCTTGGCCTGAAAACGTTGAAGACCCCTGACTTACAGATTCCACAAGCATATCACAGTCTGATGCAAAAGGACAACTGAAGGGCAGACAGTGAATGAGTAATAAGTATAATATATGATCACAATGCATTTTATAATATATAAGTATTTATTATTAGTGACACTATAACTCTTACCTGAGCTCATCTCACACACTGTGTGTGAATCAACCAATCAGATCCAGGACACGATGTTCTATAACTTTGAAAACTAAACACTCACTAAGCCGTTCATATTCAACACCATGAACACACATACCGTCCTGTTTGGTTTCAATGATATCTAAACGTCTAAAGTATCGGATAAATACGGCTGTTTATTACCTTTAAATAAGTTAAAAGTGTCTATAATACAATACAACATTCATTCATGTAACTTTCATGCTTGTTTGTTATGATCTTCATTACGTCTGTCGTCAGCACGTTCTACCCAGACCCGTAGAGAGAGCTACGACCATTGAGGTATAATATAACGGCTACGACACGACAAGCAGTCCTGTCGTAAGGTCGTAACTACGCGACAAGTAGTTCCAAACATTGGAACTTCTGTATTGAGAGACAGAGCAATTCCGCGTTCCGTTCTTACGAAGCGAGTCAACATTAGTGTCGTCACTCTCATATTACATTACGCTGTTTTTTACCTTCCTTACGTCTGACGTCAGCACGTTTTACCTTCTTTACGTCCAACGTCAGCACGCTTTTTACGTCGACGTTCTTTTGAAAAAGGACCCCGGAGCTGGCTTTGTAGGTGGCGCCGGAGAATGCCTGAGTGGAAACTATTAGTGTGTCAAAATAATAAAGTAAAATAAAACAAAAAGTAGAATTGTTTATAAAATGTCAACCCGCCATGGAAAACATTACTTAGTTACCCATCTCGGAGGTCATTAAAATAATTTCTAATGTTACTTCTGTTATTCATACTTACCATGTTTTTACTTTGGGTGGGTGTGGTCCCTGTACTCGGCTGAGGAGGCGTCGTTGAGCCTACTCAGTGGAGAGAGAGGGTCCTTATTGACAAAAAGGGCAGATCTACAAGCTATCAACTCGTCGCACTGCGACGCGTTGATAGCTTGTAGATCTGCTCTTTTTGGCGCCGCAGTCACTCCTCGAGGCTCGAGCTACCCCATGGGAAACAAGGGGATTTCTTATGACTGTTTAATGTTCCTCTCAGTTGTACAATTTCACAGAAAATGTGTGGGGGGAATACTATACACTTTGATCAACATAAAAAGTACCATGTTGATTCATTAGAAAAGTGTATTTTATTGTTGTGGTTACAGTGACATGAGACTTGACAGTAAAAGAGGAATGAATTTCTGGAGGAAACTTAATTATAAAAGAAATTTTAACCCAAAAAAAAATACAGCTTTAAGGCAAAAATTATGTCTTCATTGAAAAAAAAAAAAAGAATGAAAAAAAGGTATTGATTTGAAAACACGCACACAAGGTAGTACAGCAAATAAAATATGCCATTATTTTTCTCTCTCTACAACCATTTACATACGTAATACGTAAGGAGATAAACTAAGGAAGGATTATTTACATGGCAACAAGATTAACAGTATTTACAATAATAATAGCCCGGGATTGGAAAAAAACGCAGAGCCCCACACAATGCTGTCGTGAACGAACAGTTCTCGTGAGACAAAAAAGGCACAGAGGGGTGATTTGGCTGGAAGAAGAAGTAGTTGTTGTCAGCAAATATAAAAGCTAGGGTTGGGATCCGGAAAACCGGAGGAAATCGGAGGAAACCAGGAAATCCAACAAAATTGAGGAACCAGGCATCGGGTTCCATCAAATTTTGGAAGCGTTTCTAGAACCGGTTTTATCACTCTTGTCAGAGTTTGTGTGTGTTTGTGGACTTGATGATGTCTGCTGTACGATTAAGAATACCGCTGGTTCTCAAACGCTTCAACCCATTAAGACCTGGAACGCATCTGTGTCACTTTAGGTTTCTTTGGCTATTCAAAAATAGCAGATATACAAGTGTCGTATATCTGCTATTTTTGAAAAATCTTGAAACATTAGATTTTTTTTCCAAAAACTTAGGATTTAGAAAACATTTTTAAGAATTGCCTCAGGTCTTAATGGGTTAATTTCAAGGACCACCATAACTCTTGAGAGTGTAAGAATGGAGTGTACAAAATGGAGTGCACGTGGAGTGTACAAATGGAACCAAATGGTTCCATTTGTACACTCTCAGAGTTACAGTAACAGACCTTTAAGGGTCCATATGGAATCCCCTCAAGTAGCCTAGACTAGAGCATTGGTTCTCAAAGTGGGGTCCGGGGACCCCCAGGGGTCCTTGGGGGGATACCAGAGGGTCCTCAGCAAACTTTGTCACAATCATTTTGACCCCTTTATGCATATTTTATACTTATTCAAGTATAAAAAAGTATATATAAAGAAATCGTGAAAATGTGTGCAAATCTTTTCCTAAAAGGCAAACATATTGAACACAAATCTTTCCTTCTGGGGGTCCCTGGCACAACATATTTTCAGGTGGGGGTCCGCATACATGTCAATTCTGGGTCCTTGGAACGAAACTACCTCACTTTAAGAACCCGTGAGGTATAGGAACACATAGGAATCGTTAAAGAGAACCGTTAAGAAATCGGACCGTGACAGTTTTTGGGAAAAAAAATCAACATTTTTTTTTCCAAGATTTTTCAAAAATAGCAGATCTACAAGCTCATAGCGCGGCACTCGGTGCCGTGCTATGAGCTTGTATATCTGCTATTTTTGAATAGCCAAAGAAATCTAAAGTGACACAGATGCGTTCCTGGTTTAAGGATCCCAACCCTAATAAAAGCTGGACAACTACATTACAATTACAGTAGCTCAATAAAAAAAAAGGTTTCATATCAACCCTGTATGCCGTGAAGCAACCTGGATGCTATCTCTGCTTCTAATGTGCAACAAGCGTCAGTGACGGCCCCATTCATGAACACAGAAAAGTCCTAATCTGATCGTATTAAACCACCATAAACTCACTGATATGATATTGTCTGTGTCAAGAAGACTCAACTCAAGACTATGACTGCAGCCATGATTCTTCTGTATTCCGAGTTTGGAAGCAAGTTCCAAGTTTCATAACAAAAGGTGGATTCAATCCAGGAATGCATCTACAAATGACTTCTAAATCCTGACAGTTTTCAGAAAACCGTATGTTGCTATAATATCAGTGGTTCTCAAACGTTTTCATGTCAAGAGCCCCCAAAATGATATGGTCGCAGACCCCCGATCTCAAAATGTTTTGTTCCAGGAACTCCCCCAGAAGCATAGATTTGAGTTACAAATGTTCGCTTTAAAAATATATAGATATTCAAAGATTTGCACAAATCTTCATGATTTTTCAAAAATAGCAGATCTACAAGCTCATAGCACGAGCTTGTAGATCTGCTATTTTTGAATAGCCAAAGTATAAAAACAATGGCTATAGCTAAAATCAATCATGACACAGATGCGTTCCCGGGTTGAATGGGTTAACAAAACTAAAACAGACTTCACACAGACAAAGAAGCCCCACCCTTCCGTACACAGCTGCAAAATTGCCGAGTTTATCGTGGTTTTAATACAATCAGATTAGGACTTTTCTGTTTTCATGAATGGGGCTGTCAATGACGCTTGTTACAACCTAGATGCAGATAGCATCTAAGCTGCTTGCGGCTATCATCAACCACCCATGACTTTCCCCTGCATTTTGTTGCACTATCTTCCAAAATTGATTTTATTTTGGCAAAAATCGAATCCCAAAATAAACAGCTGAAGATAGCGAGCGCAAGATAACGTGCAAGAAAAGTCAAGGGTGTGAGGAGACTTCTTTGAGCGATTTTAAATGACCATAGCATCATATTGGTTGCAGTATATTCTGGGATCTATTCTCATCATTCAGTTCAAATCTACAAGTAGAGTAACTCTCTATACATCTATTAACAAAGACATTCACCATTCAGGCCCTTTGTAAAGGTTAACTAATGCCTATTTTATAACGCCGGAGTACCATGGTGTCTTGCTTGCCTAAAAATAACAGATCTACAAGCTAACAAAGCGTTGCATTGCGACGTCCTTTGTTAGCTTGCATGCAGATCGGTGTAGTTTTTTGCTAAAAAAGGAACAGAACATAAAATGACTTGTCTTTTAGTTCTACTGGATCTATTCTCCACTAGTCCCTCACTGAGATCTTCATCTAGTTTTTATTTGTTGACGAAATTGTCATCATATTTAGCCTTAGTTTTAGTCGTCATAGCTTAGTTTTTATTTCGTTTTCGTCAGTGAAAAAAAGGTAGTCGACGAACATCTTTCATCGTAGTTTCAGTCGACGAAATCAACACCGGCCGTTAGCTTGTAGATCTTTTCTATTTGACAAAACGGCACCATCGTGCTGCGGCGTAAACATTGAGCTTAGAAGTGGAGGGACATGAGATGTACTGTAGGAGGAGCTGGGCGGGGCTAAGGTGTCGAGGGTTCAACACCAGGGGGACTCGGCAACTGTACTGGAGTGGGTGGGTGAGGTGGGTGTGTGGTTGGGGGGGGGCGTGGGGGGGCTGGCCTGGCTGAGCCTCACCACCCAGATTAGGATTAGATTATTTTTAGGGAAGTTCAACAACAATGACATCACCTCTAACAGTGGTTTCCATTCAAAACCCTGAGAAAACAGTGGAGCGCCTGTTCACTAGTATCACTACTACTCGCTAATAGCTGGCACACCTGCCTAACGGGGCCCAGTGTGTGTGTGTGTGTGTGTGTGTGTGTGTGTGTGTGTGTGTGTGTGTGTGTGTGTGTGTGTGTGAGAGAGTGCGCGCGCGCGCACGACTACACGTCCGTCATGTTGCACTCTCTCCTACCCGTCCAAACAGTGACATAGGTAGAACTCTTTTAACGATGCAACACACATACAAACAAGCACTTCGGATTGGCTGATTGAAAAGGCGACTTTTTTGTTGTTGTAAATCACACATGTGCGTGTGCATGTGATACACCAAGACATGGAGAGACACACAGGCACTGGGACACACAGACACACACACACACACACACACAAACAAGCGCGCGCACAACCACACCGAGAACACACCCACGCACGCACACACACCCACACACACACACACACACACACACACACACACACACACACACACACACACGCACACACACGCACACACACACACACACACACAGTTTAAACAGTGATCGGGTCAGTCTCCGTTAAGACATTAATGTAGAAAGGCATTGTGGTTTTCATCCTCGGTTCTCACAATCAGTCAGTCAGTCAGTCGGTCCTGTGATGCAGCTCTGGTGGGGTGAGTGGGTGGGGGGGGGGAGCAGAGGAGGGGGCAACAGGGTCCCCGGGGGGGTCCCCGGTCACCGACATCAGTCCTCCTGTTTACCCAACCACCAGTCTGGCTCCCCAGCCCCATCCATCCATCCATCACACCACCTCCTATTAGTCTCAGAGGCCATCCATCATCTCTTCATCAGAAGGGACTAAAAACTAATAACATAAAAGCAACGACAGAAGATGAACAAACGCTGATTCATTCCATCTGTGTGACTCTCTCTCTCCTGCTGAGGATGGTCTCCTATGGTGGGGGGGGGGGAGAGAGGGGGGGGGGCGAGCAAGGCTGCTCTCTCTCTCACCTCCAACTCCTCCATCATAAGGCCGCTTCATACTTCGTCGAGCGGCCAGAGAATCGCCGACCCTACGAGCTCGGAATGCGACGCTTTGCCTTTGTGAGCTCGTAGGTCCGCAAAAGGCTCCATGCACACAGCAGCCATATTGGAAAGACGCAGGTGTTACCAATGATACTAATGAAGGCTCTGTTCCATTCTGGTCAGGGTGCTGATTAGTGTGCAGGTTGGCTCACTGGAAACACTCCATTTTGGTTCCCAAATGACCCCTTTATGGTGGGTGACGTCGTGTAACTCTGAGGGTGTACAAATGGAACCAAATATTTGCACACTCTCAGAGTTATGTGGGTCCTTGACAATAAGACGACCACTGTGCTACACTAAATGGAACAAGAGCCTTAATTAGTATTACTGGCAACACCTGTGAAGGAAGTAAGTAAGAAGGAAGGGGCCCAATTCATAAGTTTGGGGCCCTTCACAATTCATTCATTCATTTCAGCGAATGGACGATTTTGTTCACGTTCACGGCAATGATTGGTTCAAATGATAGGAGTCCCAATCGAGAGAGTCATCCGTTCTGTCACAGCTGATGTCTGACAAGATGAAGGCATGACTCATCGATTCTTCCCAGTCTTCGGCTGGTGTCACTAGAAGAATTCATCCCCAACATGGCTGCTGTGCATAGAGCCTATTCTCCAACGTTCTCGAGCATAAATTAGGCGCTATTCCCCCGCAGAAGCAGGGGGAGAGGGGAGTGGTTGGAGGATGAGGAGGAAGAAGAAGAAGAAGAAGAAGAGGCGGGGGGGTTTGAGGGGGGGTCTAGGGGGGGCGGGTCATTGCAGCATGAGCTGCTTGAGGTTGTCGTGGAGGATGGTGTCCTTGACGTCGCGGAACACCAGGCGGATGTTCTCCGTGTTGATGGCCGTGGTGAAGTGGTGGTACAGGGGCTTCTGGGTGCAGTCGCGCCGCTTGCCGCGGAAGCACTCCACCAGGAAGGCCTGCACGTCCGGCAGGCTGTGCTCCTCGCCGGCGTAGTCGGGGAAGTAGTCGCCGAGCGGCACGCTGGCCACCTTCTCCTCCAGCAGGTCCGTCTTGTTGAGGAAGAGGATGATGGAGACGTTGCTGAAGACGCGGTTGTTGACGATGGTCTCGAAGATGTTGAGCGACTCGCGCAGCCGGTTGGTCTGCCGGTCCTCCATCAGCACCTGGGTCGACGCAAAACGATACGATACAGAATATTAATGTCAGTCAATTAAGCGTCAGAATGGTACGATACAGAAAATAGAAACCTTCGGGATCGCACTACTGGCGGTAGGCCGGTCACAATTATTACAGAATCGTCTAATCCAGGGGTCTTCAACAGGGGGTCCGGGACCCCTAGGGGGTCCTCAAGAGTTACTACAGGGGGTCCGCCAAATCTTTGTGTGATAGGAATTGTATTTTTTACCTTAACCACTTGAACCCTAGCATCCCTTTTCCTGAGGAGAACTTTAGCCAAAAATAGCAGATCTACAAGCTCACAACTTGTAGATTGGCTATTTATATATGTGAATATATGTGAATTTATATATGTGAACTTGTAGATCGGCTATTTTTGGCAAAGAGGTATAGGTGTCTAAAAGGCTTCATTAAAAAAAGGCTTCATGTTCCAATATGTTCATGAAACCCACAATTAAAATCGTTAATCGCAATTATTTGAGTGACAATTAATTAAACTGATGGGTCCAGCGATTGTCCGGGAGACAGACAGACACACACGACACCCTCTTATAGACAGCCAAACTCCTTCAGAGCCACAATGTAAAAAGATGGCTTATTACCAGAAACAAATTAATTCCCTCTGTCAAGAGTTAAAGGTGCAGTCATTTAGTTTGTTTGTTGTTAAAATAAGGGTTAATTAGCTGTACTGTACATTCTAATAATAATAATCATTGTTCGTTAAAAATGTGTTCATTCTATGTGGTATTGTGAACCTAGAAAGCAATGTGCTTTATTTCTTTTCAAAGCACCTTTCATACAAAGAACAGCCCATATGTAAAAAAGCGATGCGACTACAACAAACTATAGGAGAAAAAAAAGGACCCTAACCTCCAAGGAGGGAATAAAGAACATTTGTTTTAGAGAATAATGACAAGGCTTAAAACCAGACAACATGCTTTACACAGACCAGACAACAGAAACACCATGAAAAAAAAAAGTAATAGGAAAATATCCCAAGGACAGAAGCAGACAAACAAGAGACAGCAGACAACACAAGAGAGCAATAAAACAAACAATGAGACACACATTAGTGTGTGTGTGTGTGTGTGTGTGTGTGTGTGTGTGTGTGTGTGTGTGTGTGTGTGTTCCTAGAAAAATAACTTTTCAAGAACACACACGATTTTGGGCGTGTCCTGATATTGTCAAGAAAATATAGTCAAGCATGTCGGATCTACAAACTCGCAACGGGGTCACGATGCATAGCCTGTATCTGCTATTTCCGTCCTACGAGTAAGTATATAGGGCTTTAGTTGTTGAAAAGCTGAATTGGTTCAACTACCGTAGATCAAAATGCACACAAACTAAGCATATAGACACACTGTGTGTACAACAATGACTTATCTAAATGTCTAAACACTTTATCTACCAAAGCAAATGAATTAATCTGTCACTTATCACACAAACTCCACTGTGTGTATGTGTGTCAGTGTTGACTTTGACAGCACATTTTGATTTAGTTTTAGTCATAGTCTTTTGAATAAAATTCCATTTGGTTTTAGTCATATTTTAGTCATCTGAAATGTTTTCTAGATCTAAATCTACAGTTGATTTAGTCGACTAAAATGTATTCTGGCGGTGCCTTGATGGCGTCATAATGGCTGATTTTACACTTGGTTGCATGTTGAAAACAGCAGATCTACAAGCTCACAACGCGCCGCGTTGATCCAGTAGAACTAAAAGACAAGTCATTTTATGTTTGGTTGCGCTCGGGTGTTGCGCTCTGAAAATAGCAGATCTAAAAGCTCACAGCTGCGATGCGTTGTGAGCTTGTAGATCGGCTATTTTCAGCATGCAACCAAGTGTAAAATCAGCCATTAAAACATTTTAGTCGACTAAATCAACTGTAGATTTAGTCGACTACAATCTTATGATATTTAGTCGACTAAAACTAGACAAAAACTAAAACATTTCAGATGACTAAAATATGACTAAAACTAAATTGAATTTTATTCAAAAGACTATGACTAAAACTAAATCAAAATGTGCTGTCAAAATCAACACTGCCGCCTACCCAGAAAAGCGCCGATATATATAAAGTCTATCCGATTGGTTATAATCGATGTGAAGTCCTGATCCTGATTGGTTACCTGGTCGTATTCGGAGGAGGACACCAGGAAGAGGATGGAGGTGACCGAGTCGAAGCACTCGAACCAGCGCCGCCGCTCTGACCTCTGACCCCCCACGTCCACCATCTTGAAAGGTACATTCCTGATCTCAAAGTCATACTCGTGAATGCCCTTGGTGGGTTTGCGGGCCAACAGGATGTCCTGTTGACTGGGAATGTAGTTCTGTGTGGGGACAGACAATAACACACACAGAAAAATAAAAACATGACATAAGGACACAAGAATCCAGCGTTCTGTCAACCTTAACAACAACATGGACAATGTCTGACAAATGATGGAGAGAAGAATTATACAGCGGTAAGCGGTGAGGGAGCAAAAGAGATGGAGGGTGAAAAAGAAGAGAGAGAATACTTTAATCCAGGGGTCTTCAACGTTTTCAGGCAAAGGATCCCCTAGCTGAGAGAGAGATGAAGCAGGGACCCCCTACTCTATATTGTATACAATTGTGTTTCAGATTAAAGTTTATTTTTTACTTAGTCTACTCTTTTTTACCCTCTACACCTATAGCCTCTTTGCCAAAAATAGCCGATCTACAAGCTCACAACGCCTCGCGCTGCGAGGCGTTGAGAGCTTGTAGATCTGCTATTTTCGGCTAATGTTCCCCTCAGAACAGGAATTCTAGGGTTCAAGTGGTTAATGTAAAAAAGGGGTCCCGGACCCCCTGTTGAAGACCCCTGCTTTAATCCATTAAGACCGGGCGGGAACGCATCTCTTGTAGATTTGCTATTTAAAAAAAAATCTTGGAACATTTGTGCGGATATTTGAATATATATACATTTTTTAAAGGGAACATTGTAACTCAAATCTTTGCTTCATGGGAGTCCCTGGAACTTAATATTTTCAGATACGGGGGTCCGCTGCCAAATATATATAATGTTGGGGATCCTTGACATGTAAAAAGCTGGAGCACCACTGATATACCAACAACAGTTTTTCAGAAAATTTACATAAAGTTACAAATGTTCACTTTTTAAAAAAGTGATTTTCAAAGATTTGCACACATTTTCACGATTTAAAAAAAGAATGCAGATCTACCAGCTTATTAGCGTGGCACTCGGTGCCGTGCTAATAAGCTTGTAGATCTGCTATCTTAAATGACACAGATGCGTTCCCAGACTGAATGGGTGAACAACAGGACATTGTCTGACAAATGTGATGGAGAGAAGAATTCTATAGCAGTAAACGGTGAGAGAGCAAAAGAGATGGAGGGGGAAAAAGAAGAGAGAGAATCCTTTAAAAGGTGTTGTAAAATGATATTTTCGGGTTAAAAAAAAGTTAGAGTTCTATATTCTAATGGAAATCATTGATACATACAGGGTGTTTGTTCAGTAACAGGGGTTTTCCGTCTCTCCAGTTCTTTAGTGAACACAATACACATGTTCAGGTGGGTTACACACATTTCTTCCAATCAGGAGAGAGAACCCCACAGAGGTTTACATTTATTAGCTTGTGTTCCAGCTCCAAGTTTCTCTGCTCATATCTTCATATCGTTCTCTATGCACTTCATATTTCACTTGTATATCCTGTATCCTGTATGATATCTCTCTCTCCTGATTGGACGAAAGCGTTATCCCACACCTGTTTACTAAAGAGCTGGAGAGACAGGTTCATTCGTCCCTGTTACTGAACAAACACTCTTTAAAGTCTGTACAGCAAAGATTACTGTAGGAATATAGAACTATTTACACATAGAAATATCACTTACAGTTACAACACCCTTTAACCACTAAAACCTGAGGCCCAGCATCTGTATTGTGGGAAACATTCTCACAGAAAATAGCCGATCTACAAGCTCACAACGCGTTGTGAGCTTGTAGATCGGCTATTTTCTGAGAGTTTCTGTAGAGGGAAAAAGAGCAGACCAAGTACAGAGCCAACGGTTAAGTTGACTAAATATTGAGGGTTTAAAAGATTAACTATCTGAAAATACACATTAACATAAATCCAGCTACCTATGAAAAAAGTTCTATCTGCAACACAATTTTATACACATGTAGTGGGGGTCCCTGCTTCATCTCTCACTCAGCTAAGGGGTCCTTGGCCTGAAAAACGATGAGGGCCCCTGTGCTAAAGCTAAAATCTGATTCCCTCAACGCTGTCTTATTTAATTGGTATTATAATAACATGTCTGGCTACTGTGTACTGCAGGGCTGAAACTATCCTGGATTATTCTATCCAAGTAACCAGGAAACGTTTTCTGAATATTAATAGATTATTTTTTATAATCGACTCTTCCGATTCACAGATTAAATCCAGATTTTATACGTTGCTGTACAATGATGTCACGCAAAAATAATGGAAAAAAAAATAGCCAATCTACAAGCTCACAACACGTCACTATGATGAGATAGTGAGCTTGTAGATCTGCTATTTTATTTTTATTTAATAGATTTTTTTATTTTATGGATTCAATCTTAGTTGGATGAACTGTTCCACCCCTTACTATACACGTCATTAATTAATTATAATGTCTACTCTCTACACTATAATTAGTTATTGTAATAAAGAACAAAACAACTTACCGGATCACCAAGTTTATCTACATTGTCCAAGAAATACTTCACTGACTCGCCCTGCATGGAGAGAGATAGAGAGACAGAGACAGAGACAGAGACAGAGAGAGAGAGAGAGAGAGAGAGAGAGAGAGAGAGAGAGAGAGAGAGAGAGAGAGAGAGAGAGAGAGAGAGAGAGAGAGAGAGGAGGGAATCCTCATGTCAGTAGTGGATGATTCATCAGCTACACAACAAACATTGTTGCAACATCTATTGTCATGTAAACTATGTCAGAAATGTACAAAGCATTCCGTTCTGTCATTTTGCGTGTGTCATTTATCCACTTAAATAAAACCCTGCATCGTGTATTCTGTGGAAAAAACTTTGCAGAAAATAGCCGATTTAACAAGCTCACAACGTGAGCTTGTAGATCGTCTATTTTCAGCAAAGATATTATTCAGATGTATTTAGTACTAGTAGTGACACAAAAGTCACTAGTACAGGAGTACAGAGCCCTGAGGTACTCCAGTCCACTACTCTAGGGTTTTAAGTGGTTAAAAGATAAGATCTGCATCACGGATGTCAATTCTCTTTTGCCCCGCTGCACCAGAACCAGTCGGATGTCATTGAGAAAGACATTTGAGTTATGTGTGTGTGTGTGTGTGTGTGTGTGTGTGTGTGTGTGTGTGTGTGTGTGTGTGTGCGGGCCGTTGTCTCCCTGACGGAAAGAACCATTCTTGGCCCTCTCTCCCTCCCAACCACCATGCCAGATCATTAACGCATTCAATCGCGAAAATGTGTGCAAACATTTGTCAAATAATTTGTTCCAATGGAGGATCGCGTTGGAAATATTATTGTTCCAGGCATTAGTCGGGACCCTCCGCCATCGCGCACGCATCTGTTTACATGCACTTCCGCGTTGGGGCTTCTACAGCACGGAACGTATAACGTAAGTGGATGGAAGAAATGCAGGCACTGAACGTATAATATTTTAATAAACCTCTGGCACCCAATGTGTTAAACAGCAGAATAATGAAAAGGTTCCAAGTCTTTATTCAGCAGCAGCAAAAAAATGTGCAACGTTTTCGACCTTGTGGTCCTTGTCAAGTGGAAGTAATATACTTGACAAGGACCACAAGGTCGAAACGTTGTTAATTTTTTGCTGCTGCTGAATATAAGGCTTTTTTCAAAGGGAGTTGCGAGCCACCTTGTAGCCAATTTAACACAGAGGTGGCCACTCTTCGGGTTAGGGTTGTTCCGATACCAGCATCGGAAAAGCTGCGGATATACAGCCTAAAATGCTGGTATTGGTATCGGCGATGCCAATCTGATACCACGTCATTTATCACATGACGATAATGTCATTTACAGCAGTGGTTCTCAACCATTTTAATTTCAAGGACCCCCAGTTTGACATGCATTAGGCTATGGACCCCCATTTAATGGCATTTCTATCACTTGGACCCCAATTTATATTGTGAAATCTATCTTCATTTAACTCTGAGAGGGTCCATTTGGTGCCTAATCTATCATTTAGCTGGGGACCCCCTGGATCTCCCTCAAGGACCCCTGGGGGTCCCCGGACCCCACTTTGAGAACCAATGATTTACAGTCATCAAATATTTTGTATTTTGAATGCTTCAGTTGATGTTGCACTACTGTTTTATGCGCTACCGTTTTGAACTCTTTTTAAAAAATGTATTTATTCCTATAGCAGTCAAGGTTCTAAAACTTAAATTTCAAGGACCCCCATAACTCTGAGAGTGTAACAAATGGAACCAAATGGACCCTCAACGAACCCTGAGAGTCCCTGGACCCCACTTTGATTATACAAACCGGTACCGGATAGGTACTCGGTAGTATCGACCGATACTCAAGTGTTGGGTATTGGTATAGGGAAGGAACAAATGGAACCGGTACATCTGTAGTTAAGGTCGGACACACAGTGAGTGTACTGTATGTTCACCTCATAGAGTACTGTGTCTCTTCATATTCTAATGTCAGCCACAACGGAGCCTGCTTTGCCTAGAAGGAAGCATGATGCAAACTGTATATACGGTGTGTACAATACACACGTGTTTGTCAAGGCACTTTGATGAATAGTGAAGCGTGCCAGTCAGCGTGTGTGTGTGTGTGTGTGTGTTTCTAGGCTGTTCCGACAGTGTTCCTGTGCTACAGAGTGCATGCCCAGACACGGAGACTTAGTACGCTGCAAAGACTGGAGGCATTCCTTTATCTGTGCAAGGAGGCCTGACCGTGTTGTGTACAGACTGTGTGTGTGTGTGTGTGTGTGTGTGTGTGTGTGTGTGTGTGTGTGTGTGTGTGTGTGTGTGTGTGTGTGTGTGTGTGTGTGTGTGTGTGTGTGTGTGTGTGCGTGTGTGTGTGTGTGTGTGTGTGTGTGTGTGTGTGGTCTCGAATTGGCACACTGTTTGCAAACATAAACCAGACAAATTATTAAATGGATTTCTCTCTCTCTTTATGTCTGCCGATGCAATTCTTTTAACCCTTTAAGGCCCATGGTTTAGATTCCACAAAATGTCTTCTAAATCCTAACAGTTTTCTGGAGAAAAAAAACCTGATACTATATCAGTGGTGCTCCAACTTTTTCGTGTCGGACCCCCGAAATTATATGTATTTGGTCGCAGACCCGCATCTCAAAATGTTGTTCCAGGGACCCCCCAAGATTTGAGTTTTGTTCGCTTTAAAAAATATATATATATTCAAAAATTTGCACAAATGTTCATGATTTTTCAAAAATAGCAGATCTACAAGCTCGTAGCGCGGCACTCGGTGCCACGACATGAGCTTGCCTTGTAGATCTGCTATTTTTGAATAGCCAAAGTATAAAATAATGGTTTAAATTGTTACACAGATGCGTTCCCGGTTTGAATGGGTTAATGCGATTAATGCCATTATGCAGGATTCATGGCCACGCATAGGATGATATTTGTCATAGTCATAAATGCTCTATAAAACAGTGGTTCTCAAAGAGGGTCCCCAGCAAAATGTGTTCATTATATAGCATAGGGAAAGCATATTGTATTGTGGGGATGTCTGGGCTGGCACAACGTGCTTTTCAGATGGGGGGGGGGGGTCTGCAGACATGGGGGGTCCTTGACATGAGAAAGGTTTGAGAACCACTGATATTATAGCAAAGATTTGAGTTACAAATGTTTACTTTAAATATATATATATATATATTCAAAGATTTGCACACATTTTCACGATTTTTCTTTAAAAAAATAGCAGATATACAAGCTCATAGTGCAGCACTCGGTGCTGCACTATGAGCTTGTATATCTGCTATTTTTGAATAGCCCAGATACTTTGGTAAAATAATGGTTATACCTAAAAATCTAAAATTACACAGTATTCGTTCCCGGATTGAAGGGGTTAATTCGGGGGTCCACCTTGACGTTAAAAAAAAAGCTTGGAGGACCACTTGCTCTAAAGTGATCTCACAGACCTGTGACACAGCAGGCTCTACATGGAGGCACAGCCAGTGGAGACGCCATTTTTTTGCAAAGTGCTGCTTTAGTGCTGCTCAGCCTTTAATCTTTACTAAACTCACCTAACCTGAAAAACCTGTGTGTGTGTGTGTGTGCGGCGTGCGTGTGCATGTATTACTATACTTGCGAGGACCAAAAGTCCCCACAAGTACAAGTAGAATTTGAGAAATATGACCGTTTTCCTGGTCCTCCTCACAAGAGAAACAGATGTTTTTATGGTTAAAACACATTTTTAGAGATAGATTTTACAATTAGGAATAGAATCAGGGTTGGGGTTAGGATTAAGACATTTGGAAAATTAGGTTTAGATACTAGAGAGATAAGGGCTATTATGCCTGATTTACACTGGTTTTGTGCACAGAAAAACAGTTGATTTACAAGCCCTCACAAGCCGTCACAGTTTGATCAGCAATTTCTTTTATAGCTTTAAGCTGACGGTCAAAAATGGCAAAACATTTGTACAAATGCCATTCATAAAAATCACCGTCTTAAAATGATGATGTCCTCTCAAGTATAGCAAAACATACGTGTGTGTGTGTGTGTGTGTGTGTGTGTGTGTGTGTGTGTGTGTGTGTGTGTGTGTGTGTGTGTGTGTGTGTGTGTGTGTGTGTGTGTGTGTGTGTGTGTGTGTGTGTGTGTGGGGTAAGGGTAGGGTTACATAGAGGAGAAGTGCAGTAGGATAGGAGCTGAAGTGAGTCCAGGGACACAGATAATAGACTACCTGTCTGTCTGCTCATAAATATAAATGTGTTCTAGAACACTGGTTCTGAAAACTTTTTCGTGCCAAGGACCCCCAAATTGACACTTATTATCCCGCGGACCCCCATTTCAAAAGATATGCCAGGGACCCCCATAAGAGAAGATTTTTTTACGGCTCTAGCAGTGATTCTCAACCCCCCAGTTTGACATGCATTAGGCTAGGGACCCCCCATTTAATGGCATGTATACCTCTGGGACCCCAATTCATATTGTAAAATCAATGAGTGTACAAATGGAACCAAATGGACCCGTTAGGGTCCATTTGGTTCCATTTGTACACTCTCAGAGTTACAGACCCATAAGGGTCCATTTGGTCCCTAATATATCATTTAGCTGGGGACCCCCTGGAACTCCCTCAAGGACCCCTGGGGGTCCCCGGACCCCACTTTGAGAAGCATGGCTCTAGAAAACGATAAGCTTCTCTTTTGAAAAAGATCTAAAGCTTTTTAGACCTGAGACTAAGTTAGATTACATTTCAACATCGTTGGAACCCGTGTTGATTTTGACAGCACATTGTGATTCAGTTTCAGTCATAGTCTTTTGAATCAAATTCCATTTAGTTTTAGTCATATTTTAGTCATCTGAAATGTTTTACCGTTAGTCTAGTTTTAGTCGACTAAATCTACAGTTGATTTAGTCGACTAGCATGTATTTTGGCGGTGCCTTGGCAGTAATGGCTGATGTTACACTTGGTTGCATGCTGAAAATCTACAAGCTCACAACGCGTGGCAGCGCGACGTGTTGTGAGCTTGTAGATCTGCTATTTTCAGAGCACAACACCCGAGCGCCACTAAACATAAAATGACTTGTCTTTTAGTTCTACTGGATCTCTTCTCCACACTAGTCCCTCACTAACATGTTAGTCTAGTTTTTTTATTTTTTGACGATATTGTCAATATATTTAGTCTTAGTTTTAGTCACCATAGCTTAGTTTTTATCTAGTTTTCGTCAGTGAAAAAAGGTAGTCGACGAACATTTTTCGTTATAGTTTTAGTCGACACTGGTTGGAACCCAAATTAACCACATGAACGAACCCCACTAGCCCCCCCTATTCCGGGGCAAACATTTGGTGAAAATTGCCCCGATCTACAAGCTCACTAGATTGGCTAGCAGATCGAAGGCTTTGTTTTTTTTCCATTAATATTTGATTTATTTTGCAACACATTCTTCTAAAAATTGCAGATCTACAAGCTCATAGCGCGCTTGTATATCTGCTATTCAATCATTCCCGATAGGAGCCGGTGAAGATGGGACATTATGCAATTATCATTAAAGGATAATGGAAAAGTTTTTCCCCTTTACCAATCTTTTATTTTGAGATTTGGTGTAGAGGGAGAAAAGGAGGGCGATCAAGTACAGAGCCCTGGGGGACACCACCGCACCGCCGGTCAAAAGGAACTGTATAGGGTTTAAGTGGGTTGAGAGAGAGTGGAAAAGAGAACAGCTTCACCACTGAAACGTCTCCTTATATGTCAGTAATATAAAGCGTTGTGTGTCACTGGGTGCATGATGCCAGCAGAACTGAAACACTCCTTAACATAACAACTACATTCACTGGTCCACAGTATCCAAGTACTTTACTTTACTCGAGTACTGTACTTAAATTAATCCAATATTACGACCGGGAACGCATCTGTGTCATTTTAATATTTATTTGCCTATTCAAAAATAGCAGATATACGATATTGTAGATCTGCTATTTTTTGAAAAATTGTGAAAAGTTGTGCAAATCTTTGAAAATATATATGTTTTTAACTCAAAAATTGCATTTTCAGTTCAGGATACTCATTTTATCCAATCAGGAGAGAGAAAATACATTGGAAGTGATGACACAAAGAAATAATGAGCAGAAACAATTGGAACTGGTCTGGAACACTATACAAATGAATCTGATAAATGGGTACTCTCTCCTGATTGGCTGACAAATTGCAAAGAGCTCGAGAGGCACGGAGACAACTGTTACGGAACAAACACTCTATAGCAATGTATACTATCACAATATAGTATCTACTTGAGTATTGGTATTTTTGGATACTTGACTTTCAAGTGACTTTAGCTCCACTATATTTCAGAGACAAATATTGTAATAGACTCAAGTACTGGGGTCGAGTACTTTGTCCACCACTGGCTGCTCCAGCCTGACAGTAGTTAACATAACAAGCCTATCATACATTTAGCCAGGGCTTTATTTAGTCAGATGTGTCTCTTGTGACTGATCATCATCATGGCTGTAATAAACACCACATCTGCCTGTGTTCTGCTGTGTGTGCAGTCTGAGCGTTGTTAGGCCTGTGACACAGCTGTTACATAACCTCTGATCACAACCAGTCAGTGTTCACTGCGTCGACTACAGCTATGACGAAAAATGTTAGTTCACATTAGGGCTGGTGAATTAATATTCGAATATCGAATATTCCTCGAATATCGGGAAAATAAGTATATTCGAATATGAAAATTAAAATTTGAATATATCATTTATTTTTTTAATGTTTATTTGACAGGGACAATACAAAAACAATGTATCAAGTTATAAAAACAAACAAAAGATATGTTTTATTGGATCCGAGCACTCGATACATTGTTTTTTGTATTGTTTCTGTCAAAAACAAAAAAATAATTGAAAGAAATTAATATATTTTTTTATAATAATATTTAAATATATTCAATATCTGCCAATTTTTAAGACCAATATTCGAATATCATTTCTGAGGAAAGTTGACAGCCCTAGTCTACACTACCTTTTTTCACTGAGGAAAACAAAATAAAAACTAAGCTATGGTGATCTGAAACTATGACTAAGCCATGAAGACAGAGGAATAATCTGTCATTTTAGATTTTAACCACTTTAACCATTATCTTATACAAAAATAAACGATATACGCTTGTTTGATCTGCTATTTTTGGAGAAATCATGAACATTTGTGCAAATCTGAATATATACATTTTTGAAGCGAACATTTGTAACTCAAATCTTTGCTTCTGGGGATTCTACAAATCTTAACAGTTTTTTTTGAAAAAAAACGTATGTTGCTGTAATCAGTGGTTCTCAAACCTTTTCATGTCAAGGACCCCCCCAAAATGATTTGGCCACGGACCCCCAGATCAAAATATGTTGTTCCAGGGACCCCCAAAAGCAAAGATTTGAGTTACAAATGTTCGCTTTAAAAAAATATATATACTCAAAGATTTGCAGACATTTTCACGATTTTTCACAAATAGCAGATCTACAAGCTCTCGGTGCTGCACTATGAGCTTGTAGATCTGCTATTTTTGAATAGCCAAAGTATAAAATAATGGTTAAAGTGGTTACACAGACGCGTTGCCAGGTTTGAATGGGCTAAATGTATCGAGGAGCTCTTCACACAGCATGATTCCTGTGGCTGTAGATGAAAAGGACTTAAAGGCTGTTTTTGGAGCCTTTTAGTACATTGTTGTCATTGTTTAGTTATTTATTTGTATATTTCAGTAATAGGCTTTTGTATATTTGAGTTATTTATCTCAGATCTGCCCTGCTGTGCAGATTGTTGTTTACAAAGCCTAAAAGGCAGCAGGCCTTCAGAGTCCAGACTAGCTTTTTAGTTGGTTGCACTGTCTGGTGCGCCTTACTTTCTCATAAAGAAACCTCTCATCTCCATATTCAAACTTTACACTGTTACAAGTAAAAGTCCGGAATTCAAAATTGACTTGAGTAAAAGTACAAAAGTATTGGTATCAAAATGTACTTAAAGTGGCAAAAGTACAAAGTAGACATTATGCAGAGTGTCCCATTTCATAAGTTCAAAATGTATGTATAACAAATATTTTGAAAATAGCAGATCTACAAGCTCACAACGCGTCGCATCGCGACGCGTTGTGAGCTTGTAGATCTGCTATTTTCAAATGGGCGAAATATATATAGGGCTGAAGTGGTTAGGGTGTTTTGTAATAATAATCTAAAATCTAAAAAAGTAACTATTAACTATAGTTATTTATTACATAAAGAGTGAGACATCTCACTGTCTCTTCAGCTCTTTAGTAAACAGAAATTGCATTTTCAGTTCAGGATACCAATTTTGTCCAATCAGGAGAGAGTACTCGCACAGGATACAGATTAAACAAGTGAGATTGGAAGTGATGACACAAAGAAATGAGCAGACAACATCGGAACTGGAACACTATAAAAATGACGCTGATAAATGATAAACTGTCTTATCTCCATATTCTACCTTTTTTGTGTTTTTCCCTAAATTAATGCCCTACTTGATCACACTACAGCATCACACAAGAGCATCAGATCTACAAGCTCGAACATGTGTGATTTGTGAAACAGAAAGACAGGAGTCCCCCACCACAAACACACACTAGCACTCAGTTTCCTAAACAACTGGCACAATATGTGGAATAAATAATGTTTAGGTATTGTTGTCGCTCTAAATCTATGTTCCTGCTGTTCTACATACTGAACAACCAGTTGAAGAAATCACAGTTTGATGCTTTAAACCTTTGATTTTATGACATTGTTAGTTTTACCACTAAAAACCTTCACTGACCACTTCAAAGTCTTTCATTTTAAAATAATGAATAACCAAAAATAGCAGATCTACAAGCTCTCGCAACATGTAGATCTGCTATTTTCAGTCCGCGACATGCTTCCAAATGACTGAAATCAGTCACGGCGACTGAGAACTTGACTCCATGTTTTCAGTTGCACTGGACACACTTTTGGGAGCATGTGCGTGCGGCCAAAAAAAGAGGTGAACTCCAGAAGAGCCCTGAAAGGCAAATGTATTTATTTTTTCATTCATGTATTTATCATTGAACCTAATATAATAATTATTTTCATGATTATTTATGACAGGTCTAACAATAACGTCAACTTTGTCGGCCGCTAAACTTCCCAGAGCAAAAAGGGAGCAAAGGATCGTGTGTGATTTCTGTTTTCCTTTCTGCTAAACGACCAGCTCATAGCCTGAAGGCATCGGCGATTTGTGAAGCCGAAAACACAAACAGAGGACAGACAGTCATGACGCATAATGGGGCGTATTTCCTGACATGGACCCCATCCAGGCCTGTCCTGCATGGGGAAGAGAACGGGCCAATTTAAGTCACTACTGAAACGGAAGTGAACCATCCTCCATAATCACCTCGGTGTTCCCATGATGCATTGCTTCCACAGGAGGAATGTCCTTCTCCCTGACGGTGACACTGTGCCTCCAAACGACCGCAAGGCCTAAGCGTTTAATCTAATGAGTTTAACAACTTAAAAAGGACCACTTCACCCATTTTCATATAATTGGCCCTCCTCACTCACCAACGCTCATGATACTATGGCATGAGTAGACATCGAAGTGGTCACTTCGTGGTAGGCAGTGGTGGGCAAAGTACTCACATTCTTTACTTGAGTAAAAGTATCAATACTGTGATGTAGAAATACTCTGTTACAAGCAAAAGTCCGGAGTTCAACATTTACTTGAGTAAAAGTACAAAAGTATTGGTATCAAAATGTACTTAAAGTGCCAAAAGTACAAAGTAGTCATTGTGCAGAATGTCCCATTTCACAAGTTCAAAATGTATAACAAATATTTTTGAAAATAGCAGATCTACAAGCTCACAATGTGTCGCATCGGGACGCATTGTGAGCTTGTAGATCTGCTATTTTCAAATGGCCGAAATAAATATAGGGCTGAAGTGGCTACTGTGTTTTGTATTAATAATCTAAAATCTAAAAAAGTAACTTATTAACTATAGATATTACATAAAGAGTGAAACACATCGGTGTCAAGATGTATCTTTTCTATTGTTGTATTTATTTGTTGGTTCATTTTATATTTCAGTCTATTAGGTAGGTATGCTGTATTCAGGGTTACCACACATTTTTAACAATGAATTCTTAAAAACAGTTTTTCTAATTTCAAAATATTTCCAGGAATTTCATGACCGTGGGAACGTGTCCGTGTATTCCAGTGGTTCTCAAACATTTTCACGTCTAAGGACCCCCAAATTGAGAGGTATTTGGCCGTGGACCCCCACCTGACAAGAGTTTGTGCCAGAGACCCCCATATTAGAAGGTAGATTTTTTTCATACATTTCTCAAAACCTCTTTTTTTTTTTAAACAATTTTTCAAATTTCTTCAAAAAAATCTTTAGAAAATTTCAGATCTACAAGCTCAGCTTGGAACCCACCACCACAGACCCCTGGGAGTCCCCGGACCGTACGTTGAGCACCACTGCTGTACTTTTTTTATCCTGTTATAACCGATTATTCTAGTCTATTTCTGTACAGCTATTATTACTGTGACATACTGCAGAGTAAGCATTAATAGATCCTAAAACGCCACAGGAGATCCTGGTTTCCATCATGAAAAAGAAGAACTCACAAAATGACTGAAAGAGAAGTATAATCAGCATGGACGTGATCCTGTTGGGATGTTGTCTGGTAAAAAATAAAAAATAAACAACAACTTTACAGATCCTATTTAAGGGCCACCGCCCCCCATAAAGTAACTGCTTGTGTTTGGGTTATTTAGACCAGGGTTTCTCAAAGTGCCGCAGAATACAGAATACTATAATATTTGTAATGTATCAATATCATTTCAGTTTAACCACTTAAACCCTCTATACTTAGTAAGACCGATCACCAAACCTCCTTGCCAAAAATAGCCGATCTACAAGCTCACAGATCGGCTATTTTTGGTGAATGCTCCCCCGTTCTTTTCGAGTCGTAATGGAAACTACTATTCTTCTCTCAAGTTTTCCTCGTGACACATACTGAAAGATTTACATATTTACGTAGTATAACATGACAAATGTAAGGTTCTATAAAGTAACAATGTAATTCATGGATGAAAACGTTATTTACAGAGGTGACCTGAGACAAAAACGTTTGAGAACCACTGATTTAGACCAAAAGGCATCCCGTCATCACAGTCAGGTAGAAACCTTTTATCTCCATATTTCTCCATATATCTCCATCCTTCGCCGTACAAGAGTACCACGCATAAGCAGAGTTAAGTTACAAGCCCACAACACAGCGCATAGCAGCGTGTTGTGAGCTTGTCAATCTGCTATTTTTGAAACATTTTGAAAGTCAAAGTGAAAGTGGTTAAGTGTGTCTCTGTCTGTGTGTTTTCTTATAAATAGTGAAACAATGTAAAGCATGAACAAGAGCTTTGGACTAAATAATAATAATAACTACATTGGAACCACGGTTTATTTTTTTCCCCCCATTTCCTGAAAAGTAACAGTTTTGGACCTACAGTACAATGTTTGTACAAGACACCAATATGCTGCTGAGCATGTGCTCTGTGTGTGTGTGTGTGTGTGTGTGTGTGTGTGTGTGTGTGTGTGTGTGTGTGTGTGTGTGTGTGTGTGTGTGTGTGTGTGTGTGTTTGTATTACTATACTTGCGAAGACCAAGTATAGTAGAATTTGAAGAAATCTACATTGTGAGGACCGTTCTCCTGTTTTTTTAGAGATAAGTTTACAATTAGAAAAACATCCAGGATTAGACATTTAGAGGTTAGGTTTAGGGATTGGAATTAAGAGTTAAACATGATTTATATACTTAGTTGCGCGCCAGTGTCATGCACACCGATAAATAGCCGATCTATAAGCCCGGTTAAAACTGCCAAAATATATGTATTTTTTAAATGACATTCATGAAATCGTTTTCCTAAAGCGTTGATGTCCTCACAAGTATAGTAATACAAACGTGTGTGTGTGTGTGTGTGTGTGTGTGTGTGTGTGTGTGTGTGTGTGTGTGTGTGTGTGTGTGTGTGTGTGTGTGTGCGCGTGGTATTAGATTAGCTGTGTATTAGGAATTCCAGAGTATGAGCGAGAAAAAAAAAAGAATACAGGAAATCACAAATCTCACATTATAAAGAAATGCATGGAGGCTGCATTACATCTATATAAACTACATTACAGCCATCAAGTCACATATCACATCCCTGATACATTCAAACCACTGCCAAACTGTGAGGTTTGTGTGTGTGTGTGTGTGTGTGTGTGTGTGTGTGTGTGTGTGTGTGTGTGTGTGTGTGTGTGTGTGTGCTTTTGAGATCGCTTCCAGTGTGTTTGTTCGTGCGCAAATATCAGTGCGTGGTACAATTTTGAGGTGCTTTTACTTTACTGGAGTATTTCCAATTTTCAATACTTTTACTTCTACTCCACTACATCTCAGAGGAAAATATTATAACACTTTTACTCCACTACATTTATTTGAAAACTTTAGTTACTAGTTACTTTGTAGATCTTGATTATCATTACAAAACATACATTAACCACTGCAGCCCCATACCCATATACATTTGAAAATAGCAGATCTACAAGCTCACAATGCGAATGCGTCGTGATGCGACACATTGTGAGCTTGTAGATCTGCTATTTTCAAATGATTGTTATACATTTGAAAAGTTGTGAAATGGGACATTCTGCATAATGATACTTTCTACTTCTGGTACTTTAAGCACATTTTGATACCAATACTTTTGTGTGTGTGTGTGTGTGTGTGTGTGTGTGTGTGTGTGTGTGTGTGTGTGTGTGTGTGTGTGTGTGTGTGTGTGTGTGTGTGTGTGTGTGTGTGTGTGTGTGTGTGTGTGTGTGTGTGTGTGTGTGTGTTTGTATGTGTGTGTGCTTTTAAGAGCTGGCTTCCAGTGTGTTTGTTAGTGTTTGTGTGCAAATATCAGTGCGTGGGAGGGAGGGGAGGGAGTGAGGAGGAGGTGGTGTTTGTTAGCAGAAAGCTGTTTAAGCACAGATCAACATTCCAGCTGCGATCATAAGTTAGTCCTTCATTCATTCTGGCTGCACAACAATCTGCTCCAAACAGCTCTGTGTGAGAGAGGGCAACACTAAAGGATCCTGCATGCTACTGTACCAAATGAGGTGATCACCCTATCACCTCATTTATAGGGTGCTGCTCACCTAAACGGTGGTTTGGATACTAGGCGCTCATAGTCGGGGTGATGTCCTTTAGGATTGACTCCTCCCCCCTCTGGTTCATATGCGCCCCCCCCCCCCCCCCCCCCCTTTTTCTCTTTCTTTCTCTCTCTCTCTGTCTGACCCACGGTACCCGAGCGGAGGCCGTTTTTCGTTCGATTCCCTGCGGGAATCGAACCCAGGACCTTCTAGCTCTGAGGAGACAGCGCTACCGACTGCGCCACCGTGCCCCCTGAGCGGTGGTCACCTTATCACCGCGGCTCAGTTACGTCATGTTGTAGTTGTAGTAAGGTGACCATCGAAAATGGTCGCATGCGCCCCCCTTTACCCTACCATACCCTAACCCTACCGTAGGAAAGAGACGGCAACACTAACCCTACCGTAGGAACTAGGAAAGAACAGAAAGAGAAGAAAGAAAGATATGGGAGGAGGAGGAGGAGAAGAAAAGTGTACAACAGCTCTTGGCCTGAATGCCATTCATAAGTGGGTCTTCCTCTTGCATTTGTTCAGCGTTGGTCAGAGGTGGAAAGTAAACCCAAGTACTTTTGCTTACCCCCATTAAGACCGGGAACGCATCTGTGTCATTTTCATATTTCTTTAGCTATTCAAAATTAGCAGATATAATACAACCTAAAATAATCTGAGTACTTCTTCCACCACAATGGACTGCTGGAAGAGCCTACCTCCCTACCGCTTAAATCAGGCAACTAGCTCGGCAGGGTTTGCGATCTGGCCCATGAAGCCAAAACTAATATCTTGCACAATTAACACAACACAGCCATTATGTTGTTGTTGTTGTTGTTGTTGTTGTTGTCAGGCATACAAACTTCTTCATATTTCAACCTTTCATGTTTTTTTCCGTAAAAGAACACCCCACTTCAGCATACAAGAGTGTCGCACAAAAGTAGCGAAAATAGCAGATCTACAAGCTCACGACACATCACATCGCGACACGTTGTGAGTTTGTAGATCGCCTACAGGCTCACTATTTCACAATTGTAAAACGTTTTTAAAATAATAAAAAATGTACAAACAAGGACACAAGGTTTCCACCCGACAGTATAATGTGTACTTTGAGTATCTGCAAACTTACTTAATAATTCTATACTAATAATTATATTCTATAAAATGTTCAGAAATAAGCAAAAACAGCCAAATGTAGATCGTCTATTTTCACTATATTTCAACAGATGAAGGTATACATATGACTGGGAGGGATTCTGGCGACCATGACAAACGGCCTGACTGACTGTGATCATGAACTGAAAGCAGCATTTAGTGGACCAGAGATCTGTGTTGTTCTGGAGCAGAAGACGAGACGAGTGTGCTGAGAGCGCATGCTGACACGTCAAACACTAGAAGAAGAAGAAGGAGAGAGAGAGGTGTAAACAGGAAACTGACTGAATCACATGTCAGAGAGAGAGACGCCAAACAGAGACCGAGGGAGGGTAGAGAGAGGAAGACTATTAACAGAGAGAGAGAGAGAGAGAGAGAGAGAGAGAGAGATGCAATGGAGACAGAAGGAGAGAGAAATGGATGGAGGGAGGAGAGAACAGAAGGGTGGAGGGCAGACTACGACGAGAGAGCAGAGCGGAAAACTTTTAGTTTCACTTTCACTTTTAGACAGCTTGTATCAGGGCCCTGCGGACACGCTTATAGCTCTGATGAACCTTGACCTTGTTGTTCTTTATCAGCCTAAAAAGACAAACTGGTACAAACAGAGAACAATGTTATCCTACAGCCCACTGTAACAGATCCTACAGCCCACTGTAACAGATCCTACAGCCCACTGTAACAGATCCTACAGCCCACTCTAACAGATCCTACAGCCCACTCTAACAGATCCTACAGCCCACTGTAACAGATCCTACAGACCACTCTAACAGATCCTACAGCCCACTGTAACAGATCCTACAGACCACTCTAACAGATCCTACAGCCCACTCTAACAGATCCTACAGACCACTCTAACAGATCCTACAGACCACTCTAACAGATCCTACAGACCACTCTAACAGATCCTACAGCCCACTGTAACAGATCCTACAGACCACTCTAACAGATCCTACAGACCACTCTAACAGATCCTACAGACCACTCTAACAGATCCTACAGCCCACTGTAACAGATCCTACAGACCACTCTAACAGATCCTACAGCCCACTGTAACAGATCCTACAGACCACTGTAACAGATCCTACAGCCCACTGTAACAGATCTTACAGACCACTCTAACTTATCCTACAGGCCGCTCTAACAGATCCTACAGACCACTCTAACAGATCCTACAGACCACTCTAACAGATCCTACAGACCACTCTAAAAATAGCAGATCTACAAGCTCATAGTGCTATGAGCTTGTAGATCTGCTATTTTTTTTTATTGTGAAAATCGGTGCAAATCTTTGAATATATATATTATTTAAAGTGAACATGTGTAACTCACATCTTCCAGAAGAAAAGATTTGAGTTACAAATGTTCACTTAAAAAAATATTCAAAGATTTGTACACACGGTACACACAGTACACATAGTACACACAGTACACATATCGTAGTACACATAGTACACATGGCACATGGACACCACACAGACCTAACCATGACGTCAAGAGGTTAGCATCTAAACCGTTTTGACCTTTATACCATCACTCCCCCTCTCTCTCTCATCCTTCCTGTGTCTGTCTGTCTGTCTGTCTGTGTCTGTCTACTGTACTATGTAATAATCTAATACCTTAACCCATTAAATCATGGAACGCATACCATGTCATATTAGATTTTTAGACATTATTTTATACTTTGTGCTATTCAAAAATAGAATATCTACAAGCTCATAGTGCGGCACCGAGTGCCGCAATACAAGCTTGTAGATCTGCTATTAATTTTTTTTTAACTCGGGTAATGTTGTGCAAATCTTTGAATATATATGTTTTTTAAAGCATAAACATGTTTAACTCAAATCTTTGCTTCTGGGGGATTCTACAAATGTCTTCTGAATCCTATTTTCATGTCAAGGACCACCCAAAATGATATGCATTTGTCCGCTGACCCCCATCTCAAAATATTTTGTTCAAGGGACGCCCAGAAGCAAAGATTTGAGTTAAAAATGTGTATATACATATATATTCAAAGATTTGCATACATTTTCACAATGTTTTTCCCGCTATGAGCTTGTAGATCTGCTATTTTTGAATAGCCAAAGAAATCTAAAATGACACAGATGCGTTCCAGGATTGAAAGTCCTCAGTGTTCATTTTAACTCAGAGTTAAATGAACACTGAGGGTTTCAGCGTGTCGTCTGATATGAGCTGTAGCTGATGGGAGAGGAAAGCAAAGTCCTCCATTACAGCCTCTGATAGATTAATGAATGTCTGCTTGTTGTTGGCAGATAAACTTATTATGATCACTGCTGTGTAAAGTGCGCACTTATTAAGTCTGGGAATAGTTACTGACCTGCTACTGTACATCCTAATTCCACTGGCCTGGAGAGTGTGTGTGTGTGTGTGCGTGTGCGTGTGCGTGTGCGTGTGTGTGCGTGTGTGTGTGTGTGTGTGAGTGAATGAGATTGAGGTTGGTTCACTCTCTTTGATTGCTAGAGCACTGGTTCTCAAACTTTTTCATGTCAATGACCCCCAAATTGACAGTTATTAGCCCGCGGACTCCGCGGATTTGAAAAGATATGGCAGGGACCCCCACAAGAGTAGATTTTTACGGCTCTTGCAGTGATTCTCAACCATTTTAATTTCAAGGACCCCCAGTTTGACATGCATTAGGGCTATGGACCCCCATTTAATGGCATTTATTTTCTATATCAATGTGAGCTATTTGCATTATTTTTATTTATTTTATTTTATTTTCTGTTTTTATTGTGTGGTGTTGTTTTCTTGTGATATGGATCCTCCTGGGTCTGAAATAAAGATTGAATTGAATATATCTTGGACCCCAATTTATATTGTAAATTCAATGTTAAATTTAACTCTGAGAGTCTATGAATGGAACCAAATGGACCCACAGACCCATAAGGGTCTAATCTATCATTTAGCTGGGGACCCCCTGGAACTCCCTCAAGGACCCCTGGGGGTCCCCGGACCCCACTTTGAGAACCACTGTGCTAGAGCACTGGCTCTCTCTGAGATTAAAGAAAAAAGAAACATTCAATTTATGTTGTTGTTAGGCCAATCCCATCTGAGATGTGTGAAATAGGAGCGCTCCGTTTCCTAAACAATTAGCACAACAGCAATTGTAACAATTAGCACGCCGGCCTCCTCGAGGTTCCCCAAGACCCAAGCGCCGAACCTAAAGCGACCGGGCCTTTTCTGTGGCCCCCGGCCCCCTCCCTCTGGAATACACTCCCCAAACGCATCAGAGACGACCCCTCCCTCCCTCCCTACCTTCAAACCCGCCCTGAAAACCCACCTGTTCACTATGGCCTTTCCCAGTCGACTTTGCATCAACTCTTGTTTTTCGTGTTTTTATTGCTCTTATCGTACTTGCTTATCTTAGTCTTTTTTCCTGCCCCACACCCCCACCCCCCCCCACACACACGTAAAGCAACTTTGTGTACTCAGAAAAGCCGCACTATGAGCTTGTAGATCTATATATTTTTTAAGAATCGTGATTTGAATAGCCAAAAGGAATCTAAAAATGACACAGATAAGTTCCAGAATTGAATGGGTTATTATTACTGTAGGAATTGAGGTTACCAGCCAGTCACATGACTTACTGTATAAACCAATAGAAACACACGCTGGTCTCCCTGGAATCCATTAATGACCGAGATCAGTCATGGAGACTGAGAACTTTAATCTGTATGAAGTCCTCCTGTCCCAACAATACCTTATTATGTTATACCTTCTCCCATCGCTGTTGTTTGCATACTTAGAACTCTGCAAAATATCTTTGACACGTGACAACGTTGCACAACGAAGTATATAAACCAGGCTTTGGTTTGTGAGGTTTTTCAGGGACATCCCAGCGGATGTCTCTGTCAAACGGCCCACGTTTTAGGTCCCCACCCACCAGTTGAGAAACCCCACAGGCTAGTCAAAGCGGTTGGTGGGCCGTGAGGAGGTCATATTGCACAGTGGGCTGCTCCACAAAACGCTGCGTCCTAGTGAAGCGGTTAGAGCAAACGCCTCATGCAGAAGGTCAATAGGTCATGGTTTCGAACCCTACGCAGGGTCGACTTCAGCAAGGGCATGCGGTCCCTAACAGGTCCCTAACAGGTCCCTACAGTATGTCTAACTCTGAGAGTGTACAAATGGAACCAAATGGACCCGTACACTCTCAGAGTTAAATGAACACTGACGATGGTTGGACCCCCAATAAACCTAAATGGTTGAGTCCCTGGCATATCTTTTCAAATGATATGGGCTATTATGTGTCAATTTGGGGGTCCTTGACGCGAAAAAGGTTGAAAACCACTGGCATAGATAGACTGACATCCTTGCCGATAGCAGCATTTTAGGCAGTATATATCAGCAGCTTCTCCGATACCAGTATTGCTATCGGGACAACTCTATTTTCAAGTGGGCCCTGATCCCAGAACTGCTGGACCATACATGGGAAACTGGCGGCCCGGGGGCCACATGCGGCCCCCACCTTCACTTAATGCGGCCCGCAGGTTAAAATGGGAATACTGATATATTATTGATTTCAGCTGTTACAATTCCAAACATGACCCGCTTTAATTACTAATTACAGTCTATATTAGTAACTTAATGACTAGTATTACAATCCTATTGACTTCTTTTTTGTGTCCAATGTATTTGTATTTAAGTTCAAGTTAATATAAGTATAACTAAATGCATTTGAAATTAAATAAAAATGTTACTTTTCAGGATTCAAATTAAAAAAATAGCAAACAAAAATTCTCGACGCGTTTTGAGCTTGTAGATCTGCTATTTTTGCTACTTTTGTGTGACATAGAATGGCGAATATAGAATGGTATAATATATGCAATGTGGCCCTCTGGAGTGAGTGTGGAAATATAGTGGCTCTCTCCATCATCAAAGTTGCATCACCCCTGTGCTGGACTATAGCAGGGGTTCTCAAACTTTTTCATGTCAAGGACCCCCAAATTGACACTTATTAGCCTGCGGACCCCCATTTGAAAAGATATGCCAGGGACCCCCCCATAAGAGACGATTTTTACGGCTCTAGCAGTGATTCTAAACCATTTTAATTTCAAGGACCCCCAGTTTGACATGCATTAGGCTACGGACCCCCATTTAATGGCATTTATTTCTCTGGGACCCCAATTCATATTGTAAAATCAATGTTAATTTAACTCTGAGAGTGTCCAAATGGAACCAAATGGACCCGTTAGGGTCCATTTGGTTCCATTTGGACACTCTCAGAGTTACAGACCCATAAGGGTCCATTTGGTTCCTATCCATCATTTAGCTGGGGACCCCCTGGAGCCCCCTCAAGTACCCCTGGGGGTCCCCGGACCCCACCAATGGACTATAGAACATAGTACCAGTGTGTGTGTGTGTGTGTGTGTGTGTGTGTGTGTGTGTGTGTGTGTGTGTGTGTGTGTGTGTGTCACACGGGGGCCCACTACTACTGACCAGCTGGAACTCTCGGCGGCGGTCGTAGGCGTTCTGGATCCCCGAGTCGGCCCACAGGGCCTTGATGGAGGGCAGGTAGCCCAGGAACACCGAGGACTCCACCTGGCCGCTGGCCATCTTGGCCGAGCGCGTGTCGAACGCCATCAGGCTGTCGCCGTGCTCCTGGTTGTCGGGGCAACCCCACGGGATGTGCAGCTTCCCCCGCGCGTCCACCAGCACACGCACACCTGGGAGGGGGAGGGAGGAGACACACAAAAAGGGACCAATGGGAAGACAGGGCTGAATTAGATGGCAGGGTTGATTGGAGGAGAGAGAGCCACAAGGTGTGGTCAGGTACGCGTCTGTAATTTTTTTATTTGAGCTAACAAGCATTATTTTACACTTTGGCTATTTAAAAATAGCAGATATACAAGCTCATAGCGCGGCACTCGGTGCCGCGCTATGAGCTTGTAGATCTGCTATTTTTGAAAAATAGTTTAAATGTGCGCAAATCTTTGAATACATATATTTTTAAAGCGAACATTTTTAACTCAAATCTTTGTTTCTGGGGGTTCCTGGAACAACATATTTTGAGATGGGGGTCCGTGGCCAAATACATATTATTCTGGGGGTCCTTGAAATGAAAAATTTTGAGCACCACTGATATACCGTAGAAAGTTTTTCAGAAAACTGTTAGGATTTAGAAGACATTTGTAGAATTGGCTTCAGGTCTTAATGGGTTAAAGCTGTGGTTTTCAACCCTTTTCATATCAAGGTTCATTATCTATTCATTATTTGAACCACCGTTTGATGAGATTTAGACTCTCAGACCCAAGACTTAGAATATTTTGTTATCGTTGGATAAGATTTTGTCCACAATTCCATCCATGCTGTATTGATGTTGTACTTGGTACCATAGGAGAGATAACAGGCCAACGTTGATCAAAGATAACAATTCTACATTCTCTAATTGTGTAGACTTCTTGTAAATTAAGTAATGCAGCTGTTTAACAATTATTTAACTCTTGAGGGCGTAAAATGAAACCAAATGGACCCGTAAGGGTCCATTTGGTTTCATTGTACACTCTCAAGAGTTAAAGATCTATAAGGGTCTATTTGGTTTCATTGTACACTCTCAAGAGTTAAAGATCTATAAGGGTCTATTTGGTTTCATTGTACACTCTCAAGAGTTAAAGATCTATAAGGGTCTATTTGGTTTCATTGTACACTCTCAAGAGTTAAAGATCTATAAGGGTCTATTTGGTTACCAACTCTCCATCATTTAGCTGGGGACCACCTGGTAGCCCCCTCAAGGAACACTGGTGGTCCCCGGACCACTGGTTGAGAACCACTGACTTAAACCGTAGTACACACTTCATGGAGTCCCCCAGGGGTCTATACTAGGTCCCCTTCTTTTCTCCCTCTACACCAAATCTATCTGGCCCTAATGTTCAGCCTAGAAAAGAGATGCTAGGGTTCATGTGGTTAATCCCCATGGGGAAATGATTCACACACACACACACACACACACACACACACACACACACACACACACACACACACACACACACACACACACACACACACACACACACACACACACACACACACACACACACACACACACACACACTTAATGATCTACAAGCTTGTGATGCGTTGTTGTGAGATCTGTTATTTTCACAGAATGTTCACACCCCCATGAATATGAAAGCTAGCGTTCAAGAGGTCAAATATATTTACAGCTGTATGAGTTATCGTGAAATTGTCCTCCATCATACACTAGGATGAATTAGCTTTTGTAACTTCAAAAAATAGCAGATCTACAAGCGTGAGCTTATAGATCTGCTATTTTTGGAGGCAAACGTCACCCCCCCAGAATAGGGGTGCTGTGGGTTCAAGTGGTTAACAAATAAAGTGGCATTTTAAGTTATAAGCATATTTTGATAAATTATTTTTGCCACAATAATCGTGTTGTGTAATTTCCATATCGTCCGATCCCTAGAACCACTGTGTGTAGGCTCTACTGTTGTCCAGCAATGGATTGCAGTATTTTAGTTACTGTGGTCCGACTTCCGAACCCGGGCCAGCCTCTGCTTCTCAAACCAACTCCCTGTGGACCTGACTAAACATCTCCAACACACACACACACACACACACACACACACACACACACACACACACACACACACACACACACACACACACACACACACACACACACACACACACACACACACACACACACACACACACACACACACACACACACACACACGAGCCTGCAGGCCTGGCCTGGCCTGTCCTCCTCTTCTCAAAACAATGCTGAACTTAACTTACTGCCGTGCTTGCTGCCCATCCCACAAACCCATTATTTTGTCTGGCAAGTTCTTTCAGTTTCAGCAGCAAGAAGGAACTTCTCGGGGAGCCACAGACAAAAACTAACTAACCTACGGATACAACTAAATAAAAACCTCACTTGTGCTTACAAATATAGACAGATTGTTGTGGCGTGGCTACAAACTGTCTGGCTGACAAACACTTCTCAGCCCGTTGACATGGGTGTGCCTCCTGTCTCTTCACAGAGAGGAGGGCAGATATAGGGACTATTTATGTCAGCGCTACCCAGCCCCAGCTGGGCTCATGTCGCCTATAAACACATGTGATTTCCCCCCGTTTGCTTCATCCAGAGGGGGGGGGGGGGGGGGGGGGGGGGGGGGGGGGCGGCATTAGCCAAAAAATAGCTGATCTACAAGCTCTTGATCGGCTATTTTGAGTGGAAATGGGATAAAACCAGGCTACAGTGCAAGTCAGGTCCGTTTTCCTTTTAAAGCCTAGAGCAGTGGTTCTGAAAGTGGATTTCAGGGACAATCGGGGGTCCTTTAAGGGGGGTCTAAATTGACCCTTACTAGTCTGTAACTCTGACAGTATACAAATGGAACCAAATGGACCCTAACGGGTCCATTTGGTTCCATTTTCATACTGTCAGAGTTAAAGGGGAGACCGTGACATTTTATAGTTTGAGAACCATTGGTCTAGAAGAGGGTTTAAATGGTTCGCTCCTACAAGAGGGACAAAGTTGAAGCAGATCAGACTTTTCTTTCGCAACTTTCTTCTACCAACTCCTCCATAAAGACTTGTTTTATGACCTCCACCACCCAGTACCAACTCCACCACTAAGTCCCATTAACTCCTCTATAAAGACTTGTTTTATGTCCTCCACCACCACTAAGTCCCAGTCTTCTACCAACTCCTCCATAAAGACTTGTTTTATGACCTCCACCACCCAGTACGAACTCCTCCATAAAGACTAGTTTTAAGACCTCCCACACCACTAATTCCCATTAACTCCCCCATAAAAGACTTGTTTTATGACCCCCTCCACCACCACCCAGTACTAACTCCTCTATAAAGACTAGTTTTAAGACCTCCACCACCCAGTCCCAGTCAACTTTCTTCACCAACTCCTCCATAAAGACCCCCATCTTTGATCACGTTGCTGTAGATTAGACTTAACTTTCTCTACTCAACCCCTCCATAGAGACTAGTTCCATGACCACCACCAGCACCCAGCACCCACCCACCTCTGATCACGTTGCTGTAGATGGTGGACCTGAACTAACTAAATTAATAACTAACCAACCCACCCCTCCATAAAGACTAGTTTTATGACCACCACCCATTGATCATGTTGCTGTAGATTAAGACTAACTTTCTCTACTAACTCCTCTATAAAGACTAGTTTTATGACCTCCACCACCACCAAGCCCAGTCACATTCTCAACCAGTGGTCCGGGGACCACCAGTGGTCCTTGAGGGGGTTCCAGGGGGTCCCCAGCCAAATTAATAGTTAGGAACCAAATTGACCCATGTGTCTGTAACTCTGAGAGTGTACAAATGTATTTGTACACTCTCAGAGTTACATGAACACTAATGATGATGATACAGTGTAGATTGGGACCCCCAAGAAATCTAAATGGTTGAGTCCCTGGCATATCTTTTCAAATGGGGTCCCTGGGCTAATATGTGTCAATTTGGGGGTCCTTGACGCAAAAATAGGTTGAAAACCACTGCTGTAGATGGTGGACCTGAACTAACTAACTAACTAACTAACTAACTACCAAATCCCCTCCATAAAGACTATAGTTTTATGACCACCACTCACACCCACCTACCTTTAATCACGTTGCTGTAGATTATACTTAACTTTCTCTGCTCTAACTCCTTCAGAAAGACAAGTTGTATGACCAGCCACCCCAGCACACCCACCCACCCTTGATCACTAACTAACTAACTACCAAACCCCTCCATATAAAGACTATAGTTCAGGGGTCTTCAACAGGAGGTCCGGGACCCCTAGGGGGTCCTCAGAGTTACTACAGGGGGGCCTCCAAATCTTAGTGTGATAGGATTTCTCTTTTTTACATTAACCACTTGAACCCTAGCATCCCTTTTCTGAGGAGAACTTTAGCCAAAAATAGCAGATCTACAAGTAGATTGGCTATTTATTGGCAAAGAGGTGTGGTGGGGAAAAAAGTGCAGACCAAGTAAAAAAGAAAAAAGTTTGATCTGAAACACAATTTTATACACTATAGAGTAGGGGGTCCCTGCTTCATCTCTCTCTCGGCTAGGGGGTCCTTGGCCTGAAAACGTTGAAGACCACTGCTATAGTTTTATGACCACCACCACCCACACCCACCCACCCACCCTTGATCACGTTTCTGTAGATGGTGGACCTGAACTGACACACTAACTAACTAACTCAGTGGTTCTCAAAGTTTTTCATGTCAAGGACCCCCAAATTGACACTTATTGGCCCGCGGACCCCCATTTGAAAAGATATGCCAGGGACCCCCATAAGAGTAGATTTTTTTTACAGCTCTATAGCAGTGATTATGAACCATTTTAATTTCAAGGACCCCCCAGTTTGACATGCAGTAGGCTACGGACCCCCATGTAATGGCATTTATATCTCTGGGACCCCAATTTATATTGTAAAATCAATGTTAATTGAACTCTGAGAGTGTCCAAATGGAACCAAATGGACCCCATTTGGACACTCTCAGAGTTACAGACCCATAAGGGTCCTTTTGGTTCCTATCCATCATTTAGCTGGGGACCCCCTGGAACCCCCTCAAGTACCCCTGGGGGTCCCCGGACCCCACTTTGAGAACCAATGACTAACTAACTACCAAACCCCTCCGTATAAAGACTATAGTTTTATGACCACCCCACCCACCCACCTTTGATCACGTTGCTGTAGATTAGACTTAACTTTCTCTACTCTAACTCCACCAGAAAGACCAGTTGTATGACCCCCACCCAGCCCCAGCTCCCCACCTTTGATCACATTGCTGTAGATGGTGGACCTGAACTAACTAACTAACCACCATAACCCCTCCATAAAGCCTATAGTTTTATGACCACCACCCAACCCACCCTGACTCACCTTTGATCACGTTGCTGTAGATGGTGGACCTGAAGCCCTCCCGGGCGTCCCGGTCGAAGTCCTGCCCGTGGATGATCCTCATCTGCTTGAGGAAGGTGGACTTGCCGGACTCGCCCGCGCCCAGCAGCAGGATCTTCACCAGCCGCTTGACGTAGGTCTTCTGCCGGCTCAGGTCGCGGTCGATCTGCTTGGACCGGCGGAGCTGCTCCACCTCCCCGCCGGAGAGGAGGCAGACGGGCAGGCAGGAGGACAGCAGGGAGCGGGCGGGCAGGAAGTCCGCCATGTTTACAGACATGATGTATTAATGATACAGGAGGAGGAACAGGGACTGGTGGGTGGAAGTTAGAGAAACTTCATGGATACCTCCTTTAAGGGTCCAGGGTTAGGGTGGGCTGGGTGGGGTAGGTAGGAGGAGGAGGGGGGGTAGAGGAGTAGTTTGTTGGGGTAAGTTTGTTTAGGTCCTTCTTCTTCTCTCTCTCTCGGCTCTTCAGGCTGCTTGGTTCTTCTCCTCCTCTAACTTCCTTACTGTGTGTGTGTGAGCGAGAGAGTCGTTTCCGCGCCCCAGCGTTGCCAGGTTGTGAGGGAGAAGTAAGTAAGCAAACAACTAGGGGCAGTGGTTCTCAAACTATTTCATGTCAAGTTACCCCCAAATTGAGACTTATTAGCCCGCGGACCCCCATTTGAAAA
>NC_139951.1:47362260-47369760 GCF_963454915.1 Gymnoscopelus microlampas
CATGATAGTGCTGTGAAACAAGGCTATGAAGCTGCCTATGAAATCTATGGAAAAATGAATATTTTATACAATATATAATGGGGGTCCCTGCTTCTATCTTGCTCCCAGCCAAGGTTTTTTTGGCCTGAAAACGTTGAAGACCCCTGCACTACTGTATCATACAGTCTGCTGCTGTTCCTGCGTGACAATGTGCTTCAGTTTAATAAGCATTAAGCCTGGATCAGTATCAGTATCAACACTAGCCACTCCCTGACACACTGCTAATCCATGCACTGCACCACGCTGCAACCTGTTGTGTCCACGGCACAGACACTACAATACTGACTGTGAACAGCTGCTCTAATACTGTATAAGTGATATTTTTGGGGTGATAATCCATTAAGACCTGGAACGCATCTGTGTCATTTTAATATTTCTTTGGCAAATTGTTTGAAAAATTGTGGAAAATGTGTGCAAATCTTTATATATATATATATATATATATATATATATATGTTTTAAAGCAAACATTTTAACTCCGATCTGCAGTGCATCTGGGGGTCCCTGGAACAACATATTTTGAGATGAGGTTCCGCGGCAAAATACATATCATTTTGGGGGTCCTTGACATGGAAATGTTTGAGAACCACTGATAGCAACATACATATATAAAAAGAAAAAAAAAAGATTTAGAAGACATTTCTGGAATCACAGAAGCAAAGATTTGAGTTACAAATGTTGGCTTTAAAAATATATATATTCAAAGATTTGCAAAATTTTTCATGATAAAAAAAAAATAGCCAAAATATAAGATAATTACATAGCTCTAGGTTAAATAGCTCTATATTCTGATAGCAATGATTGCTCTTTAGCTCTTTAGCTCTTTAGTAAACTTAGCTCTTTAGTAAACTAAATAAATGTTCAGGTTGGTTGATCTAATCAGGAGAGAAAGAGAAAGAGAGAGAGAGAGAGAGAGAGAGAGAGCTCATACAGGATGCAAGATTAACAAGTGACATTGGAAGTGGTGAAACAAAAAGATAAGCAGACACAATTTGTAACTGAAATATACAAATAAAGTATTGACATATTTAAGAATTTTATACATGTAAAATAGCAGAAATAGCTGATATGTAAGCTTGTAGATCTACTTTTTTATATTTGAAAAATGTGCGATTATGATGATTATGCAAAAATAATTATGCAAAAATAATTATCTCAAATAATTCTGATTGGACGATTATGTAATAATTGTGACGGGCCTACTGGGCATCAAAGAGCGCTTTGGTCTGGCTCTGACCGACCGGGGCCCCTAAGGGCCTGTTCAACATGACTTCAAACAACAAGGCCACATCAAACACTGCCCAGAGTCACAGGTACACACACGCACGCACGCACGCACGCACGCACGCACGCACGCACGCACGCACGCACGCACGCACGCACGCACACACACACACACACACACACACACACACACACACACACACACACACAGTCACACGCACGCACGCACGCACGCACGCACGCACGCACACACACACACACACACATGCAGCATGCAGGGGGCGGCATGGGCTCAGGAGGTTTATAGACTGCTTGGGAATTGGAAGGTTCCCGGTTCGATCCTGGGCCCCCCATGTGTTAGTGTCAAAGTGTCCTTGAGCAAGACATCGAACCCCCAACTGTCTGCTCCCGATGAGCAGGTGTGTGTGTGTGTGTGTGTGTGTGCGTGTGTGTGTGTGCGTGTGTGTGTGTGTGTGTGTGTGCGCGTGTGCGTGTGTGAATTTGCACACTGTAAATCCCTTTGCATAACATTTGAGAATGCATGAATCCATGAATTTTAAACCTGAATACCTGAATATTTTGTCAGTGTAAAAGCCTATAACTCCCCAAATCTCTTACAGTATAACTATGAAAAACAATGTCTGTCGTGAAGATCAGTAAAATTGTCCTCACTATGTCTACTCCTCAAACGTCCCCACAAGTATATATTAATACAGAGTGACATGGAATCAATTTGCCTGAATGAATTGACTGGCCCACAAACAGGCTGCAACCTGTCTGGCTTTGTGTTTCATTTATTTTGAACACATCCCACGCAGCAGTGGGAGCTGATACGAGGGAGACACTGGAGGTTGTGTAACGGCCGCTCTGTGAGTCACTGCAGGGATCCAGAGTGATCACGTCTAGTAAATATTACTCAAGTATTCAAAAGTGTCCAAAAATGTACTTACGTTACAATACTCAGGTAAATGTACTTTCATCAGTTCTACAAGCAGTTCATCACACTAGGGGTAATTAACCAAAAAATATATAGAAACCAACATGAGCATCATAAAAACAATTTAATTCAACAATCAGTTTTAACAAATACCGAAAATAGACGCTCTACAAGCTTGTAGCGTAGATATAATTGGCTTCCACAGTTTGTGGGAGGGGAAAAAAACTATTGGTCCAATCTACCCCAAATTGTCATCATATACTGTATTGAGGGGCCTCTAAACTACACAGAGCCAAAAGCGAGAGAGAGACAGACAGACAGACAGACAGACAGACTTTCATTCATTCAAACCTTTATTTATTCTGTAAAGGACATTGAGGTTGCTCTCATTTGCAGTGTCGTCGAGCTGCATCACAGCCCAAGAACAATTTCATTTTCACAGCAATATTCACATCAATGATAAAACAAAACAAAACAGAATCTTTCCCCTAACGTGTGATACAACACAAGTTTAGAAGCAGTTGCAGACATGTTATGAGAGAACAGATCTTTAATTTAAGGTCATTCCAGGTGGTTGCAGTGGTGTTTTGGTCGCTACACGGGATACCACGGCGTTCTACTGGTAAATTTTCACCCTACTTTGCATAACAGGTTTACCGGTCGTGGTGAGCGTGCTCGCGCGTGCATGTTACGTCATTAAAATACCGTTCCCCTGGGGAGACAGACAGACAGACAGACAGACAGACTGACAGACAGACAGACAGACACATTCAGAGAGAGAGAGAGAGAGAGAGAGAGAGAGACATATTGCAACCATGTGACTCTCAACATGACCTGTTCGGTGTCGTCCTGTCCAGCCCTTCATAACGACGGCTTCCACCACGTGTTGGTCACAGGTGACCTGTGACCCCCTCCCCACGGTAACCTTTGTCCTCCCCCCTCCCTCCACAGATGGAAGCAGTGATGCTGGAGATGCAAGATCCAAACACAGGAGTCAAGTCTCAACCCCAGAGACTGGCTATCACCTCTATACCACACGCTATCACAGGTACCTATACCACACTATCACCTCTATACCACACGCTATCACAGGTACCTATACCACACTATCACCTCTATACCACACGCTATTACAGGTACCTATACCACACTATCACCTCTATACCACACGCTATCACAGGTACCTATACCACACTATCACCTCTATACCACACGCTATCACAGGTACCTATACCACACTATCACCTCTATACCACACGCTATCACAGGTACCTATGCCACACTATCACCTCTATACCACACTATCACCTCTATACCAGTGGTTCTCAAACTTTTTCATGTCAAGGACCCCCAAATTGACACATATTAGCCCTCGGACCCCCATTTGAAAAGATAAGCCAGGGACCCCCATAAGAGAAGGTTTTTTACGGCTCTATAGCAATGATTCTCAACCATTTTAATTTCAAGGACCCCCAGTTTAACATGCATTAGGCTACGGACCCCCATGTAATGGCATTTATACCTCATGGGACTCCAATTCATATTGTAAAATCAATGTTAATGTAACTCCCTAACGGGTCCATTTGGTTCCATTTGTACACTCTCAGAGTTACAGACCCATAAGGGTCCCTTTGGTTCCTGTCCATCATTTAGCTGGGGACCCCCTGGAACCCCCTCAAGTACCCCTGGGGGTCCCCGGACCCCACTTTGAGAACCAATGCTCTACTCAAGGGGAGTCCCCTTGAGGAGTAGTCTCTTGGGGTTAACTGGGTGCAGATTCTTGAGAATACATTATAATAAAGGAACATCCGCGCTCTCTTCAGTTATGTTCTTGGTTTATTCTGTTAAAGATGAACAGCCGCAGCAGACATGTCTGTCTAGAGCCTTGGTTCTCAAAGTGGGGTCCGGGGACCCCCAAGGGTACTTGAGGGAGTTCCAGGGGGTCCCCAGCTAAATGATAGATAGTTAGGAACCATGTTTGACCCTTATGGGTCTGTAACTCAGAGAGTGTACAAATGGAACCAAATGGACCCTGACGGGTCCATTTGGTTCCATTTGTACACTCTCAGAGTTAAATTAACATAGATTTTTTTTGGGGTCCCAGAGATAGAAATGACATTAAATGGGGGTCCGTAGCCTAATACATGTCAAACTGGGGGTCCTTGAAATTAAAATGGTTGAAAATCACTGCTATAGTGCCGTAAAAATCTTCTCTTATGGGGGTCCTTGGCATATCTTTTCAAATGGGGGTCCGCGGGCTAATAAGTGTCATTTTGGGGGTCCTTGACATGAAAAAGTTTGAGAACCACTGGTCTAGAGAAACGGACGCGTTTCGGCACGTCGGCCTTCCTCGGCGTTTCAAACTAGAATACATCAAACAGGAAGTGACATATTGACACTATTGAATGCACGCATGGATTGTGCACGTGGCCGCACGCACGGGCTGCACGCTGCACGCAGACGACATTCAAACAGTCACACATTCACAAAAATGCACATCAATGCACGCACGCACACACGCACACAAACAGGCACAGGCACAAGCACATATACTGGCTAATACACACAAACACACAAACGCTCATAAATACATGTACACACACACACACACACACACACACACACACACACACACACACACACACACACACACACACACACACACACACACACACACACACACACACACACACACACATGCTGCTCATCAGTAACACTCTCTAACACAGTGATGAGTGCATATATTGTGTTTCTGCATAGAGTGTCACTGAGCTTTGGTTTGAAACTTAAGAGCTGGAGATCCCATCTCCATGACAACCCCCGTCCTTTACCGAGGAGGAGGAGGAGAGACTGAGGAGGTGGGGGGAGGGTGGGAGGGGGTGTAGGAGGATGGAGTGGGTGATGGAGCGAGGAAAAGGATAAAAGAAGAAGATCATGAGAGGAAGAAACAAGAGGGGGAAAAGGAAGAAGCATCATAGGTGTGCAACTAATCGATTTAATAGATCATTAAAAAAAATTGATAATCGCTAATTGAATCAAAATAATCGAGTAACAGTCAATCCCTATGTTGTGCATGTCGGTGAAAAAAAATCAAAACGCCAACTAACAAACTAACACGATTTGACGGTTTTTTTTTGTATGACGAAGTGTGTGACGAAGGTATAAAATAGCACTTGCGTGGTTAATCGATTCGTTGACAATACAGGGCAATACAGAATTGAAAAACGTGCTTCTCGGTTATTTGATTGATCAAAAAACGTATGTATAGAATAATGGTTAAGAAAATAATAGGTGGTTGTACAACACATTGTGAGAGAAACAGAAGAGGGGGAACGAGAGAGAGAGAGAGAGAAGATGGAGTGATCGGTTGTTGATGATAAAACACATGATTGAAGCCCAGCTGTCAATTGACCTGGATACATTGCTTTTTGTTTCCTCTCTGTTTCTCCTTTCCTTTCCTCTCCTTTCCCACTTCTGTCTCTCTGTCTTTCTCCCCAACTCTCTCTCTCTCTCTCTCTCTCTCTCTCTCTCTCTCTCTCTCTCTCTCTCTTCTCTCTCTCTCTCTCTCTCTCTCTCTCTCTCTCTCTCTCTCTCTCTCTCTCTCTCTCTCTCTCTCTCTCTCTCTCAGATTATTAACCCTCCAGCAGTGACATTTAAACACACACACACACACACACACACACACACACACACACACACACACACACACACACACACACACACACTCGCGCTGTAATGGAAATTCCTCTTATTTTGCTTAGAAATCAATTGTTTTTTAACTGTTGCACCTCTAGTCAACATGATAATTATGTTTTCTTTTTGGATGTATTGCTGACAGACTGAACCGCATGTCCTCTCTGTCCTCAGGTGAAGACATAGTAGCGTGGCTCGCCAACAGATTCCAGACCGACGCAGAAGGTGAGAAATAATGCAACCGAGCCCAGCCAGACATTCTGTCCTAGACCAGGTGTCTTCAACAGGGGGTCCGGGGACCCCTAGGGGGTCCTCAGAGTTACTGCAGGGGGTCCGCCAAATCTTTGTGTGATGGGGTACACCAAAAATGTGTTTTTATTTGTTAACGAAATTGTCAATATATTTAGTCATAGTTTTAGTCTTAGTTTTTATTTAGTTTTCGTCAGTGAAAAAAGGTAGTCGTCGAAAAATCTTCGTCATAGTTTTAGTCGACGAAATCAACACTCGTTCGGTGTGGACACTCGCTTTGCTTGGGCCTTTCTCTGGCGCGACTCTGCATGAAGAACAAAACAACCGATATTCGTGCCATGGCAGTGTGAATGTTGTAAAATGCGATCTCTCTCTCTGTTCCTCAGAGGCCAGGAGTATGGCTACTTTGTTTGTGGCCTTTGGGTACATCTACCCCTTACAGGACCACAAGCGCTTAGTGGTCAAACCCGACACATCTCTGTACCGCTTCCAGGTAAACAACCAACCACACAGCAACATGTTGTCAAGAGCAGTGGTTCTCTAACTTTTTCATGTCAAGGACCCCCAATGTGATTATGTATTTGGCCACGGACCGCCATCTCAAAATATGTTACCATTATGTCCTTTCTCAGACACCATATTTTTGGCCTGCACAGCAATGGCCTGTGGAGGATACCGACTATGGTGAGTTTGAATGGAACTACACATTTATTTCTTACATCACATCATCTATTATCTGTTTACCTCTTCTAATAATGATGTCAATGTTGTTTCTAAGCGATCTATCTGGCAAAGAGAAACATTCGCAAGAAAGGGATCCTAGAGCTGTATGAGCAGGTGACACACACACACACACACACACACACACACACACACACACACACACACACACACACACGTCAGCGTTAAATGAACACTGAGGATTTCACTGAGGTAGATTGGTGTCCCAGAGATAGAGATCGTATCAAAATGTTGGCCTTTGAAATGACAGCGGTTGAGAATCAGTGTTATAATGTAACATTTAGCATGTTGTCTGTCCTGTGGTGACATTATGGTGCTTTGTGTGTTCAGGAGCAGTACAACCGTCTTCATAAATGGATGAACCACAAATGGGACTTCATAGTGATGCAGGCTAAAGAACAGTACAGGTAAGGACCATGCCATTATTCGCACAATTATGGAGGGGGTAACTTTTTTTCCAAATCGCATCGCATCGCACCACATAATGTGTGAAATATGCGGCGCATATGTTCGCATATTTCCACATATTTCGCTACTTCCCGCAATTTCACCGCATAAAATCACATAAAACCCCCAATATTTTCGCAACTTTTCGCGAAACAATCACATAAAATCCC
>NC_139951.1:47372260-47574760 GCF_963454915.1 Gymnoscopelus microlampas
TACTTACTTAATCCTCTCCGTTCCCTGTGAAACATAAGGCTGTGACTATCCACAGCTTCCATCTGATTTAAAAAGCTTTGTTTGTTTGTGAATAGAGGGTTCTAGGGTCAGAGTAGGATTGGATAGGATTGTTCTGTATGTCTGTAACGTTCTGAACTTGTTCTGTTCTTTCTTGTTTTCTCATCTCTCTTCTCTTTTCTCTTTTCTCGTTTTCTGCAGGTTTCTCTCATGGCTCTTTCATTGTGTTCATAACCCTCCACCACACACGCACGCACGCACGCACGCACGCACGCACGCACGCACGCACGCAGGCACGCACGCACACACACACACACACACACACACACACACACACACACACACACACAATCGTTCATCTCTGACATGACATTACGTATGTTTTTTCTCTGTCCAGGTCAAAACACCAGACTACTATGAAAGAATTGTAAGTGTGTTTTTTGTGAAATTCACTCCATCACAACATATTAATAATGGGTTATGCTGTTCCTATTCTGTGTTCAGTATGCTCACCCCAGAAAATATATGGAATCATTTCATTGGCTTCTTTGTAAATAATGTAATAATGTTTCATATTGGAAGTTTTAAGAGCCCATATATGGAGCAAGCTATGAACATGTTTTGAGTTGTGTATAGCATTGTTGGTAAGTGCACACAATGTTTTAATAATCCATGAAGCTGAATGTATACTGCATCGCATAATGGTGTTGCTTGACGAAAATAAGATTTCTTCTTTTCGGCAAGCGAAGCGACACCGTCGTAATTCAGATTTTGTCATATAAAAAATAGATGATCAACATATTTTTGCTATTTGTCATAAGAAAGGCGGGATTAAACCCTATAGGCTTTTAATTTTGTAGTTTGTTAAGAACTACAGCAGGGTAAAAACATGGCAGGCTGCATAAGGCTGACCTTATTGTACACAGTGTATGTGTCAGCAACACAGCTGCAGCTAATCACATTAATAACGGGTGTGTTAGATTGAGGTGTGTCAATGTGGCATTGACACTGTTGACTACTGTCTATGCTTGATCATTGGCACACCCTTGGCTCTGGACCAAGGGGTTAGCATCTGGGTTGTAAATGGAGGCTATATAGGAAGTGACAGTTCACATGAATGGCTTGTAGTCTCACTGTTTCACCCCTGCTGGTTTCAGAAGCAATTAAGCTCTATTCAAGTGGATAGGTTTTTGGCTTTACTCTTTTATTTAGTTTTTATTTAGTTTTAGTCATCATAGCTTAGTTTTTATTTTGTTTTTTATTTAGTTTTCGTCATAGTTTTAGTCGACAAAATCAACACTGGTACTAATGAAAAGGCAAAGACTGAGCGCAGAGACATGGGGTTACGAGCTGGAACTATAGGCAGTGGACATAACACACCCATTATTCTTTTTAGTAGCTACAGCGGCGTTGCTTATACTAGCCTGCCATGTTTTTTAATCAGCTGTACCTTTTAAGAGTAACTGGAAAACAAACGACAAAATCGGCCTCAGGGTTTCAGTCGTTGAAGGTCATTGTTTTTGTGTCGTGTCACAGATGATCTTCACAGAGGTTAAAGGTTAAAGGTTAAAAGGTTGTGTCGTGTCTCTAACAGATGATCTTCACAGAGTCGGCCATCATGAGGCCCAGGGTGAAGTCCTCCGTGTCTATTGGAGCGTAAGCTATAGCCTCATCCTAATAGCTCACATTAAACTTCACCTGTATATCATGCTGAAGAAGTGTGTCCCACAAAATAAAGAGGTTATCTTTTGCCCGACGCTTGTTGCGTGTGTCACACAGACATTATGCAGGGCAGGTAGGCATTAATGAGATCATATATAACAGTGGTTTTCAACCTTTTTTCATATCAAGGTCCATAATTTATTTCGGCATTTGAGCCACATTTGATGAGATATAGGCTCTCAGACCCAAGACTTAGAATATTTTGTTATCGTTGGATACGATTTTACGACCATAGGAGAGATAACAGGCAAGCGTTGATCAACATAACAATTCTTTAATTAAGTAATGCAGATGTTTAACAATAATTTAACTCTTGAGAGCGTAAAATGAATGGTTTAATTTTACACTCTCAAGAGTTAAAGATCTATAAGGATCCATTTGGTTACCAACTCTCCATCATTTAGCTGGGGACCACCTGGAACCCCCTCAAGGACCACTGGTGGTCCCCGGGCCACTGGTTAAGAACCACTGATATGTAATGACATATTGTAATGACATACATAGGCTGGGTGAGCCTTGTCAGGGTTGTCTGAGGCAGTGGTTCTCAAAGGGTTTTCGTGCCAAATCAATGTATTTGGACACAGACCTCCGTCTGAAAGGATTTTGTGCAAGATTTGTGTTGTTAAAATATTTCAAAAACATTCTTTTCTCAAGACGTTTTAAACAATCTCATGATGTGATGCGACGAACCGTGAGCTTGTACTATTTTCAAACAGCCAAAGTATATAGAGTTAAAGTTATATTATCGCTAAAGTCTGAGTGTTTCGCCAATTATTTGGGGGCCCCACAAGCAATACCCTCACAGCCCCCCAGCCAGCCCCACAGGTGTACTGTCTAATGAAAACAGTTTGTGTGTGTGTGTGTGTGTGTGTGTGTGTGTGTGTGTGTGTGTGTGTGTGTGTGTGTGTGTGTGTGTGTGTGTGTGTGTGTGTGTGTAGCCTGGTGAAATACACAACAGTCTATAACAACCATGACCCCTTCCTGGCCAAGTGTCTTCCCAGCAACCCCTGGCTCACTGATGACGCCACCTACTGGGACTTAAACATGACCAAGTGAGTCTGCTGAGCGTGTGCCTTCACATAATGGTCGTAGTAACAACAGTGTTGATTTTGACAGCAAACTTTGATTTAGTTTTAGTCATATTTTAGTCATCTGAATTTGTTCTAGTTTTTGTCTAGTTTTAAAATGTATTCTGGCGGTGCCTTGATGGCGTCGTAATGTCTGATTTTACACTTGGTTGCATGCTGAAAATAGCAGATCTACCAGCTCACAGCGTGTCGCAGCGCGACACGCTGTGAGCTTGTAGATCTGCTATTGTTCTGTCCGTCACTATGTCTGTCAATATATTTAGTCTTAGTTTTAGTCATCGTAGCTTAGTTTTTATTTAGTTTTCGTCAGTGAAAGTTGTAGTTTTAGTCGACAAGATCAACACTGAAACAACAACGACAACATCAATGAGTTATGTGTGTCTCTCTGTCTGCATCTGTGTGCGTGTGCGTGTGTGTGTGTGTGTGTGTGTGTGTCAGCGTGGAACATCCAACTAAGCAGCGTGTGGAGAGGTGGACCTTCAGCTTTGGAGAGCTGCTGTCTGACTCTCGAGGACGAGACGATTTCAGACTCTTCCTGAAGAAAGAGTTCAGTGGTACGTGTTATCTCCCTTGTTAATGAAGGCATGAATTAATGTACACATATGTGCACACTACAGCAGTGGTTCTCAAAGTGGTGTCCGGGGACCCCCAGGGGTCCTTGAGGGGGTTCCAGGCGGCCGGTCCTCAGCACAATGTGTTTATATATAGCGTCAAAATCAAGTTTAACCACCATGGATATTTAACCATCGGCTTTTTGAAACTAGCAGAAATACAAGCTCACAACACATCGCACAAATTTGATTTTTGTTTTACACACACTGATAGCTCTGTGGCTCTCAAACCTATCATGTCAAGGACCCCAAAATTCATGTATTTGTCGATGGACCCCCATCTGAGAATATTTAGTGGCGGGACCCCCCCATACAAGATTTGTGGAGTTAAAACATTTAAAAGATATTACAAATTGTTCATAAAAGTTGATAGCTGATGTGTAACGTCAAAGTGGTTAAACTGATTTTACCCAATTTTGCTGGGGATCCCCTGGAACCCCCACAAGGACCCCTGGCGGTCCCCGTACCCCATTTTTAGGACCACCGTTTTAGCTTACAATCCAATGCTGGACAGACAGGACACAGCGCTGATGGCTGCCGCTGTATGTTACTGAAAGGTTTAACTTCATTATGAGTTAGTGGTATGACATGGACAGTTTTGATCGTTTTTTATCCTACTGTTTACAGACACATTGATTGTGTTATTATTATATTAATCTGATTAACTCTCCCCTCCCCTCCCCTCTCCTCTCCTCTCCTCTCCTCTCTCAGTTGAGAACCTTGCTTTCTGGGAGGGTTGTGAGGAGATCAAATGGGGGAAACTTGATACCATACTGGAGACATCCCAGGAGATCTACACGTAAGCTACAGTATTTGTCCGATAGGCTCTATTCACAGCAGCCATATTATCACTTCCTTCACAGGTGTTACCAATGATACTAATGAAGGCTCTGTTCCATTCTGGTCAAACAGAGTCAGGGTGCTGATATTGTGCATGTTGGCCCCACTGGAAACACTCTGCTACACCAGTGGGTCTACAGTTGGGGTCCAGGGACCCTCATGGGCTTCCAAATGGCCCCTTACAAGTGTGTAACTCTGAGAGTGTACACATGTTTGTACACTCTCAGAGTTATGGGGGTCGTGGAAACCACTGTGCTACACTAAATGGAACAGAGCCTTCATTAGTATCATTGGTAACACCTGTGAATGTCTTCATAATATGGCTGCTGTGAATAGAGCCTATTGAGTCCAACAGTGTCACCCTGTGGTAGTTTAGAATGACAGTGATTATTTGCTGTTGGTTTCCAAGTGTCTCTACTGTGTCTTTCAGAACTAAGGGTTCCCAGACTATTCAACTGGGGACCCCCCACCCTGACAAGCACTTGGAATTGTTGGCATTACATTTAGTTTGACGTGGTTCCACACAGAAATATTGTGAAAATAGCCGAACTGCAAGTAGATCAGTTATTTTCACAATGTTTGCCTCTTTCTTAATATTTGGCAACTTGGTCAATTTGGTATTAAAAAGGTCTTAAAAGTCCTTAAATTGACACTTTAGAAATGTGCAGATACCCTGTATACACTTATACTGTATGTTGGTCTGTTTACCGTTGAGTGAGAAAGCAACATTGTTTGATCATCTGGGGACCCCCCAAAATCATTTGGGCCCATAGTTTGGGAACCACTGTGTAAGACCCAACTTCTATTACATTTTGTTCCAGTGTTGGTGGATAAAATATCATGGATTCATATTCCATTCCATCCTTTCTTCCTAACATGCTGACTGAATGCTGACATGCATGTACAGTTCAAAATGTCACTGACTTGTGGTACAAGCAGAGAATTGTTGTTGGGACTTTGGGGCAGATTGTGCCACATAGATATAATAGAGGGAAAAAAATAGAATAGAATGACAATAATGAAAAAAATATATACAAATGAATATAAGGCTATACGTTAATCCTTAGGGCATTGGTTCTCAAAGTGGGGTCCGGGGACCCCCAGGGGTACTTGAGGGGATACCAGGGGGTCCCCAGCTAAATGATTTATAGGAACCAAATGGACCCTTATGGGTCTGTAACTCAGAGAGTGTAACGGGTCCATTTGGTTCCATTTGTACACTCTCAGAGTTAAATTAACATTGATTTTACAATATGAATTGGGGTCCCAGAGATAGAAATGCCATTAAATGGGGGTCCGTAGCCTAATGCATGTGAAACTGGGGGGGTCCTTAAATTACAAATTGATTGAGAATCACTGCTAGAGCTGTAAAAATCTTCTCTTATGGGGGTCCCTGGCATATCTTTTCAAATGGGGGTCCGCGGGCTAATAAGTGTCAATTTGGGGGTCCTTGACATGAAAAAGTTTGAAAACCACTGCCTTAGGGACTGAGACAGGCACAGTAACTTTGAATTTGCAGCGTTTTCCGTAAACCAGTCAATTCTTCTAAACATCATCCCACCCATCAAAAACAAACCCAAACTGCCATGGTTCTTGTGTCAGCATTTCCAGTGTTTTTTCCTGATCTACCCTTCCTGCTCTCAGGACATTCCTGGCCCGCGGCGCCCCCCGGTGGATCAACATAGACGGCAAGACGATGGCCATCACGGTGAATGGACTGAAGCACCCACACAGATACGCCATGGACGCAGCACAGACTCACATCTACATGTTAATGAAGAAGGTACGTCTGCTATTTTCGATACGCAACAACACCGCCAGCGGCGGCTCTAGTCTATACACATTTCTTGGGGGTGCTACGGGGGGTAGAATCTGAACCAAGCCGGACCCACTTGACGATTATAAAACCTGTCAAAACCAGAACTCTGTATGGGTCGTGGATATTATACAAGCAAGCACAGTGACTGTCTGTCTGTCTGCAACGGATAAAGTGTGAGTGGCTAAAGTTGGTGACACACATTTCAGGTAACTTAGGCAAGTAATCAACCTCCCTTGCGCCATCATTATAACATTAACAAAACTAAACACAAGCTGTAGGTTTTGCATATTAAGGTGGAATGAGATGTAAAGGCCAAAACATATATTACCTGACCCGCGCATCACTACCATGCACTAAATATCTTAGCCTGAATGTTTGCCCCAGGATAGGGACCATAGCGGTGTGGAGACTGGCATGATTCATGGTATAGCTATACCTGACATTACTGCCGACCATTTTCTTTAAAATGTTGTCATTGTGATACCAATACATAGGAACTCACAGTTCAAGCCGCAACTCAATCGATCGATTGACCATTAAGATAAACATTGCTCTGGAAATGCATGTGGCCCACCCAGATTTTCAAGTGGGCCCTGATATGATCCAGAAAAGGTTTAGAACCACTGGTTTGGATGTCACTGGACGTATCAGCAAGTGGAGATCTTCTGGCTGCTTACTTACTTACATTATTTCAGTACGGAATGGAAATCTACTCGCAGAGACTTGAAACTTGCTTCAGATAGGTAACTTAACACACTAGATATGATTGAATGCTTACATTTAGTCAAACTTAAGTTATCATTTGTGTGTTTTAATGCATTTTAAAGCAAGCTACTCAGCTATTATTAATTGGATCAGATTACTGAGTGGGGGGGGGGGGGGGAGTCAAGCTCTCAGAACAAGTTGGGTTGGCACTGTAGTAAACCAGTATGAAAGGTTGTCTTGTCAATAACAACTGTTTTCTTATGAGCCATAACAATTTTGTTCGGACATCAGATGGTAAATAATTGTAGTAAATGTGGTCATCGTAAAAAAAGTACTTCAAACCTTTGTGTGTGTGTGTGTGTGTGTGTGTGTGTGTGTGTGTGTGTGTGTGTGTGTGTGTGTGTGTGTGTGTGTGTGTGTGTGTGTGTGTGTGTGTGTGTGTGTGTGTGTGTGTGTGTGTGTGTGTGGTCTGTCATTCCAGGACTCATATAATCGTTTCATAAAGTCGCCAGCGTTTAAGGACACTATGAAGAACGCAATAACCCCTGAAGAGCACAAGTTCACGTAGGTTTCCACACCATCCATCCTATCATACTCCATTGAGCTACACCATTTATACACTGTTGAGCTAAAACGCTGTGACATAAAGCCTAGAGGTAACACCAGTGTAGCTAAAGAAATGCTTTGTTAAAAAGGTAGGTTTCTGTAAGCACTATTAAACTCTCTTTTTAGTGAGTGTCTGCCCCTGAAACTTGCGGCAAATGAGAGAGGAAATGTAGCTTGAATGTATTTATTTACTTATTTTAATCATTTCTGACAAAGTCTTGTTTCAAAATCTCTCTCTCTCTCTCTCTCTCTCTCTCTCTCTGTCTCTCTCTGAATGTGTGTCTCTCTGTCTCTGTCTCTCTCTGTCTCTGTATCTCTCTCTCTCTCTCTCTCTCTCTCTCTCTCTCTGCCCCCCCCCCCCCCCCCCCCACAGTGACATCCAGTTGGAGCAGAATGCCAGGAAGCGTCAGCCCGGCCTCAGCCCCATCATCGTGAGGCAGATGGAGGCGGAGCAGAGGGCGCGCACCGCCGTGCCGGACATCACACAGGTCATGAGCAAACTCAGCAAGAAGCCCGTCGCCCCGCCCCCCCAACCCACCGCCCCCCCGCCCAACCCGCCGGCCCCCACAAGTACTTAGTATCGCTAAAATCGATTATTTGCATCGCAGAACGATTCGATAGGATACAAAGTCAAACGATGCAATATTTTGCTGTTTGCATATCGATATAGTAGATAGTTGAAAATTTACATCGATTTTTTCGATGCAGTTACTATATCGTTACTCCTCTAGTTGTTATACCTTTCAATCTGGGCAAGCATCTGTCATTTTCTGTGTCATTTTAGTTGTTACTATGTATCGTTAGCCTGACACTCAGCCTGAATTTTCATTTAGTTTCACTCCATTATTCAGTCTGAAAGCCCTCTCAGTGCAGCCGTTTTCTGAGATGGGGGCGTGGCCAAAGTGGGACTCTTTATAGCGATTGGTTCATATACTGGATAAGCCCGATCCCGATTGGGCCGGGGCCGTTGGTTTAGATTTTTTTCAACCGAGAAAACCCCGCCTTTCTACAGTGTCACCAGACCCTGAATGCGAGGCGATTTCAGGGGCTGGAGCCAGGCTAGTATATCGTCACTGTCCGGCAGAATCCACCTTGTGTCTCCAAGTTTCCAAATGTTTTTTATAGATTAAAGCCTTTCTTCATCACACAAGAGTTTCGCACAAAAGTAGTGAAAATAGCAGATCTACAAGCGCACAACACCTCGCATTTTCACAGTTTTTTTTTAATCCTTTTTAAAATAATAAAAAAGGAACGGTTTTGGGAAATTCATGGTTTTCACCCGACAATAACATAGACTTAGAAGGTGTTTTTAGAATCGGCCTCAGGTCTTTATGGATAAATGGAAGCAGGTGTTGGATACGTATATAAGAGGCAACAGCCTTGTAAAGCTGTGTAAATAGAGATGCCGAGTCAGTATAACTTTTTTAATTAATTATAACAGAACAGAGTAACTATATTGATACACATTAGGAGTTTGGAGGGTCAGTGTCTTAATTTCTGGGAGTAATGGAGTAATGGCAGACACATTACCGTGCTAAAATAATACATCTCTTCATAGTCAAATAGGCAGATCGTTTCCAACAGTAATTTTCATATAGCATATTTTCAAACATGTTTTTTTTTGTTTTCCATGGTTTGTCACTCATGCTGTCTAGTGTTTTTTATCAGTGGTTCAAATTAATGTCCATAGTCCAGTGGTTAGTCTTTGTCATCATCTGTCATACAGTCATAGTCACTCATAAAACATGCTGTTTGCTTTGTCATCATCTGTCAATAAAGTTTTTTTTTTTAAAGCAGCTCATATCCTCCTGTATGTCTTTATATGGCCATCCTGTTCATTCATTTGTTACCAGTGGTGGAAAGTAAGTAACTAAGTACATTTACTCAAGTGCAATATATCTGAGTTTGAGTACTTTTACTTTGGTACTGTAAGTATATTTTGATGCCAATACTTTTGTACTTTTACTCAAGTACAATTTTGAATACAGGACTTTCCTCACTGTTTTCTGTTGTCATAAACAAGAAGTCAAGACACAACCATGTCCAGTCAGTGTGTTAAATGTCCATGGAAGCCTTGAAATGGAATTACATTTTGTGATCACGTGTCATACGCTGATAGACAGCTGTCTATGATTATCTACTGAAGTGAGATATTAAGTGAGAATAACATCAATTACAAAAGCTTGTGTTGGATAAGTAATAACTTGAATGTGCAGTACCTCTGCTGGCCACGAGACGGGACACTTTCCTAACATTGCATTTAGGTTCAATACCATGTTGGTGTATAAATATATGCATTAAAAGGTATGTTAGCACACATATTGAGTTTACAGTACATACTATGTGATTTAATAGTACACATGGAGTACATAATATATGATTTAATACACATAATCAGTATGTAGTATATAATATGTGATTTACTACACATATTCAGTATATAACATGTGATTTACTACACATATTCAGTATATAATATGTGATTTAATACACATATTCAGTATATAATATGTGATTTACTACACATATTCAGTATATAATATGTGATTTACTACACATATTCAGTATATAACATGTGATTTAATACACATATTCAGTATATAATATGTGATTTACTACACATATTCAGTATATAATATGTGATTTACTACACATATTCAGTATATAATATGTGATTTACTACACATATTCAGTATATAACATGTGATTTACTACACATATTCAGTATATAATATGTGATTTAATACACATATTCAGTATATAATATGTGATTTAATAGATACACATGGAGTACATAGTATATGTGATTATAGTTCATAGTACATCAGTCTTCTACGACCTTCATGCGACGCCCCTTCCTTTGACCTTTGACCTCACAGCTTTGCCGCTTCACCGCCCCCGTCCCCCACCTGTCCGTCTACGCCGGCATCACCGAGCCCCCGCCAGCCAACGCCTCGCCGCCCCTCCCCTGCTTCCTCCCCCACACCCCCGCCTGCCCCTCCCCCATCAGCGTGGCCATAGAGAGCACGCCGCCCTCCGAGGCCGAGGCCAACGGCGAGGCCAAGGTCGTCCCCGCCGCCGCGCCGCCGGCGCTGATGACGACGACGAGTGGAGCGTCCAAGTCCCGGAGCGTGGCTCTCTCGCTGGGCCGCCTGCTGAGGCGGGGCTGTGCCCCCGCCGCCGTTGTGTTCGCCGGCCTGTCGCCCAAGTGCCCCGCCCCCCCGACCGCCACCGGCGGCGGCAGCCGGGTCCAGCCAATCAGCACGGAGCAGCCCTCGCAGGTCCCGCCCAGACGCATCGCCAAGTGAGTCGGAACGCCGAAATAATCGTCATTTTGAACTTGTGTGAAATGGGACGTTTTTGCACAATGAGTACTTTTACTTTTGGTACTTTGAGTATATTTTGATGCCAATACTTTTGTACTTTTCATCAAGTACAATTTTGAATGCGGGACTTCTACTTGTAACAGAGTATATCTACATTTCAGTATTGATACTTTTACTTACATACAAATTACTTCTTCCATCACTGCCTAATTCTGTGTGTTCCAGTTTTTTCCAGATCAAAGTGGACATCCCTCCAGAGTGTAGGATCTATCCCATAGACTCAGAGGACGAGGAGGAGGACAGCAGGGTGGCCTCTCGGGGAGGAGGAGGAGGAGGAGGAGGGACCAAGGAGATCATTTGCCCGTGGGAGAGTCTGAGCCCCCAGGACGGGACAGGCTAAATGTCACAGGCAGGATTTGCACGTGTGATGTGCACAATTAGAGCGCCGCAGTCTGACATCACTGCCACTGAGTCATGGTGTTATTTTTTGTATTAGAATTCCCATATCCAGAAGTTTCTTATAGGGCATTGTGGGCATCACTTCCTGTCCATTTGATCCCTGATTCCTGATCAAATTGACAGGAAGCGATGCCCACAATGCCCTATAGGAAACTTGTGGATAGGGGAATCTTTATCCTGTCATATAAGAACTGTGTTCCAACAATAAACAAACCACTCGCGCAATTTTACTCATATGGAGTATGAGCAAAATCATGTGGGGACCCCTCTGGGGGTCCCGAACCACAGGTTGAGAATCACTGTCATAAACCAAACAGAGTCACATACCTGACAAAAAATCGCAGTTCTTATATGACGCGATCTAAGTTTTGCCTATGGAATTCCAATACAAAAAATAGTGCCATGACGAGGGGGTAGTGGGAGTGACGCCAGGACGTCGGTATACTCTATAGCAGTGGTTCTTTCGTGTCAAGGACCCCCAAATTGATATGTATTTGGCCGCGGACCCCCATCTGAAAATGTTTTGTGCCAGGGACCCCCAGAAGCAAAGTAGCCTTACAGCTTTCCCTGAGTTCCACAAGACGTTATAGTGACTGATGATCCCAATGCTTTGACTGCAGTGTCACTGTGTTAACCAAAGACTGTCACCACAGAACTATCAAACCCATGAAGGCCCCAAATCACCTTTCTCAGTCATAGTCATATAGTGGGTTGACTTATTTATTGTATTAGAACTTTCTACAAAGCAGGCAAATCAAATAAACGTAACTGCCAATCTCACACAGAGTGCCTGTTGTAAAAAAATAAATAAAGTATTGTATAATGATGGTATGTCAACATAAATGGTCCTCACCATAACTCATTCTACAAAATAAAACACAATAACCCCCCCCAACACCCACACACACACGCACACACACACACACACGCACACACACCTTTAGGTAGACCCTCCAGAAAAACGTGGGCAAAAATCCCTGATTATGCGGGCTAAAAATCTTGATTATTTTTTTGCAATTTAATGCAGTGAAATTGCGGGAAGTTGTGAAATATGCGGCAATATGCGATGTGAAAAGCTGCGAAATATGCGGAAATATGCGATGCAAAGCACATATTATGCACTGCGATGCGCATATTATGCGATGCGCATATTATGCGATGCATATATTATGCGATGCAGCCTTTTTTTTTTAAACGTACACCCGCATAATTATGCGCCATTTTGCTGATTATGCGGTAAATTCTGCAATCGCAAAATCGCATTTTTCTGGAGGCTCTATTTAGGCATTCTCTGTGGACCACAGTGGAGACAAGTCCCCAACACTTCTTCTGTGTTATACTTTTATCTTTAATGTCTGACTGTACCTCGTGCTGTGTTTACATTTCGGACTAACAAAGTATTCAATCAATCAATCAATCAAAAAGATTCATCCATGGACAGAAATATGAAATGTGTTAATGTAAATGATGTTCCGTTTTATGACGTCAGGAGCAGTGTAAAGTGCTGTCCTCGTGCTGCTAACTAGAACTAGACATCTCTTCTACACCCCAGTGTGTGTAACAGCTACAGAGCTTAGAGCAGCGCTTCCCAACCTTTTGGTGGATCAGGGCCCACTTAAAAACCTCAAACGGGCGTTCACGATATTAAGTGGTCAGATGGGTGGGCCACGTGCATTCTCAGAGCACGTTTATCTTAATGATCAATGAATCGATTGGGTTCTGACTTGGATCAATGGAACTGACTTTACGTTAAAGGACGACTTCACCCATTTTCAACCCGTCTTTATATAATTGCTCCTCGCTAATGCTCATGATAACATGGCACCATTTTTGTCTACTCTGTGTCTCAGAGGACGGCTGTGGACAGTTCAGAAACCTGTCTATCAGTGACATCATCGATGGGGAATCCAAGATAATAAAAACTACAGGCTTTCAATTCCTGTAAAGTTGGCATGCTATAATGGAAGCCATTGTTCTCGCGTTGATACAAATCGAAATAAAAAAATTGAAATATTGAAGGAAAAAAAAACTTTCTAACGATGATGTCACTGGTAGACAGGTTTCTGAAGTGTCCACAGCCCTCCTATGAGACACAGACTGAGTGGGAAAAAATTACGCAATTTTATCAGGAGCATTAGTGAGGATCTATTGTATGAAGATAGGTTGAAAGTGGGTGAAGTCGTCCTTTAAGATTCTATTTTATCTGCAATTAAAACAAGATTTTCAAGGTTTTAAAGAAAAGAACGCCATGACATTTTTTAATGGTTTTTAATATTCATTATATTGTCATTAAAATCCTATGTTTTTTTGCCAATTATTTGGGGGCCCACTTGCAATATCCTCACGGCCCACTAGTGGGCTCCAGCCCACCACAGGTTGGGGAACAGCTGGCTTAGAGCTATCCCATCATGTGTTCTCTACTCTTCAAGGACACAGAGGGAGTCATGGAGGGGTGGCTGATAGTTTTATATCTGACTATTCTGCTGTTTTGTACACATAATGTATGGCAGGGGTCTTCAACGTTTTCAGGCCAAGGACCCCCTAGCTGAGAGAGAGATGAAGCAGGGACCCCCTCTATATCGTGATGTGTTACTGTATATCTGCCACGTGTCTTTCCCAGAGGGACAGTTCAATGTGAGTCAACTGTCAGAATGTATTTAAACCTTCACCATGTTTACAAATGCAAGAATGTGAAAAAAAACAAAAACTACCGTAACAAGTGAAACGTTATAGTGTTTGATTTATACATTTGACATTCCATGGCTTTTGCAAGTGCCTCAATAAATGACTGTCTTAAGCTGAATGTTTGCCTTGTTGGTCTAATTGCACTCTGAGATTCCTTGTGAATGAAAAGTGCATTACAAATAAAATGTATTATTAATGAGCTCAATTACAGATCCATTTAGATTTATCAGGTACAATGTGACTGATTCAAGGCTTGCCTGTGTATATTATTTTGGTGGTTATAATTATAACCACTAGGTGGCAGCACCACCACCAGTGATACCCTGAGCCAGCCCACCCTAGCTTAATGAGCAGGGTTTAGGTGTGTTCTGGGTGTTAAGGCCTCGTAGTAACCTGACCAGTTTGTTTTTTTGAGAGGTGTGCAGTTTAGTTTTGAATGCCTTTGAGGTGCTAAAGTACTACCAGGTGCATACAGAGTCAAAATGACATTGGAGGAGTGCTCCTGCTAAGTGTCCTCAGTGTGTGTCATACAGTTGGGAGCTGCAGAATAGTTGTGGGAAAAGAAAAAAAGTCATTTCAGTCAACGAACGATTTCGTTCACGGCAATGATTCGTTCACGTTCAGTGGCGCCATTTTCTAGTGTTCAAAATGTACTCGAGTAAAAGTACAAAAGTATTGGCATCAAAATATACTTAAAGTAAAAGTTCTAACATATTTGAAAATAGACGATCTACAAGCTCACCAACAGGTTACATTGAGCATTGTAACATGTCCCAGAAGTTTATGCTCAGTATATATCATTAACATGTGGTATAAACTGTCCCTTTGCCAGAGGACAACACAAAACAACTCAGGCAATAGTACATTTTGAAAGCGAACAAGTAGACATGGAAATTCTGAGAAAACCTAAAATTACCTGGAATGGACAATCAGTCTTCAGCCAAAATCCTAAGCACTACCTCAAACACAATGAACTTTTACACATTATAAGGACAACGCACAAAATGTGCTTGAAGGAAAAAAAGAACCAATGTTTAAATTAACACATTTTTATTATCAATAGCCTACATACAAATCATCAATACATACAGTACTTAAAAGTAACAAACAACAAGGTGATGATCTGTGGCTGGATTACTGGGCAGTTCACTGAGGCTGGTTGAGTTTCCCCACCAAAAAGTCCACCAGGCCCTGTTGGAAACAGAAAAGGTTTTCACAAATGACAGATACTGAAAGTTGCCCTTTCCATGCATTGTTGTTCACTGCCCAGCTATCAAAGCAAAAAACTTTATGCGCAGACATATATGCACGATGTCTGCTTAATGCAATATGGAACAGATAGCAAAATAAGGCTGTAAATTCAGCGTTTTCTGGAGAAGCTTTCAAAAGGGTCAACACTGTTAAAAATATTTAATTTACATGTTATATGTTATGTGCAGCAGTAGGCCTAAGATCACATAAGAATGCACCGTTTTACTACAACGGTTCCTGACTGTATAACAGGTGTAGTAAACCCTACTGGAAACATACATTGAACTATCTGTATCGGTCCATTTGACAATGCAAATATCGGTAAACATTTCAATACCATGCATCCCTAGAATATCACCTTCATTTTATGAATCTGTTCCACTGCCCCAGCATCCAGCTCACTCAGGTCGATGTCCTCTTTGTTCTCTTCAGTCAAGAAGACCTTCTGTGTTAAGAGCAGACGGTACATCAATTACAAATCACAACCACACAAATGTGCTGATACCATTTGTGGAAGTAGTCAGTTTCAATGGCAAGTTGCAAACCGCCTTCCTGATGTGGAGGTCCAAATCATTTGTATTAGTTTTACTTTCACATAACTAGTTTTAGTATCAATTATAATTACCATTTTGGGTTCAATGTAATCAAAGCTGCACTGGAATGTAAACTTACCATCTAGTGGCCTGGACCTGTGAGGTTGGCTACCAACCTTACTACCATGTGTTCTTTCAGTACAGATAGGCGTCAGCAGGAGATTATGAATAGAACCATAGAGCAGAATGTGTTGTGACAGAGTTTCAGATGGTATATTAGGACGTGGTTAGCAAGTGAGACAGGAATCACTCGAGGGTTTTGTACGGGCAAGACTTGTCTTCATGGTTGAAACAATTGATATAATCATTCATGCGTTAAGATACTTTATGGTGCCTCATGTTTTTGTTTCTGGAGTTATGCTACAGCAGAGTTATGAAAAGCCACAACATACCTTTCCCTGAGAAGACTGTATAGTCAACTGCAGATCACCAGTAGACATAACAGACCTGGGATAGAACAGACCCCCCCCCCCCCCATCAATAAGTCAATATTCCTGTTACACTGCAGATACATTTAACATGACATTTTATACGCAGGAAATTCAAAGTTCTAAAAATGTTCTGTTAACATATTGGATATACAAGATATTTAATGCAGAAATCACATCAGTTCTGTGTGGTGTCAACTAACCTGAGTTTGGGTTTTGCTGCTGCCTGGTCACTACCACTAGTCTTGGCCACACAGGATCGAGTTTTAGTCCTGCAGAAATCAAAGTAGGAATTCAGTGCCACAGGGTAGTTTATAGAGGATGAGCATCACCATAAAACACTGATATTACCTCAGACTCCCTGTACTGTGACTGCTGACCAGGCCTCTCGTTTTTCCACCCTAAGAGATGTTATGGACACATGGAGTATTGGTAGTGCCGTTATTTAATTAGACATTTAACAAACAACTAGAACAATGTGGACTCCACTGCCTTTTAAAAGTGAATTTCACTACATTATATAGGCTACCCTTTCAAGTCAATAGTTGTCACTTTACCTTGGAGGCCTTAGTCGTCTTCTGAGCCTCTGCCTTCAGGTTTGACACGGCGCTTTTTACTGCAACACACACAACGTTAAGCGTTTAGAGCAAGCTATCCCACTGTTGTCAGACATTGTTTCATCCACTAAACTGGTATAAGTTGATGAAAAAGTATGTCACCTCCTCTCCTGGAAGTGCTGCTCAGAGGTGGCGTGGCAGAGGATTCACTCTGAACAACATTTGACAAAAGAAAACACTCAATTGCCATTTTTGCATTATATAGTGAGGAATATATTACAAGCTAAAGTGACTTCTAGGGAAACTGGGCTTGTTTTGAGTTTAGTTGTAAAGAGAACACATCCGGGTAGAAATAGCATTTGAGAAGAATGTACCTTTAAAACAATACTTAGCTTCAAGTAGAAGAGATAGAATTTTAGATATTTTTAGAACAAACATTAAGTGGAATGTTCCTTTAATAGCATAAATAGGGTTATAGGTTCCAATATTTTGGGTAGAATAGTTTAAATACAACTCACCTTCACTAACATGGAGACTTCACTTAAAGATGAAACCGGTTGTTTATTTTCAAACCTTTCAAAGAACTCCTTGTCACTGAGCCCTTAAGTGAAAATATATAAGTTAAGAACATGCTGAATAATTGGATATCAAACATTGACCTTCCTCCAACAGCTGCTTACCATTCATTAAATCCCCAATCCTCATCTGCTGTAGTGAAGGTGGCATCTTCATCAGCTCAATATCAAAGCACTTGTCAATCATCGCCAAGTCGTTCTCCATCTGGCTCTCCAACTCATCCATACGCTCTTGTGCTGAACGGGAAAACAGTTTAGAACAAATGACAATAAAAAAACTGAGGCATCCTACATTTAAGACCATCATTTCAGTATAAAGGACACACTCAAATCAAACCTTCTTTCTTAAACTGCTGAATAAAAAGAGCGTGATTCTTGTCCCTCAAGCTCAGGTCATCCTGGTTGAGGGCAGCAGCGCTCTGGTCACTTTTCTGGCTCTGTGTCCTTCTTGGCATTTTGTTTCATCTGCAGCTTTCTGTTTGTGGGCTCTGAGATTCACTTAAATATCCCATCACCCATGGGCGTCGCCTGCTCAAAATAACAGATCTACAAGCTATCGACGCGCACCGATGCGTCCTGTTGATGGCTTGTAGATCTGTGCTTTTTGTGGCATAAGCGAGGCGGTTAGATATGGACAGGTGTCAGTCGTTCCTGCTGATTATAGGCTCATTTAGACAGTGGATGTGAATCTATGATGGCTGTCTCAGCAGACACACATTGAGACTATACTGTATGGCAACTCCTCCTTTTGGTTTATATATTTAGTTTGTTTATTTGCTGTTGTACATTATACACACGTGCAATATATATACAGTATATAACCACACACAACCATTCAAAATAACAGTGTGTTATTTAGTTGTTTTTCTGTGAGTTCATTTGCATTTGAGTCATCACTGAGTTTTCTTTGTGTTACCAGTTCTGTTGCTGATAGAAATGGACATGATGGGCTGGCCTAAGGAATGGGAATCAGCTGCTCCTGATCTGCAGCTAATGTGAACAATTGGACTGCACCACAGTCTCTCTGCACCATGGGGAGGGGCAGGGGTTATTAGAGTGTGTTTTCCCCCTTTGTGTTCACAGTGGTCTGACCCGTCCCTATATATATCCACCTCGTGAAATTTAGTTTAATTCAGTTTCAGTCAAGTTGTGCTGATCAGTCCAGTTTCTGTTTAGTTATTTATTTAGTTTGATTTCATTTATTTTGAGCACACTTATTTTTGTTATCTGTTAAATCATTTATTTGCAACAAAGAAACAAATAAAAATACATTTTTTTGTTGGTTTAAAAAATATTTTAAACCAACAACCACGTTTCCTTGTGTCTCTCCGACCAACTCGGTCCCTAGTTTATGAACAGGTCATAAGGTCAACAACAGGTTTAGAACAGTGCTTCTCAACCTTTTCAGGCCATGACCCCCCAAAACAATCACATTTGAACTGGGGCATTACATTTAGTTTGACTCGGTTCCACAGATAAATATTGTGAAAACAGCCGATCTACAAGCTCACTTGCTCAGCTTGTAGATCAGCCATTTTCAATGCAATGTTTGCATCTTTCTTATATCATTTGACAATTTGGCCAATGTTTGACCAGTTTTTATAGTAAAGCTTGTAGATTACTTTTGATGTTACTTTTGGTATTACATTTGTTTCCTTCACTTTACTGTCATCTGGGGACCCCCCCCCCAAAAAAAAAGATCATGTGGGGACCCACTGGGGGTCCTGGCCCACGGGTTGAGAACCACTGATTTAGATATATTTGCATATTGGATAATAGGCATATAGGCACATTAAAAGTTCCAAGGTTTTTTAGACACTCCTTTGTTTCATGCAAATGTTGTATTCTGTACTGTACTGAACACAGGTTTGTTCAAATGTAAAGAGCAATACAAATAACATGTATTATTATTATTACTCTCCGCCAGGAGAGTATTGTTATCACTGCGTTTTCACTTTCTAAACATGACACACCGATTGGTCAAGCCTCACGTGACACGTGAAATACTGTGATCTGATTGGCTAGTGACGCCACCGGGCCTATATATACATGGCATCACTCTGACAGTGTCTCCGCCACTGTCAGAGTGAGGTAAGACGGGAACCATGAAATGGCTGCATGGCTGATACATAATTGGCAGATAGGACAGATAGGACATTTATATAGACAGGAGGGATATGACATAGGACACTTATACAGACAGGAGGGATAGGACACTCACACAGACAGAACGGAAGAGGACACTTACCCAGACAGGTTGGATAGGACACTTACATATACAAGAGGGATAGCGACCTATAAATACATGTGTCACTGTGATAAGCCAGATTCCAATACCGAAAATCCGGCCACTAGCTCACTCCCAGACCTTCGAACCGGAAGTAGTCAAGTAGTCGCGGTCCAATTGTTCCTATCTGTCTTATTGGACAGATAGGACAGATAGGACACTTATATAGACAGGAGGGATATGACACTTACATAGACAGGACGGATAGGACAGGAGGGATAGGACACTTACACAGAATGAACGGAAGAGGACACTTACCCAGACAGGATGGATAGGACACTTACATATACAAGAGGGATAGCGACCTTCGCGACCTTCGAACCAACACAAGTCTTCTGGCGGAGAGTTGTGCTCCGAGGAGCACTTTTTCTAGTTATTATTATTATTATATTAATCCATCAGACGATGCTTCATGTTCCATCATAATCATATGTATGAATGTTTAAAAACCTTATGAATTAAAAGTAGCCAAGACAGCATTAGTAAAGGAAATGCTACTAACTGGTGTCAGAGCATGACTTGGTGCACAACCTTCCCAGATCCTGTACCAAACTCTACACCAGGGGTCTTCAACAGGAGGCCCGGGACCCCTAGGGGGTCCTCAGAGTTACTACAGGGGGTCTGCAAAATCTTTGTGTGATATGATTTTTTTTTTTACCTTAACCACTTGAACCCTAGCATCCTTTTTTTCTGAGGAGAACTTAAGCCAAAAATAGCCGATCTACAAGCTCACAACGCCTCGCAGCGCGAGGCGTTGTGAGCTTGTAGATCGGCTATTTTTGGCAAAGAGGAAAAGGTGCAGAGGGAAAAAAACAGCAGACCAAGTAAAAAAACAAACAGTTTAATCTGAAACACAATTTGATACAATATAGAGGGGGTCTATGCTTCATCTCTCTCTCAGCTAAGGGGTCCTTGGCCTGAAAACATTGAAGACCCCTGCTCTACACTAACCCTTAAATAAAGTTATGAAATGAAACCACATCAAAGCCATGTCTAAAATAAACCACCTGCAAGCTAAATAATCATTTAATCACAGCCCTGATCAGAAGACACACACACATTATCTGATGGTTAAATATTCACAATCACAACCAATTAACTTTGTGCAATTTTACAATAATGAATAGATACACATGCATTTAGCCTGAGAAACAATGTTGTTCCATTAAAGAAATATCTACATATGATGAACAATAATGTAACATTTACAGTGCAGTTTTCTCTACCATGAGTAATTCAATAAACAACAACATAACAAATAGCTGAATAATTGAAATAAGTTTCTCTGACACAGTGGGAGCTTTAGATTAGATTTCCATTAATTATATTTAGATTATATTAAAAACATGATATCACACTGGTGAGGTCTGGTAAGAGATCTATCCTGCTCTCAGAGCCCCTTGAAGCATGGCAGTTTCCCAGCTTTGTAGAGATACAGCAAAGGATGAGCAAACTCTGACATCACGGCTAGTGCATCTGAGATGTCTATAACAGCTGGTTCAGTATAAATCAGTATTATAGACAGAACATAGGGAATAAGGCTCATCATTGTCACTGACATTACTACCAAGCTGATCAGAATAATTCTAAAAGCTCTTCTCTTCACGTCCTGTCCCTCCCCTCTGTCCCTCTGTCCTTCTCCTGGTCCAGGCTGTTTCAGAGCTCTGAGGACCGAGAGGCAGCAGAAAGAAACCACAGAAATGCACACGACGCAAAAGCCCAGGAAGACGTAACACGCCACCATTTGTGACCAAAAATCTATCAAGCTGAACGCAAGTGCCGTCGGCCAGACAACGCAGCAACAGGCCACCTTGTACCGAAGATGTTTGTAACTGAGAAATACCACAGGGTGGATTACTGCTATGTAACGCTCCACACAGATACAACACTGGAACCATGGAACAGAGATCCAGGAAAGAAAATCATAAGTAAAGTTCATAACCGTGTAGAAAATAGTATTGTGTGTGAAAAGCCATGCTAAGTCAAAGGCAGACACGAGTGAAGAGAGGATCACAGATACAATCAAGTTGAGATAAAAGAACTCTGAGGCTATCGTCCCACCAGCTCCACTCAGTATCAGCCACATGACGTAGCTGTTGACGGGGAGACCCAGGATGAGGTTGATAGACGGGACAACAGTTAGTAGTGCCAGACGGGTGTGGTCTTCTGAGGATGATGAGGGGATGGAGGAGTTGGTGCCATTCTCCAGTGTGTCGTTCATATTAAGACTCTCTGTGCGTGTGCCCTGTAACCGGTACAGAAGAGCAAAACATAATGGCTGGATTTGAGTACGCCTGTCACAAGTATTACATAATCGTCCAATCGCAATTATTTTTGCGATCATCTCAAATAATCATCTCATAATCATCTCAAATAAGTTTCCAAGTTGAAAAATGTTCATAGATTTTCAAATATTAAAAAAGCAGAAATACCAGATTTACAAGTTTACAATGCCTCACATATATAATTAGATAATTATATAATTAGTTTAACTCTTCTCAATGTTCTTGTAAAAACAACAACTATTCTAATGAACAATGAACACAAGGTTAAAGTGATCTCACGTTTTAGATGTCAGCAGAGAGTCTCAGATCTCTGAGTCAGGTGTTTTGGTGAAGTCTCTTCTTCAGACAGTCACTTTCTTCCTGATGATGATAGCAGATCCTCCAAATGATGTTCTCTGTACTTTACCTTCTCTAACTATTCCTCTCTCTCCTCCTCCTTCCACTCGTATTGCTTGCTGCACTCATAAGCATTTCCATATTGCTTTTACAGCAATATGTTTATTCCATGGAAATGTATATTTAATCACCCGTACAGTCGTTATATGCAAACTTTGTCCTTAGTTGGAAAGTCTCAGGCAACAACGATGTGGCGATACTTTGTTTAACACACTCCCATGTGGCCTTTAATGGCCCTGGGTTAAAGGAGCATTTCACTTTAAAACATGTTTGGGCTTTAGTGAGCACCCCGGACAGTTATTAAGTTGCTTGATTCAGTGTTTAGATATTTGATATTCATTTATTTTGAACAGACACACCCCCTTCCTATACAAGCCCATTGTAACTTCAAACTAACCATGTTAGATTTATTGAAAACACGCCCTTCTAATGCACGAGGAGACTGTGCTTTTTCAGTTTTTTTCTCCATTATTTTGTTTTTACATTTTCCCAAAAAATGAATGAAAAAAGTAATTGGAAAAAACACGGTCTCCTCACGCATTAGAAGGACAATATCAGTCATCAAAACCAAGAACGGATGTTTTCAATGAATCTAACAACAAAGTTACAACATGGGGTTTGTATAGGAAGGGGGCGTGTCTGTTAAAATGAATATCAAATATCTAAATACTGAACCAAGCAACTTAAAAACTGTCTGGTGTGAAACACAAAACCCTGAGTAGATGTTAAAATGACCCTAAACATGTTTGAAAGTGAACTATCCCAAAAAAACAGAGAGGTTGGTTTATAATACTGTCACTAATTCTGTTCACTAGCAATGTAAACCGGCACAAAATACATTATGTACATTTAATTTAGACTTTACTTTGCTTTCAATGTCCAGTGTCCCTCTTTGACATAACCTTATCCACAGACAAGGAGATGGTTTGGCCCAATTTGGCCCCAATCAGTGGTTGCAGGTGTGCCTCCTGGCAAACCTATAAATTGTCCTGAACCCCATTTTGACTCTGTGAGGTTCCAGAGCAGAGCCACCATGGTGAGGGAGATGATTGTGATTTGTTTGTTATGGTTTTCTTGAATAAATAACTTTAAAGGTTGTACTTTGTTGTTTCTGTTTGTGTCCATAGTACCTAGCAAGTGTGCATTCTTGACAGGCACGTGTCGTACATCACAGAACATTGACAATGACCAGTGGTCACTGTGGAAATATGCTTATTATATGTTTATTTATTTGACATGGATATCACATTCACATTGGACGAACCAGATGCATTGTTTAAAGTGTATAGCACGAGTGCTAGTTTTCAACACCTGTGTGTGTGACATTCAAATAATGATTGTTGTGCTGCTCGATGATGCAGAAACTACCACACTGTGTGTGCATGTGTGCTTGTTTGCATGTGTATGCGTGCGTGTGTGCGTATTCCCACCTGTCATCGATGATGATATCAGGTTTCCACAGCCATCCACTGGGTACAGAAACATGCTGAATTCCACAGAACTCAGAGGGATCCCAGGATATGAACTCATTTTCCCAATTCTGCAGTAGAAGAACAAATCATGTTGATAGCTCGTAGACATCATTATTTTATGTTCTTTTTGTCAACCACTTAGTCCTTCTATACTTAGTAAACTGGACCTGAGTTGGCTCTGTACCTGGACCACATTTTTTTCCGTCGACACCAAAAATAGCGCATTACAAGCCCACAACGGGTCGCAGGAGAGAAATGCATGTAGGCTACCAGAAAATGTCCTGTCCTGTTGTTGTAAATGTAAAACATGTGGAAAGTTAAAGGATGCCACAGGTTCTATTTTGACAGATCCAAGGAATGTAACACCCAACTAAAGGGGGAGATGTAATGGCATGGGGGGGCGGGTGGAGAATAGATGAGAAAGTAGCAGAATGGCTTATGGTTGCCCTAACAGGGCATATATATATGTGTGTATATATATATATATATATATATAGAGATGAACTGGAACCGGTTCAACAATATAAAAGCACACACAACACAGGTTGTTTTCCAATCAATAATTTTTCGATGGGCACACTGTAGGCTATAATGTTATTGAGGCATCTAAACACACTGTATAATGTTATTGAGACATCTAAAACCACTGTATAATGTTATTGAGGCATCTAAACACACTGTATAATGTTATTGAGGCATCTAAACACACTGTATAATGTTATTGAGGCATCTAAACACACTGTATAATGTTATTGAGGCATCTAAACAGCGACATGTATCGTTTCTGGACATATTTTGTGAGAGACATAAGCAACCAGGTCTAGGAAAACAAGCCCAAAAGAAGCAAGTAGGGCCATTAAGGCCTAACTAAGGCCATTATGAGCACTTTAAACCAATATCTGTATACATTGAAAATAGCCGATCTACAAGCTCACAATGGATCGCAATGCGACGTTCTGAGCTTGTAGATCTGCCATTTTCAAAACATCTTGAAATAAAATGTGGAATATTTGGAAGAATTTTTAAACATTCAAACAACACAAATCTAGTACGGGACTCCCTGGCACAAAACATTTTCCGATGGGGGTTAGGGGACAAATACATATTAATTTGGGGGTCCATGACATGAAAATATTTGAGAACCACTGGTTAAAATAATGTGAGGCAAGCCCAAATGAGCAACTAAGCCCAAGAAACCAATATTTACAAGCAACTTCACAGAAAAATATGCCCAAAGTCGCTTATAATTAGGAGACATGGCAACATTGGTTGCTGTCTTAGCAGTATCACTTACTTTAAATAGCAGATCAACAAGCTCACCATGTGACACATCACGACACGTTGTGAGCTTGTAGATCTGTTATTTTCAAAAAAATATTGGGAAAAAAAGGAAAACATTTAGAATATTTTTGAAACATTTTAACAACACAAATCTTGTATGGGGGTCCCTGGCACCACATATTGTCAGATGTGGGTCTGCGACAAATACATATTTATATTTACATATATTAATTTGGGGGTCCTTGACATGAAAAAAATGTGGGATCCACTGTTTTAAAAAAAACATTAAAAAGCAATTAAGCCCAATGAAGCGACTACACTTAAAAAACAACAACCAAATTGCTCATTTATAAGCAGACGTGGCAACACTGGTAACGAGCGTAAAGGAGCCCCTTTCATCTTGCCGCCCTTCGCGGCGACATCAAAGCGTGACGTCACTCTCTCTCCTCCCGTCAAGTACTCCAATTGTCGCGCGCGCGCTCCCCCCCTCACACACACACACACACACACACACACACACACATACACACCAGCAAACACGACGACACACGGTTTGTTAACATGCGCTGCTTGTTTAGAAGTAATAAAAGCCTCTTATAGTGAAATAAACAACTCATAATATAAAGTTACTCCACATAGACGTCGAGTAAAGTTGTCACTCAGTGTTTGCCAGGCTGGTGAGAGTGTAACAATGTAACCAAATGGACCCGTGCGGGTCCATTTGAAGTCTAAATGGACACTGTGTGACCAGACTGTGGAAACAGAAGTGAATTATCTCTCCATCCAACAAACAGGTAAGTTTTACTGCAGGTGTGTGTTAGCTCAGTGGTTCTCAAACTATTTCATGTCACGGACCCCCAAATTGACACCTATTCGCCCGCGGACCCCCATTTGAAAAGATATGCCAGGACCCCCATAAGAGAAGATTGTTTATGGCTCTATAGCAGTGATTCTCAACCATTTTAATTTCAAGGACCCCCCAGTTTGACATGCAATAGGCTATGGACCCCCATTTAATGACATTTCTATCTCTGGGACCCCAATTTATATTGTAAAATCAATGTTAATTTGAGCGTGTACAAAATGGAACCAAATGGACCCGGTTCCATTTGTACACTCTCACAGTTACAGACCCATTAGGGATTTGGTTCCTAACTATCTATCATTTAGCTGGGGACCCCCTGGAACCTTTTATAATGTAATAATGTATATCTACAAAGTTACTAGTAACTGAAGTTTTAAAAGAATTGTAGTGGAGTAAAAGTACAATATTTGCCTCTGAGATGTAGTGGAGTAGAGAAGTAAAAGTATAGACAATTGGAAATATTCCAGTAAAGTAAAAGTACCTCAAAATTGTACTTAAGTACAGTACTTGAGTAAATGTACTTAGTTACATTACACCACTGGCATTATACATGTCACCATGTGTGTAGTGTATGAATGTAGAAGAAAAAAATTACCTTGGGACAAATAATGTTAGAGGTGTATTACCTACATTTTTGGTCCAAAAAGCATTTGTAAAATCTACTATTCTTAGACAAGTTATCATCCACTTAATAAACAGTAATATTAATCTAATGTGTGTTTCAGGACAGTCATCTCAAAGGGGAATCTCATGGATTCCAGGTGATGCTGGATGAGTTGAGAGATCTGGAGAAGAACCTGGTTTTGTTCTTTAAGAGCAAGGAAGATGGACCAGGATGGCCACAAGAATCAACAAAGGTGAGCTTGTAGATCTGCTATTTTCAAATAGCCTAGGTATAAAATAGGGCTAAAGTGGTAAACATGTATGTTTTATAATGTAAGCATGTGTATCTGCAAAGTAACTAGTTACTAAAGTTTTCAAATAATTGTAGTGGAGTAAAAGTACAATATTTGCCTCTGAGATGTATAGTGGAGTAGAAGTAAAAATATTGAAAATGGGAAATACTCCAGTAAAGAAAAAAAAAATCATCATTCCTTATGCTGCTATAATATCAGTGGTTCTCAAACTTTTCTCATGTCAAAGGACCCCCAAGATGATTTGTATTTGGTCGTGGACCCCCATCTCAAAATATTGTTCTCGCTTTATACACATATTCAAAGAAATGTAAAAAGAAACACGTTTTTTCCCCCCCAAAAATAGCCCAAAGGAAACATGCACACACAGATGCAAATGTCTTCTAAATCCTAACAAGTTTTCTGAAAACCTTATCTTGCTATAATATCAGTGGTTCTCAAACTTTTTCGTTTGTCAAGGACCACCCAAAATGATATGTATTTGGCCATGGACCCCCCATCTCAAAATGTCTTGTTCCAGGGACCTCCCCAGAAGCAAAGATTTGATTTACAAATATTCGCTTTACGAAATATATTCAAACACATTTTCACGATTTTTCAAAAATAGCCAAAGTATAAAATAATGGTTTAAGTGGTTACACAGACGCGTTCCTGGTTTTAATGGGTTAAATAAAGGTTCAATAGACCACCAAAGTCTGACGTAATTTACACATCCTAGGTTTGTCTACCTGGTTCGCGGTTTTCCACCCCCATTCTGAATCCCCATAGACATGTTTAATATCGCGTCAAATAAGAACTTTATAAACAAAATAAACAAATGACCCTGGCGGTTTTACTCTTATGGATATGAAGCATCAACTGACGGTGAGAAAACGATAATGTTACTTCCTTCGAATTAGTTACATTTACGCCAGAAACAGACTGTATCAAATATAAGTGACTGACTATCATAAACGATACAGAACCTCCTCCCTGACAATAACACAATAACAGTTTATTTTTGGACCACAATTCTTATATGAGACGATTCTATGATGACCCAATGTTATTCTCCATAGAGAAATTACTTTACGAACCTGGGGATGAACGAGTGACGTCAGGACTTCAGTACTCTATAACACATAAAACCCTCTCTCTGCTCTCTCTAGATGGCGAGCAACAGGTCGTGGCACGCCCGCTACCCCGTGCTGACCTACGTGCAGATCATCATGGTGTTCTACAACCTGTTCACCCTCTCCTCAGTCTGCCCGCCGAGGGTGCTGCCGCATCCGCACGCTGGTGATGCAACTACTGCTGGACGAGCAGCTGGAGGTACAGTAGTAACCAGGGTTTCTCAAAGTGGGTGCCGCGGCACCCTAGGGTGCCGTGACGCAAGTCCAGGGGTGTCCAGCGGAATACTTTGATCACATTTGACTTTGTAAAACGGACCTGAGTTGCACTGTACTTGGTGCGTTCTTTTTCAGTCTACGCCTAAACTCTTCGCCAAAAATAGCCGATCTACAAGCTCACAACGCGTCACGTCGTGACGCGTTGCGAGCTTGTAGATCGGCTATTTTTGGCGAATGTTTCCCATCAGAATGGGGATGCTGGGGTTAAACGTAAAATAGAAAGTTATTTTCAATCTGTCCTATAATGGAAACAGACATTCTCGTTTTCCTCGTGAATTAGGCTACTGTATCTTAGGGAGAAAGATTGACATATTTACGTATCGTAATATGACATGCATATAAAAGGTGCTAGAGTACTGAAGTCCTGACGTCACTCGTTCATCCCCTGGGTTGCGGAAGTAATTTCTCTATGGAGAATAACACTGGGTCAGCTTAGAATCGTCTCATATAAGAATTGTGGTCCAAAAATAAACACACTGTCCCAGCGATATTGTCAGGGAGGAGGTTCTGTATCGTTTATGATAGTCAGTCACTTATATTTGATACAGTCTGTTTCTGGCGAAACTTTAACTCATTCGGTGAAAGTAACACTAGCGTTTTCTCACAGTCAGTTGATGCTTCATATCCATATGAGTCAAACCGCCGGGGTCATTTGTTTATTTTTGGAACACAGTTCTTATTTGACGCGATATTAAAGACGTCTATGGGGATTCAGAACGGGTGTGGAAAACCGCGAACCAGGTAGGATGTATAAATTACGTCAGACTTCGGTGCTCTATAAAGTAACAATGTAATTCAGGGGTGCCGTGGATGAAACAGTTGTTGACAGGGGTGCCCTGAGCCAAACATGTTTGAGAACCACTGCAGTAGCAGCACTCACAGTTAAATCACAAAGTTATAATGGGGCACTGATGGCCAGGTGAATAGAATAGAATAGGCTTTTATTTGTCATTGCACACAAATGCATACACAATTGCACACAACAAAATTTCTAGGGAGCTCCCATATACCCGTAGCACACACACAACATACAACAATACAACACAGAGTATAAAGTGCATGGTGATATTTTAAAGTGCATGATGAATAGAGAAACAGAAACCAATAATACATTATCACAGTCCGGTTGAAATGCATATGAGGGGGGACGGAAAAAAGCTGTTTTTGAGTCTTGAAGTGCTAGCACTGATGGACTGGTATCTCCTCCCTGAGGGGAGGAGATGAAAGAGATGATGTGCAGGGTGTGATTGGTGTGTGATAATGCGCTGGGAGAGGCGGAGGCAACGGGAGGTGAAGACGGAGGTGATAGATGGTAGAGGGGACCCGATGATCCTGCTCGCTGCCTTCACCACCCTCTGCAGGGCCTCCTGCTCTGCCCTTGTGCAGCAGGAGAACCACACAGCCACACAATATGTCAGTACACTCTCTACTGCACAGTGATAAAAGTTAACAAGGAGGTTTTGTGGTAAGTCAGCCTGTTTCAGCTTCCTTAAGAAGTATAAGCGTTGTTGTGCTTTGCTGATCACACGAGTGGTGTTGGTGCTCCAGGACAGGGTCTCACTCACACTGAGACCCAGAAACTTGAACTCCGAAACCCTCTCCACTGCCTCGTTGTTAATAAGCAGAGGTGTGTGGTCAGGCCTTGAGTTCCTAAAGTCCACTATGATCTCTCTTGTTTTCTTTATTTTTAACTCCAGATTGTTTCTGTCACACCAGGCTGTAAGGTCCCTCACTTCACTCCTGTAAGCAGACTCATTGCCATTTGTTATAAGCCCCACAACAGTGGTATCGTCTGCGAACTTTATGATGTAATTTGAGGGGAAGGAAGGAGAACAGTCAAGTGTTAGCAGGGTGTATAATAATGGGCTTAACACACAACCCTGCGGAGCACCAGTGCTGAGAGACAGGGTGGACGAGGTGCAATTGCCCAGTCTGACGGCTTGTACATATCATTGGCAAGTACATATCATTGTGGGGGTCCTTTGACATGAGAAAAGTTTGAGAACCACTGATATTATATCCTTTAATATGTTTTAAAGCTAACATTTTTAACTCAAATCTTTGCTTCTGGGGATCTACAAATGTATTCTAAATCCTAACCGTTTTAATGTACTTAGTTACCTTACACCACTGCTTATTAGCCTGCGGACCCCCGTTTGAAAAGATATGCCAGGGACCCCCCATAAAAGAAGATTTTTACGGCCATAGCTGTGATTCTCAACCATTTTAATTTCAAGGACCCCCTGTTTTTGTATGGATTAAGCCAAGGACCCCCATTTGATGAAATGTTTATCAAATGGACCCCAGTTTACACTGTAGTATCATCGGTGTTAATGTAACTCTGAGAGTGTACAAATGGACCCGTTAGGGTCCATTTGGTTCCATTTGTACACTCTCAGTTACAGACACATAAGGGTCCATTTGGTTCCATTTGTACACTCTCAGTTACAGACACATAAGGGTCCATTTGGTTCCATTTGTACACTCTCAGAGTTACAGACACATAAGGGTCCATTTGGTTCATATTCCTAACTATCAATCATTTGGCTGGGAACCCCCTGGAACCCCTTCAAGGACCCCTGGGGGTCCCCGGACCCCACTTTGAGACACTGGCATAGCTAACTAACTGAGTGGTGTAAAGTAACTAAGTACATGTACTCAAGTACTGTTCTTGAGTAACATTTTTAGGAGCTTTTACTGTACTGGAGTATTTCCAATTTGCAGTACTTTGACTTCTACTCCACTATATCTCAGAGACACACAGGCTATTTTACTTCTACTTCACTACATTTAAAAAAAAAACTTAGTTGCTAGTTACTTTGTAGATTTTGATTATTATTACAAAACATACATTAACCACTTACAGTATAACCTACAGCAGGGATGGGCAACTTTGATGATGGAGAGGGCCACTATATTAACACACTCACTCCAGAGGGCTCCACATTGCATATACTGTCGGGCAGAAACCTCTTATCTCCGTATTCTAACGTATTCGTACTTTGCCATTCTATGTCACACAAAAAGTAGCAAAAATCACACCCAGTGTGAAGTGAGCGGTGCTATTTATGAGCGAAGTTTTAAGTTAATTTCAACATGTGTCTCGCTAGCCAATCATCGTCCTGTAAAGATAAGTATTCAGACCCTTTGCTGTGACACTTGTATATTTGCTCAAAAACAACAGTGGTCATCACAGTGATGGAATCTGGGGAAAAAAAGTATTTTTTTTTAAGTGGGCGGTGCTATTTCTGGGTTGTTAATTTCATAATGCGTCTCGCTAGCCAATCACAGTATGTCACAGCCAATCAGCCAATCACAGTACAGCGAAAGACACATTTTCGCGACGGAAAGAAAACTTTCGCCACGGATGTGTCCCAAACCCACTTATAGGAGCGGCTACACCGCTCAAAAATAGCCGATCTACAAGCTCAAAACGTGTTGTGGTGCGACGTGTTTTGAGCTTGTAGATCTGCTATTTTTGCTACTTTTAATTGGAATCCTGATGTTTTTTTCTCTCTCTTAATCTACAGTACAACACCCTCCCCGACACCGCTGGAAGGCTCAACCCTGAGGATGCCCTTAGAGATGGAGAATCTATCCTCTCTATCCATGGATTTGTCTGCCTGGGGGGGATTCCTCCGTGCTGTTGACCCTGGTCTTTGGTGGACCTCCACTGTGGCTCGATCGCTGAGCGATCAGATTTCTGTCGCCGCACGGCGGTCTCCACTGGTGGTCTCCGCCAAAGACCTCGGCCCGCCGGGGGTTTTCTCTGAAGACACCTCAAAGTAGGAACCTCTTAAGGCCTGTCACGATTATGACCTTTGACTTGATCATTAATTGTCGCTCAAATAATTGCGATTTAACCATTTAATTGCGTCGCACTAACATTATGAATAAAACATTGTCTGGCTTTTTTTTAGACTTCGTAAACAAAAGCTGCACAGGGCAGATATGATGCAGATATATTGCATAATTCAATAACTATACTTAAAACAAAAACATGAATAGTGGAAATGGGCGATCTACGAGCTCAAAACGCGTCACATCGTGACGCGTTTTGAGCTTGTAGATCGGCTATTCTATTTTTTTCTTTTTTAAATGTTTGAAAATATATGAAACATTTTCAGCATGGAAACGATTATGATGATTATGACTATTATCCCCCAAAAACTATTGCGATTATCTCAAATACTTATCGCGATTATGTAATAATTGTGACAGGTCTAATTTTACAGGTTGTGGAATCGAATGCCGACGTTTAATCTACGACTGTGTTGGTAGTGTAGTTTCTGTTTGCAGGTTGAATCTACGACTAAGTTGGTAGTGTAGTTTACTAGTTTTGGTTTGCAGGTTGAATCTACGACTATGTTGGTAGTTTTTGTTTGCAGGTTGAATCTACGACTATGTTGGTAGTGTAGTTTACTAGTTTTTGTTTGCAGGTGAAATCTACGACTATGTTGGTAGTGTAGTTTTTGTTTTCAGGTTGAATCTACGAGGTAGTTTTTTCAGGTTGTAGTACGACTATGTTGGCAGTGTTGTGGCTGTTATTTTGTGTGTGTGTGTGTGTGTGAGAGAGAGAGAGTGTGTTTGAATTTGCATTCAATATGTTTTTAGACATAGGCCTCTGTAAATCCGGGCATGGACCTGGTCAATTGGGGGGGGGGGGGGTTCGTTCACACTAATCACATGACGCTGCTACATTTTATTCGTTTTTCATTTAAAACTTTAATTTCTTGCCCGAAGAAGATCAAGAACATGTCGATGTGTTCCAACATTTTGAATGATCAATGTCTGGAGCAACTATTTTTCATTTCTCGCCCACATTTGGAGTTACATCATGGCAAGGTAACTATACAATCCTAACCTCTACCAAAGTGTGTGTGTGTGTGTGTGTGTGTGTGTGTGTGTGTGTTCGTGTGTGTGTGTGTGTGTGTGTGTGTGTGTGTGTGTGTGTGTGTGTGTGTGTGTGTGTGTGTGTGTGTGTGTGTGTGTGTGTGTGTGTGTGTGTGTGTGTGTGTGTGTGTGTGTGTGTGTGTGTGTGTGTGTGTGTGTGTGTTTAAATAATCAGTTCTTTTAAATCTGCCTATGTATATTTTGTAACTAATCAACTGCTTTTTTCTTTTCTGGCCCCACAGTGGTGGAATGAACTCCCCACTGATGTCAGGACAGCAGAGTCACTGCCCATCTTTCACCGCAGGCTGAAAACCCACCTCTGTCTGTTCAACCTGTCTGTCTGTCTCTGTTCAACCTCTGTCTGTCTGTTCAACCTCTGTCTGTCTGTTCAACCTCTGTCTGTCTGTATGTTCAACCTCTGTCTGTCTGTTCAACCTCTGTTTGTCTGTTCAACCTCTGTCTGTCTGTTCTACCTCTGTCTGTCTGTTCAACCTCTGTCTGTCTGTATGTTCAACCTCTGTCTGTCTGTTCAACCTCTGTTTGTCTGTTCAACCTCTGTTTGTCTGTTCAACCTCTGTCTGTTCAACCTCTGTTTGTCTGTTCAACCTCTGTCTGTTCAAACTCTGTCTGTCTGTTCAACCTCTGTCTGTCTGTATGTTCAACATCTGTCTGTCTGTTCAACCTCTGTTTGTCTGTTCAACCTCTGTCTGTTCAACCTCTGTCTGTTCAACCTCTGTCTGTTCAACCTCTGTCTGTTCAAACTCTGTCTGTCTGTTCAACCTCTGTCTGTCTGTTCAACCTCTGTCTGTCTGTTCAACCTCTGTCTGTCTGTCTGCCTCTGTCTGTCTGTCTGTTCAACCTCTGTCTGTCTGTTCAACCTCTGTCTGTCTGTCTCTGTCTGTCTGTTCAACCTCTGTCTGTCTGTTCAACGAGCAGACTGCTGATCACATAATCACCCATGTGTCCTGTACAGACCAGCATGCTGCACGTCATTGAGCTGAACATCTGATGATGATGATACACGAAATACACTTCTGTTTGTAATATATGTAATATCTGTTTGCTTATGTTTGAAATATATGTTTCATGTTGTCTCATCAGAGATACTTGTCCTGTACCAATTATTGAGGATTTTTGAATAACTTTGCTTTTTAACACTTCCGAGAGGGGTCCCTGGCACAAACCATTTTCAGATGAGGGAGGGGGGGTGGGGGGGGGGGGGGGGTATGGCCATATCCAACTGATATTGAGATCTTTGTATCTGTCAGTCCTTTTCTCATGGTCATAAATCGAGATCCCTGATGTCATTAGTATTCGCCAATAATGGGCATGGCCCCTTTTGTGGCCATGGAGATGAGTGATTTGTTAGTGCCTGATGCCATGATGACACATTGACAACACACTCCATATTTGGGCATAGCTGCTTTGGGAACTCCTTAGTATATGGTTATGGCTGAGTCATGGTGACATGAGTGTAATGGCGTGGTCCAACCGCCCGCTTGTCCTCCCTTAAGCCAATTTTAATATAGGAGTGGTTTATTTTATTATTAGTAACTTTTATTTGAATAACAAATGAGAATGTAGAATAATAAAAAGTTTAACATAGCCTATTAATAATATAAACTTTATGTTTTATCAACTGTCATTGACATCTTCAGATTCTACTTTAAGAAGATTAGTTAACATTCTTTGCCCATTCCCATTCCAAGTGGCTATGACTGCCTTTCAAAGTTTGCGGGCCCTGGGTCGACAACCCGGCCTGGCGGAGATCTGTGCTCTGAGGAGGACTGTTCTAGTTAAGGCAATCAATTCTACATGGTTCAGGCCTTCAGTAACTGTTGTCTTGCCTTCGATTTAATATTCTCTCTCTCTCCCTCTCTTCTGGCTTACATCCCGGATGGGCTTGTTTTCATAGACCTGGGGCCTATTTCACGAAAGCATAATTAGGGGTTAAGCCTGGATTTAACAGCTATCCTGGCTTAATTTATCCAGGATTAGCCATGAATTGGTTTCATGAAAGCTGAATTATCTTGCCGGATTAGTTTAGCCAGTTCACCCTGGATAAGTTTATCCATGACTCGGTTTCACAAAAGAAAATTGAAGCAATCCTACCTTAGCATGGAAATTTAGCTGTGAAGTTAGCCTGGTCCGGACCAGGCTAACTGCCAGGTTTAACTAATCCTATTTCCTTTACTGTTAATTAAGCAGTCAATTTGATCACAAACCAAAGGGTTTTTCCACACTTATTCAATTCTTATGCGAAAATCGAAGATCTACAAGCCTGAAAAAAAATGGTACGCTCTACTCACCTTCATCATCACCTCCTCCACCGTCCACCCCATCCAGGGTAGCCCCCACGAGGGTGCCAGCTTCGAGAAAGGGGAGAGGGACTGGTCAAAAACAACATAACATTACACATAGACAGGGGTGCACATAACTGGTGCGCAGGTGCGCATGCGCACCCAAAATAAAAAATGCGCACCACATCAGGCGACGCGAGGCGCTTTTGCGCACCAACAGCTGGGACAGGAATTTCCAAGCTTTTATTTTTTAGCAAAACTAAAAAATAAAAGCCTGGAGATCGAGGCTAGGAATTTACTTCCTGAAGCCACACTCACACAATCACTCTAAAGCACCCGTCGGCCCCATGTACAGCCATTAGGCACAGGGGTAGAGATATGACTCGCGTCGCCTCGCATCGCCTCGCATTGCTTCGCCGGTGGGCACCGTGCTGAACCCCCCCCCCGTTGACAAAACTGTCCGGTGGGCACCGTGCTGACCCCCCCCCCCCACCCCCCCGTTGACAAAACGGAACGGGACCATGCGCACCAAGTCACATCTCCAGGTGCTCTTCTGCGTACCAGACCTAAAAAGTTATGTGCACCCCTGCACATAGAGTCCCACAACACAACCCCAAAACACATTCACATATCCAAATGATAACACAACACATAACAACAGTAGTCTTTAGCGCTCCGGTGCATGCTGGGGAATGGACTTCCCCACTCTAGCCAACGAAGGTAAATAAAGGAAGAGACACCCTTTATTTACCCTTTTTTTTCTCCTCTATCCAACATTCCCAGCCGGCAGATTTGCTGCACTGGGTGGCAAACTGTAGCCGGGAGTTCGATGGAATGCATTTCAGTCAGTGAGAGCCAGGTGGACCAGCTTATAAATAATTACTATTTCCGAATGATTGAGACCTTTGTAAAATACTCGGTCCAGGAAAATAAAAGAAGACGCATCACTCAGTTTTCTGTTGTGTTGCTTTTTGATGTGTTCACTGTATAATTGTATAGAGTAGGGTTCCCACGGTCATGAAATTCCTGGAAATATTTTGAAATGATAAAAACAGTTTTCCAGGCCTGGAAAAGGTTTGAAATTAATCAAATGTTTTGGAAAATCTTTGGCTATCGTGTCTGTCGGGTGGAAACCTCATATGTCCAGGATTCAAATTCTAAAATGGCAAAAGTAGCAGATCTACAAGCTCAAAACGCGTCGCTTCGCGCCGCGTTTTGAGCTTGTAGATCGGCTACTTTAGATGCTATTGTGTGATGCTGTCTGATTTACGAAAAAACAAAAACCATCACTGCCAGTCTGACAACCAAATCCGAAAACAAGTGATCACAAAACAACTGGTGATATGTCTTCTTTTATTCTCCTGAACCGATTATGTGACAAAGGTCGTGATCGTTCAGAAATAGTTATTGTTCAGTCTCTTGTTCACTGCAATGTATTTCATCGAACTTCCAGTCCGAGTGTTCGTTCCACCCATGAGCATCATGGCGCATGCTCGTCGCATCCTTCCTTAATTTACCTTCCTTGACTCTAGCCGCCCGGGACGCTACGATAGCTTGACTGTCATTCAAACGCATGTCTACTCACCACCTTCTGTAAGTGCCATCAGGTCATTGGCTGGGGTCTGGGTTGATGATATGGGTGGCATAGGTGCTGCAGTGTATGAATCTGCTGAGCCGGCTGGCACCAGGAACATTTAGTTTAGTATGGATAGCTATAGCGACCTGAAGATACAAAGATACATCCCTAACCTCACACTAACCTAATGGTCTGAATAATGGGATGTCGGGATGCAAAACTACAAAAAATCTGAGCTGGTTTCAACTTCAGCTACAAAGATACAAAACTACAAATATGCTGTGTAGCTTTTTATCTTTTGTATCTGCCAGTGGGAACACAGCATGAGAATCCGCTATGCACTTTCCCAAACTTGTGTGGGCAATTTTAGGGATAGCGCAACAACACGCCCACGGCCACATCTCCAGGCGCAAAGACGTCGGCATAATATATAGCGGGTCGCCAGTTACTCTGTGCGTAATTAACGGGTAGCGGGTAGTGCCAAGGGAAAGCGCAGGGTGGAAGATAGGGCCCTTAAACTCTATCATACTTAGTTGACTGGAGTCCCCCAAGGGTCTATACTAGGTCTCCTCTTTTTTCCAGACACTAAATATGTGGCTCGTATTGTGTGCTTGTAGATCTGCTATATAGGGTTCATGTAGTTAAACACTATCCAAACCGGTGGAATTCATCAAGGAAATGAACAAAGCAGACCATGTTATACTGGGAGTCATTTTGCAGAGCTACTGATCCAATAAACACATTAACAACAACAAATGAAGAGCTTAACCAAATGAACCACTTCAAACCTGTAGCTTCTCTCCTCTGGTGTGTACATTCAGTGAAAAATAGCTGATCAATAACAAGCTCACAATGCATTGAGCTGTGATGCATTGTGAGCTTGTAGATCTGCTAATTGTCTGCAAAGAGATTTGGTGAAGGGGGGTCAAAAAGAGCGGACCAAGCACAGAGCAGACCCCGGTCAACATTTGTATTCATTTCCTATTAAGTATAAAAGCTTTAAGTAGCACTTTTAGCGCTTTGAGATTTTCGCAAATGTAAAGTGCATTATAAATTAAATCCATTATGATTTAAGTGGTTAAATCCTGATTGATTTGACCACGCTGGACATCACTTATATCACGATGTTTGGGAAATAGTTTTAGGCCAAAAACGAAACACAGAACAAATACATTCAGTCACTGCTGACTCACAATACAAGATATGCTGTTAATGCTCATATTGTTCAAAGAAACAAACTCAATGAAAAAAAGCAGTCATTTAAAGAGCCATAGTTTATTACAGAGGTCTTCAACAGGGGGTCCGGGACCCCTAGGGGGTCCTCGGAGTTACTACAGGGGGTCCGCCAAATCATTGTGGGATTTTTACATTAACCACTTCAACCAAGCATCCCTATTCTGAGGAGAACTTTAGCCAAAAATAGCAGATCTACAAGCACACAACGCCTCGCGCTGCGAGGCGTTGTGCGCTTGTAGATCTGCTATTTTCGGCAAAGTGGTTTGGTATAGGGGGGAACAAGAGCAGACTAAGTACAGAGTGAAAGGTCAGGTTTACTAAGTATTGTTTAAGTGAATGGTTAAATGTCTGGAAATACACATTAACATGAATCCAACATGATAGTGCTGTGAAACAAGTCTATGAAGCTGCCTATGAAATCTATGGAAAAATAAATATCTGATACAATATATAATGGGGTCCCTGCTCTATCTCGCTCTCAGCCAAAGGGTCCTTGGCCTGAAAACGTTGAAGATCCCTCGTGTATTAGAATAATTTACCACTTGACATTTGGCACATTTACTGGAATGCAGATGACCATAGTTGAAGTAATAACTTTAGGCAAAATTGCAATATTGTGTCATTTCGTACCAGTGTTTATGTTTTAATCTGTTTTTATATTGATATTGATGTAACTTTAATGTGAAATAATACAATTTAACATTGCAGTTGTTTTGTATGTGTTTTGTAATATGTTTTTTTTGGACCCCAGTAAGACTAGCTGATTGCCATGGCATCAGCTAATGGGGGATCCTTTTAAAATAAGCAAATAAATAAACACTGCATGCATGTTATTCATAAATGTGTCTTACCTGTGAAGATGAGCAGGAGCATTAAAAGAACAAGCATTATAAGTGAGTGTGTGAGTATGATTGTGTGTTTCTCCTCTGAGCTAGCATGTAACGGTTGCTGCGTTTATAGACCCCACAGCTCTCTGTCCTGTGTAGAAGAGGGCAGGGCAGAGTTAACCCATTCAATACGGGAACGCTTCTGTGTCATTTTAGATTTTTTAGCTACAACCATTCTTTTTTTTTACTATGGCTATTCAAAAATAGATCTAGAAGCTTAGTGTGCCGCACTACGAGCTCTTGAACATGTGTGTTGAATAAATATATTTATAAATACATATATTTTTTAACTAAAATCTTTGAAGAAACTACATATTTTGGCGGGACCGGCGGCCAAAAACAAATAATTCTTGGTGTTCGAGCACCACTGATATTATAGTAACAATATGTCTTTCAGAAAAATGAAGACATTTGTTGAGACATTTGACAGTTACAAAAATATATATTTTCAAAGATTTGCACAAATGTTCACAATTTTTCAAAAATAGCAGATCTCATAGCGCTATGAGCTTGTAGATCTGCTATTTTTGAATGGCCCAAAGAAATCAAAAATTGACAGAGATTAAATGGGTTAATGATATCCTTTCATGTTCCATGTTTCAGTGGTGTTGAGCGTAATGGTCATGTGAAAGCAGAGGTCACTTAATGGACATCATTATGGTCAGTCTCATTAAGATTTCATGATGGCACTGTACATGCAATCAGTGGTCGAAAGTAACTAAGTACATTTACTTAAGTACTATACTTAAGTAAAATGTTCAGGTAATTTTTACTTCAGTGGAGTATTTCCACTTTTCTATTTTCTACCCCACTACATCTCTGAGGAAAATATTGCACTTTTACTTCACTACAATTATTTGAACACTTTAGTTACTTGTTACTTTTTAGATTTTTGTTACAAAACATACATTAACCGCTCTATATATATTTCGGCGTTGTGAGCTTGTAGATCTGCTATTTTCAAAAGATGTTTATGCTTTTTGAAATGGGACATTCTGCATAATGCGTACTTTTACTTTTGGTACTTTAAGTATATTCTGATGCCAATTCTTTTGTACTTTTACTAAAGTCAATTTTGAATACCAGACTTTTCCTCGTAACAGAGTATTTCTACATTGCAGTAGAGATACTTTTACTTAGGTAAAACATTTGAGTACTTTTTCCACCACTAAATACAATTCTGGTTTGCCAGAAACTGAGCTACACTGACTGTTAATTCCACACCAACACAACTAGATGCAACTTGCATTTGCAACCAGTCGCAAGAAATTGCAGCCTTCTGAAATTAACCAGGAATTTAACCCGTTGCAGGTCGGTGAAATCTTGGGGTAGCCTTATGTTAAGTGGTTGCAAGTTGAAACTAGTTGCATTGGTGTGGACTTGGGCTTTAAACTCCCTTCATGCAGACATCTTAAAATGTGTAATGTTGAAATTGCTTAATCAAAGCAGAAGAATATTGAGAAGAACTTAGTCTAAACACATTGTTGGGGGCACAGGGCACAATGAAGTGCAGCAATGGTGGAAAGGAGTATAGACTCTCCTGCTATTAAACATCGTAATTAATTAATTTAACATAAATAGTCCACAAAAGGGTGCTTAATGTGGCTTAATGACGTACAATAATAATACAAATAAGTTTATTTAACACCATGAGCCTCCACAAAAGCAATTGTGAAATTCAATAATCCCAAATTTAGGTGGGGAAAAAACAGCATCATTTTGCTTAATCTCCCTCTCACATGCACACGCACACACTTTATATATCTATATCTATATATCTATATATCTATATCTATATCTATATCTCTGTTCACACATGGCTGGATAGCCACACACAACGCCAACGGCCGGATTATCAACAATGAGTGCCTACAGGAATGAGGTGGTATATGGTAATGGTAGTATTCTTTTATATGCAGTAATACTCTGTAAAATAGTTATAATATAGTTATTTCAATGTAGTTGTTGGTCTGGAGACTGTAATAAGGTATGATAAGATAAGCTGTTTATTGTCACTGTGTGGAACATACAACAACATTTTGTTTATTGCATCCACTTTTGTTTGATTGAATACTTTATTAGTCAGAAATGTAAACAGCACAAGGTACAGTCAACCATTGACTTGTTTCCATTGTGGTCCTATGTATTCAATTCATCAGCATAGTATAAACATAACACAATACATTACATATATCAACAACAAATACAAAGCACTTTGCTGTGTGTGTACACATGTATGTGTATTATTTGGAGGAGAATGAGGTTATGAGTCCATCAATGCTGTCACAGTTACAGACGAATCCACAGAGCCTCCCCTGGCGCAATCATAACTGCGGTGTCAGAATGCACACCACAGCACAGCGCTCTGGATTCGTCCATTGGGAAGAAGCTGTTGTTTTCCAGTCACTTAGTCATAACGTATATACTGTATGGAAGGACTGGGATTGTGTGTATGTGTGTGTGTGTAGGGTACTGAGTGCATGGTTGGGTTCTGTAAGTGCTGGCTAATGAGTTGGTTAATGAGTTAATCAATACAATGCATTCACATGTGCATTACATGCCTTACATGCAGTACCGTCGTCATCTTTAACCACTTGAACCGGTTGACCGGAGTCCCTCAGGGAGGGCTCTATGCTAAGGTCATTTTCTGTTATATTGTGGGCGTCTATGCAAATAGAAAAAAAAGGAAATATTGGCACATCCACATTGTTCAGATGCAGGTGTGTTGGACAGTGACAACTGAAGCAATCATGACAAAAAGTAGACACTCTTGGTGAAGGTCCAGAGCATACATGGGCAACTGGCGGCCCGGGGGCCACATGCGGCCCCCACCTTCACGTAATGCGGCCCGCAGGTTAATAACGGAATACTGATATATTATTGATTTCAGCTGTTACATTTCCAAACATGCAAACATGACCCGCTTTAATTAGTTCAGTCTATATTAGTAGCTTAATGACTACTATTAAAATTCTAATGTCTTTTATGTCCAATGTATGTACTTTGGTGTGACATAGAATGGCGTTCATTTACTAAAAAAGTTAAAATACAGAGATAAAGAGTTGTCTGCCCAACAGTATATGCAATGTGGCCCTCTGGAGTGAGTGTGGAAATATAGTGGCCCTCTACATCAACAAAGTTAGCCTGGTAAACCCTCCCTCCGGAAATCTCATTTCCATTCGATATCAGGAAGGAGTCTGGCATGATTGCTCATTCTGCAATATTGGCTGTGGGCTGGAGTTGGGCGGGAGTAATACCGTTGACTGACAACCCCTTCAACCAATGATCGTTTTAGCCCCTTAAGCCAATCAGCAGTTCATTTTGACGAGCTCCAGACTATGTGACGCAACGGGACTTTTGGGACGGCCATGCCGAAAATAGGTTGCCTTATTGGGATACATGCGTGTCACTCCCCGCCCCTGCCGGTTCTCTAAATTTATATTTTTAAATAGGCTCTGTCATGATTAACTGACCACATATATGAAGTTAAACAACTAAAGTCTATCCAAACGATATGTTAATAGTAAATTCCGTGCCTCAAAAAAGAAGTTTGAGACCGTTTTAAGAACGAAACTAAGAAGTGACGGCACTCGGACAAAAAACAATGGCTGCCGTTCGTCCTTTGTCGGCGGCTCTCAGGCTGCACTCGGCTTCATTCGGGCTCACTCGAACTCGCCACCTGATTGGCCAACGTAAGCTGTCAATCACAGAACGATGAGCGACGACACTGATAGGCGCGGTTAGGTCCTGATTTCGCTGGAAACTCCCCAATATTGCAGAATGGGCGTTCATGCCAGACTCCTTCCTGATATCGAATGGAAATGAGATTTCCGGAGGGAGGGTTTACCAGGCTACAACAAAGTTGCATCACCCCTGCAATAGCAAGTTAATGGTACTAACTGTCAAGAAGTGACAGTTGAACACATACCACGTGAACACATACCACGTGATCACATACCACGTGAACATACTGTAGGCCTACATCAAACCTGAGAAAGCATTTTGAAAGCATTAATCTCAACCTGAGGAAGCATTAGGCTATACATATTGGGGACTTTGTGCACATGTTTTGATCATGTTCGGGAGCTCAGCGTCTGTAAGGATGATGAATAAAAGTCTTATAAAAGCATCCATACTACTACACTCTGGTGCCAGAAGAACATCTGAACCCTCAACGTCAATGGAACCAAGGAGCTGATCGACCACGCTATATACTGTAGAATGGACTACGATAGACTAGTCCAGACTCCACTATAATATATATTTATTATAGCGAACATTTTATCTCGAATCTTTGCTTCTGGGGACAAATGTCTTCTAAATCCTAACAATTAAAAAACCCTAGAAGCAAAGATTCTAGTTAAAAATGTTCGCTTAAAAAAAACTATATTCAAAGATTTGCAAACATGTACTTGTACATGCTGCATACTGTAGGAAAGACTATAAGCAGGCTGCAGTCCTGTGTTCAACCTTTTTATGCAGTTAAAAGTGTTCAACATTTAACAGAGAATCTTGTTTTAGTATTCAGGACTCCATGCTCTAAAGATGAGGGTCAGAAACACGATGACTGTTGTCACATAGAAAATGGAGAACGCTTTGTTGATTCGTGTGGCCATTCTGGTCCAGTAACCAGGGCTGCCTCCTCCATCTTCCTTGCTCTTAAAGAACAAATGCAGGTTCTTCTCCAGATCTCTCAACTCATCAAGGATCACCTGGAATCCATGAGATTCCCCTTTGAGACCATTGTCCTGAAACACACATTAATATGAAATTAGATGAGATTAGATTATTTAGAGCATATTTTTGGGACACACGACGATTCATAAATGTATTAAAGTGCATATTATTCTACAAACACATTACATACATGGTGAAGTGTACATATACAATGGTGACATCATGCTAACCTCTTCAGCCACACTCTGAAGCTCATGCATTGTGTCTCTTTCACCATCATTATCAGGGACATTGTAAAAGCACAGACTCCCCTTGCTTCTCTTCTCTGAAATGACACATACAGAGGATTGATGAGTATACCACATTATGAGTTAATATGATTTACAATATTCACGGATGAGAATTCATGGATGAGAATGATTGAAGCCAGAGATTAAGAAATGAAATGAGATGGACAATAAATGATGCTTCAGCACGTATTGACCCTGTAATACCTTTGTCTGTGGTCTGGTATAACACACAAGCTTTCTTAATTCTCTTAACCCATTTTGGGCGGGAACCCCTTTTTTTAACTATTCCTTTTAGGATGGGAGGTCAGGATTTAGAAGCTTTTAGAATCGGCCTCAGGTCTAAATGGGTTAAGGGGCATTTCACTGACTCACATGCTGTTTTAATTTATTTGAGTAAATGTACTTGGTTACTTTACACCAGTGGTTATGCTATGCAGATGTATGTTGGTTGCATATGAATGTTATTTAGATGGTTATTTAGATGGTTTAGACATGTGGTGTAGACTTGCGCTAAGTTTAAAGACGCACTGAAGTGACATTTTCGGTCATTTTATTTTGAAGGTTCAGCCTGAAACGTCGGCTCAACGACTCTAATCCAATCAGAAGGTCCCATCCCTTCAGGCTATGGGACGTTGGATCTCAATCACTTCAGCCGTGGGCAACACGGCTAGTGTTTGTTTACAAGTGAGAGAGAGACGGCCAGTGAAGCGCGTTTGCTACTACCTGGCTTATTTCTAACCTATAATGTTTTCAGATACATATTTTAGTGTGCAGATGAAGTTTAAAATGAGTAATACACTCATCTTCAATGAGATTCAAAACGGAGTATCTCTGTAATTAAAATCAGCTGTGTTTGAAGAACGTGCAGCTATGGGAATCAAACAGGTGCATGTAATCAAGATTCATTTATATTCACGAAGGTCGAGTTATGTCATCACGCAGCACGTTTTCGTTTACAGGAAGTAATTAAGATTGGCTTTTTAGGGACTTTAGATGTAAAAATACACAAAAATGTTTTTTTTTCATTTTTTTTTGTATCTATTGTTAGGTATGCCCATATGATGACCACGGATATGCTCTAAAAGTGTGAAAAACATATTTTTCATTTCACTACACCTTTAACATTTACCTGACATCCTAGTTTCCTTGAAGCACTACATTTTATACTTGTTATTTGGTGACTACGGTTCATGTAATTTACTTTGGTCTTGGAATTTCACTCCGGACAAGAGTGTCAGCTAAATGCTGACACTGTTTTTGTCTCTGTGTTGTGTCTCACCTCTGTCACAGCAGTAGCCTTTGGCCTCCTTCAGGTTGTGGTCTTTGTCTGTCTCTGTCTTCTGGAGGACAGAGTCTTTTTCCAATAGATACGTCACCACAACCGTCTCAAACAGACTTAGCAGCATCAATGAAAAAGTCCCCATGCAGTACATCGCTGTGAGCAGGACACAAGTTGATGAATGTAACCATGACTTCTAAATACAATACATTAATATCCACTCATACTGTGTTTAATATAAATGATAATCCAACACAGATAAAAACGTATCCCATGAGTGTTACCTATGATTGGCATTCTGTTGGACGTGGCGGGCAGGATGTCGTTGAGAATTAGTTGTAAAACTGTGACGGCCAGCAGCACGGTGACCTTGAAGCTCAGCTTCTCTCCACCGCTTTCCGAGATCAGGAAAGACGCCATGTCTAGACACAAGAAGAACAAGACAGGCAACAGGAAGTTGACAATGTAGAGGACGGCCTTCCTCTTCACAGTGATCTAGGAGGAGATGTTAGAAGGTCAGCTTAGAGACAGTTCAGATTTGACAAATGCAGCGGTACCAGTTCGCATTAAAACAAAGAACAGGTCCTAGCCTTTATGAACAAGACCTACCGTGTAGACAATCTGCTGGTGTTTGTAGTCGGTCTGGTTGAGTAGGACGTATGTAAAGTCTTCAAACTCCCACTCATACTCGCCCCACATCACGCTCATGGATCGGTTTCTGGTGAAATCTGCGCTATAGATTGATTTGAGCTCCAGTTCATCGGCTGGTAAAGGAACAGAAGGAAACACAGAGGTAATCCAGACTCCAGGCAGTCAAAGGAATATTACCATAAAGATACATAATTCAATCATCCGCCTTTGCTGGGAACAAGGCGCAGGTCATCTACAAGCCCAAAGCTTCATTTAAACTTGTGTAATTTGGCAGTTCAACAAGTTGAAAGTACTAAACTCCTTGGTGTGATGCTGTCAGTGGTGACCTCAGGAAGCTCCAGGTTGTCCAGAACAGGGCAGCACGGTTAGTACTGGGCTGCTCACTAAGGTCTAATGTGATGTGAGCCGTATGCATGCCTGTCTCTTGGCTTACAGTTGTGAATAGGTTGTCTTGTCATGAGCAGTAAAACTCCTGTTTTTATACATAAACAGATTGTTTATAGTAATACTGTGCATGATTACACTAGAGGTTCCAGTAATGGGCAGCTTGAATTTCCTGATCCAAAAAACAACGCTTTAAGGAGATCTTTATTTTTTAGATTATTGACTCTTTGGAATAACCTGCCTCGAAACCTCTGCTGCATTTACATTATTGTATTTGTATTTAAAGCTAACATATATATATATATATATATATATATATATATATATATTTATTTTTTTTACTGTTTCTTTGCTCACATGTAGTATTTTATTTGTTAGTTTTCATTATGTATTGTGTGTTGAGTACTGACATTTAATAAGTTTGTATTTGCAACTACTGTACTACATGTTTCTGTGGACCCCAGCAAGACTAGCTGGTTTGCTATGGCACCAGCTAATGGGGAACCTTAATACAATCAAATCAATCCTCTAACGCACGCACGCACACGCACTAAATGACAAACAGTAGACTCCCTCACATCTGTATATCCCAGAGGCAAACGTGAGGTTGCAGGACTGAGTGTCGAAGGGGAACTTGTAGACGTTCATCCTGCAGGTGCTGACGATCATTTCCGCCTTCTTAACATAGACTCTCCCATCAGAGTAAAGGCGGACATAGGGGTCTATAGCAGCATAGTCCTCTAACCTGGAACACGCACGCGCGCACACACACACACACACACACACACACACACACACACACACACACACACACACACACACACACACACACACACACACACACACACACACACACACACACACACTCTTACAGATTTCACATTTGTGTAACACCAATAACATTATCAATATGCATCCTCATAGATCAGCTTTTTTGAGAGAGAGGGGGGCAGAGGGAAAAAGGAGGGGGTGGTGTTTACATGGTCCCTTACCCCGGTCAGTATAGGGTTTAAGTGGAATTTTGTCCAAGCAGCATGCTAAGCAAAATCAGGGAATGCTGAGCAAAACCCCCATAGGGATACAATATCAAACAATAAGCAATACATTGACATATTAGCTTGAATTTGCAGTTATAATATCATGTGTATTTGAGCCTATGCCACACTCTGATCAAAAGGTGGAGGCTGGGGTTGGAGGAGGCAGCTAAGAATGCAAAGACGTATTTAACCCATTTAGACCTGTTGTAACCTATACGTTGTTATATCTTTCAATCCGGGAGCCACCTCTGTGTCTCATTAGTTGTTCCTATACATGTAGCAAAATAATGTTTTATTTATTTTTTGAGTAAGAATTTGAAAGTTTTCAAAAAACTTAGGTTAGGTTTTAGAAGCCGTTTTTAGAATCGTCTCCAGGCCTAAGGAACCTCTTTGTTAAGGCGTGAGCTCTGATTGGAGTTTATGAATGTGTGGCGTAATGACCAGCAGAGCTGTGAATGGGGAGTGGGAGGCTGATGTTCACATCGACAGCAGATTACAGCTGAGGCGTGCAAGACTTCCGTGTCCTGCATGAACTAACGCTATGCTTCATTTGAGATCATTCTGACCTCCATACAAAGTGTTGATTTTGACAGCAGGTTTTTTTGATGAAGTTTTAGTCATAGTCTGATTGTGGCGTGTACAGCATGGCCTACAGTACACGTGTATTCCCACCTCTCATCGATGGTGATATCAGGTTTCCACAGCCATTCACTGGGTACAGAGACACGCTGGATTCCACAGAACTCAGAGGGATCCCAGGATATGAACTCATCTTTCCATCTCTGCATTAGAATGAAAATCACAAACAAATCATCAGGAATAATGTTAAATAGAGAGGTGTATCTGAACTAATAATGAGGTGAATAGAGATGCTGCCATTGTGGGTCCACTGTTACAAGCTACAGTACTGTTTATGATGGCATCACATCAGTGGAGACAAAGCCCCTTGGAACCTATTATATCATTAATACATTATTGATTGATTACAATTATAGAAAGCGAGAAAAAAGGAATCATTTATCATGGTACCGTTGTATGGAAACAATTGATGGATTGATTGAATAGTTTATTAGCATGTTTGGAAACAGTACAGTAGTACAGTTTAAAAAACTAAAACAGCTACAGGATGCTAAAAGGATGTTACAAAAAGCCCTTTGTGGTCCATTGTACTCTGAAGGTTCCCGGTTTGATCCCTGGCTCCTCCTGTGGTCAAAGTGTCCTTGAGCAAGACCCTTAACCACTAGCTGCTCCCCTAACTGCACCTCAAACTATACCGTGGCTGGAAAACCTGAAGGGGAAATGTGACGACATGGAAGGAAAGACTGTGGAGATGTAATATACGTACGTAATAGAACTCACCATTTTAATAAAGACGCGTGACATCAATTTCTGCTCTTTCTCCACCTACGAATGAACATATTTAGAATTGTCCAGTCAACAATCACAACTCATAACTGAAAATAGCAGAATACACAGATGTAAGCAGATGCACGTATAAATGATGAAGCCAGACGAGGCATCACACATGCACACACACATTTGAAACTATTGAACTATATGAACTATTTGAACATGTTTTTAAAAATAGTTTAAAAAAATGGCAAAGAGGTTTAGGGATAGTTGGTAAGGTACTGGCAAGAATAGGGCCCCAAATCTCTTTGCCAAAAATAGCAGATCTACAAGCTCACAATCTACTAGATCTACTATTTTGCTGGGGGTGATTAACCAAATGAACCCATAGCATCCCTATTATGGAGCGAACATTAGCTCACATGTTGCAACACGTCAACACATTGTGAGCTTGTAGATCAGGTATATTTGGCAAAGATAATGCCGGTGTAGAGGGAAACATGAAGTATAGAGCCCTGGGGTGACAGCATCACTTTCTTCCATCTTCATTGTTCAATGTCAGCAGGATACTGAGAAAACAGCCAATACAGTGAAAGGCTTTTTACATGTATTTACCTCTCCATGGACAGAGCAACGGATGTGTTTCAACGTAACAGGTCATCCTCAAGACAACATGAAGTGAGGTATAGATAGTGTATGATGCAATCAGGTCCAAATTAATACAGGTGCCAACTGTCATCACCTTGAAAGCTAACAATGAAGACTGGATATTGTTCATAGGGTGCCAGGAAAGGACAGATGCCTTGTGAAATACCAACGCAATTACAGATACAACATTGTAAGATGATCACACAGAGCCCACTCTATACAGGCCACTGCAGGGCCTGTTAGGTGCCTGAAAGGTTAGTCAACCTAGCAGGCAAGTGACTCATGAGATTGAAAAGTACATTATGACAAAACATTATATAAGTGCAACATTACGCATAAAAACATGGGAAGGAGGCCTTTAGACACACTGCACTATTAACACACGCCCCCCCTATGGACGTGTTTGAAAAGTGTTAATTCTATTACTTTGGAAATCTAATTTAGAAGAAACCAAAAAAATAGCTCAATAGAAGCTCCTCATTGAGACCCTTGGGGTGCTCTGTCTGTAGTGTGTGGATCCAATAGACGATGTCAGCAGGATGCCTCGAAAACACGACGTTCACTCACCACGTCTAAAATAGCTTCAACGGCGACGATCAAGTGCACCTCGGTGGGTCTTTTGTGGTGCAGAACGGGTCGCGTTGCCGTGTACAGCTGGCTGTCGAGGTCCAGGTGGGTTAGAACATCACGGTAACTACAGCCCTTCTCAGAGGAAACACCAGCTACAAAAAAGAGTAGAACAACTGTGAATGAGAGGAAGTATCCTTCCTACGTTAAGATTGCCCAGAGGGCAGTGGTTGAAAAAGTACTCAAATAAAAGTATCAATACTGCAATATAGAAATACTCTGTTACAAGTACAAGTCCAGAATTAAAAATGTACTTGATTAAAAGTACAAAAGTATTGGCATCAAAATGTACTTAAAGTACCAAAAATAAAAGTACTAAAATGTTTGAAAATAGCCGATCTACAAGCTCACAGCAGACACAGGGCGTACTGTTGCCCCAATCCTCACCAAACCTGGCATAAATGCTCTTCAGGGGTCTGCCATTAGAGCACGCACGCACGCACGCACGCACGCACGCACGCACGCACGCACGCACGCACGCACGCACGCACGCACGCACGCACACACGATTTCTTAAACTATGTTTTAATAGTTATAGTCATTGTTATGGTGACAGTTTAGCTAACAACACCGTAGAGCTCAAGGCCCTGATGCTACATAGGAGAGTGTGGAGGGCAGCGAACCAGGAGTCCTGAGTTGACCTAGACCACACTCTCACATAGTTATAGTGCTCTGTGTGAACGGCCCTTAAGTCTGCAAAGCCATGCACCACACACCGGTCCGGGGACAACTCACTGTCCATTAGCTGTGGTCATGGAGAGGCCATTATGCATTGTAAGAGCATGGGCGTTGGCACACATAGTGACATGTGACAGGGTCTCCCTGTAGAACAGAACCCTTTCCTTTTGGGGGGGGTGACATCAACACAAGTTCCCGAGTATATCGGTGCCCTCCGTAGTAGAGTTACAAATTAATCCATTATAAGACCGGGAACGCATCTATCTGTGTCATTTTAAGATTTCTTTGGCTATTCAAAAATAGCAGATCTACAAGATCATATGCTTGTATTTTTGAAAAATCATGAACATTTCTGCAAATCTTTGAATATATACATTTTTAAGCGAACATGTGTAACTCAACATTTTTAAGCGAACATGTGTAACTCAAATCTTTGAATATATACATTTTTAAGCGAACATTTGTAAATCAAATCTTTGCTTCTAGGGGGTCCCTGGAACAACATATTTGGAGATGGGGGTCCACGGGCCAAATAGATATAATTTTGGGGGGGTCCTTGACATTACAAAGTTTGAGAACCACTGATACTATAGCAACATAAAAAAAACTGTTAGGATTTAGAAGACATTTGTAGAATCTCCAGAAGCAAAGATTTGAGTTAAAAAAGCTCGCTTTAAAAATATATCCACAAGTTTCCTAGGGGTTGTGGGCATCACTTCCTGTCGATATGATTGGACTGGATTGGATTTGATGGGATTTGATTGGATCAAATTGACAGGAAGTGATGCCCACAACGCCCTAGGAAACGTGTGGATATATTCAAAGATATGCTCAATCTTTTCATGATTTAGTTCAACACAATTCTACTCACCTCCTTCAGTTGGCATCAGGTCAGTGGGTGGGGTCTGGGTTGGCATCAGGTCAGTGGGTGGGGTCTGGGTTGGCATCAGGTCAGTGGGTGGAGTCTGGGTTGGCATCAGGTCAGTGGGTGGGCTGTGGTTGGTTGGCATCAGGTCAGTGGGTGGGGTCTGGGTTGGCATGGGTGCTGCAGTTAATTCATCTGCTGAGCCTAGCACTAGGGACAGTTTAGTTTAGTATGGATACTAGCTGGTCACAATTTAGCCTGCATTGATTACATTTTGACAAAAAAAGAGCAAAACATTCTTCATACTATGAATATGTTGAATATGTTGGAATGATTGAGTACTAGATGTGAGATCATTTCACAGTTTCCTCAAGAGCTGCTTAAATGTAACTTTTAACTTTCCTTTTCTACTCCAGATTTGAACCTGGTTTCCTATGAAAGTGCTTTTTATTTTATTCATTTTTTTTTTTACCATCTGTCATTTTTAGATTTCTTTGGCTATTCAAAAATAGCAGATATACAAACTACTGAGCTTGTACTGTATATCTGCTTGTATGCTATTTATTTAAAAACAAATCTTATATCTTATATTTTCAAAGCGAACATTTTTAACTCAAATCTGTGCTTCTGGAGATTCTACAAATGTCTTCTAAATCCTAACAGTTTTTGTAGTTTTCTTTTACCTATGCTGCTATAATCAGTGGTTCTCCAACTTTTTCTGTGTCAGGGACCACCAAAACGATATGTATTTGGCCGTGGACCCCCATCTCTAAATACTTTGTTCCAGGGACCCCCAGAAGCACATATTGGAGTTAAAATGTTCTGTTAAAAAAAAATATATATATCTAACTATATAAATGGCGACCGACTTCCGCACCCTCGGTGTCCACACCCCACAGCTCTGTTATCGAATAAACAACGCACCGCCAGACCACATGTCGCCAACTGACTCGCCACGGCGGCCGCGCTGAATTTACGCCTCGCGTAGGGGACATCTCACTGTTCACTACACCTTTTCCACCGCGCAACATAATTAATTCTACTCACCAAATGTCGGACAAAACGGAAGGGGAGGCAGCTTCGTACCGTTTACCGTGCGCACGACCTCATCACCACAACAGCAGGCAGCCGCTGCGGGTTTTTTTTCCTTTTTTTCCAAACTTTTTTTTTGGTCACCATTTTCTCCAGGCACCATTTCTGGTGTAACGTCGGGTGTTTCTTTTCACCAGCCAATCACCTTTCACGTTGCCACGTCCGTTGCCACGTCGCGCTGACGTACGCTAAACAAGCGCTGCCGTGCGCACAATGCAAACGAGCCCAAAGGCGCGCAAAAATAAGCCGCCCATTGCTTAGACACAAAGTCAGACCTGGCAACGCAGCCTACGCCAATCATGTGTGAGAGATCTACAAGCTATGGGGCAGAGACGCCACCGTATCTTAGCAACAACTACAGCGCTCACTCTCATTGGTCGTGTCACGCTAAGAGCAGTCTCCAGACAATGGCATCGCAGACAGCTTGCTGTTACTGCTGTAGCCATCACAGGCAGTTGCAGCACGACGGACAGGGCGCTGTGATAGCTGCCATGTCGCTAACGCTAACCTGGTTGTCATGCCTGCAGCGGCTGTGCAATCACTTTGTCAACAATGCACGTTCGTGTGGTGAATGTCTATATTGCTGCTCAGTTCGTCCATTGTAGATGGTGTATGTTTGTGTGTGTCTTCTGGAGAACTATGTAGCTCCACAGCAACTACAGTAACTAACGTAATGCCAGGACCGCCCCGTGCAACGCATGTTAGGCTGCATTATGGTCATGTAGTAATTTCAGATAATTTCGCTCCGATTAGAGCAGTGTTTATCAACCCTTTCACGCCGCCCCCCCCCCCCCCCCCCCCCCCCCCAAATACACGTACTTGATCTGGGACCCCCCCATTCTGTTTGACTCCGTTCCACAAGTAAATATTGTGAAAATAGCCGATCTACAAGCTCGAAACGCCTCACGTTGAGAGGCTTTGTAAGCTTGGAGATCGGCTATTTTCTACATGATTGCCTCTTTCTTACATTCTTTGCCAATGTGGCCGATGTTTTCATAGCATAGTTTATTGACTACTTCTGTTGCAGAAATGGCCATTTCCTTTACTTTCGTTTTTTTATTGTCTCCGCCAGGCCGAAAGGCATGGCGCAAGACTATGTTTCACCCCCTGTCCGTCCGTCTGTGATAGCTAATCTCTCACATCGTTGACTTGATCGCAGCAAAATAACAGCCCGATGTGGAGAGTCAGTGAGAGCTGGATAAACGACGTAAAATGTGTCAAAAGGAGTCTGTACGGCTGTCGATAAATGAACACATGACGTCGGTGGGAGAGGAGATATTGTGTCTTTTGGACAAACAGCAGCGTGGTGCTGATGTTTGTTGTGTGAAGCAGCTTAATGTCAGAGTGTTTGTGTTGGAGCGCCTCAGTGCGGCTGCAGAGTTCATGTGCAACCTCTTCCAGAGAGACACAGAGACACTAGAAACTCTGCTGGGGAAAAAAAAAACTGCTGGGCATTGACTTTCCTATGGACATTGATCTACACACTGCAGGTATATCTGCTACACACACAACATCAAACTACACACTGCAGGTATGATGCAGCGTTTGCATTACAGCCAGCATGCCAGCGTAGTTCCCATATGGTTTCAAGGTGGGCTAAACCATATGGACCCCATGTCAGCAATGTCAGCGGCATCCACTTCAGTCCCAACTGCGATGCCCATGCAGGCTATAAGTAGCTTCTACCTGGCCCTTAGGTGGGCCCCAACTAGCCATGTTTATGTGGGACCAAGGCGGGTCCTAACTGGGTTTGCCCATGCAGGCTTTAACTGGGTTCTACCTGGGCCCTAGGTGTACCCTAACCAACCACAGTGCAGTGCCCATCGCTCCAATTGTTGTGACGTCAGGGCTCTCAATACTGCACATTGGTGGAGGAGGAGGGGCCGCAGGGCGACCGCACACATCGCTGAACCAATGGTAGCCCACGGATGTTTCCTCTGTGGATTTACAATCTGCCCCTCTATGCCACATATCATCCGCACTACAGGGTCTTCACTGACCGAGCCACGGCCCCACTGACCCTCATGACGCTACGCCACTTAAACGTGCGGCAGCATGCGCTGGGTTGCCAGCTTTGCACAGCCTGCGCCAGAAACAAGCAACCACCTTCATGAAAAAAAAAAAAACACCGAAATGGTCCGCAATGTTCCAGGGGTGTCCCCGCGCGTCCCAACACTCCACAGGGGGTCAGTGGACCATCAGGGGGTCCGCGGACACCCTGTGGACCCCCTGAAACATAACAAATATTATTTCTTCACATTTTTTCCTTTTTCAAAAAAACTTTTCCACAGTTTCACTCCGGCGATTTGGGTCCCCCAATATACACACGGCCACGCTGGGCCCCGTGCGCGGCTGGGGTTGAGGGGGGCGTAGCCCCCCGAAACTCTAGTATATATATATATTCAAAGACTTATCTACATCAAGCTTGTAGTGCGGCACTCGTGCTATGAGCTTGTAGATCTGCTATTTTGTGAATAGCCAAATAAATCTTAAAATGACACAGATTACATTCACTGAAAATAGCCGATTAACAAGCAAGCTCACAGTCTGTCGTAGCGCAAGGCATTGTGAGCTATTTTCAGCAAACCAATTTGTTGTGGTCCTTCAGAAGAAATCTTGTTGAATGCCGAAAATAGAAACAAAAGAGCGGACCAAGTACATAACCAACCCTGTTGAATAAAGGATTAATTTCCTAAGTGTGTAGAGGGTTTAAGTTCTAGATTAGTCAATACATAGAAAATGCAAAGCAGATTGATTTGACCAAGCTATATAGACTTCACTCATCACTTATGTTTAGGAAAGTGTTTTAGCATGCAGTACAACATAAACACAGGGACACACATTCACAAGACAGTGCATACATACATTATGTTATTCATAAATGTCTCTTACCTGTGAAGATGAGGAGGAAAGTGAAATGAACAAACATTATAACTTGTGTGTGGAGAGATGAGTGTGTTTCTCCTCTGAGCTAAATTGTATCTGTCGCTGCTTTTTTAAATCAACAGTTTCTAGTCCCGACTCTGATTCATAATAGAGGAGGGCAGGGCAGAATACATGTCATTTTAGTCATGGTCAGTGTAATAAACGTACGATAACAGAGGCCCACTTACTTAACCACTGAAACCCCAGCGTCCTTATTGAGGGGAAGGCTTTCACAGAAAACAGACGATCGACAAGCTCACAAGCCGTGAGCTTGTCGATCGGCTTTTTTTCAGCGAAAGCTTTACCCACAATAACCCAAGACACTCATTTTGAGTCATATGGGACTGTGGGTCCCCATATGGGGTTTAAGTGGCTAATGGGCATAATGGTAAGTGCAAGATTGCACACAGAAAGTGAGCTACTGTACACTGACATTTTACTTACTGTAAGTCGCTCTGGATAAAGAGCGTCTGATACATCCATTAATGCTGAAATCCTTAAATGTAGAAATTGCTTCATCAAAGACAAATTATATATTGTGTTTGTAGTCATGTCAGATCAACACAAAATGCCACAACTCATGAACACAGCGTCCAATTGCTGTGAAACTTTGCACTCCTTCTGGGTCAAGAAAGAACTGCCACCCATTTTCCCCCGCGGCCTAATGGTCGAACGGTCCCTGCTGACAAGTGCAGGGACCGCCAGCCCGTAGAAGTACATGCAGTGACAAATATCACCGTCCCCACCCGGCTACCCTCCCCCGAACACGGGTCAATTGTGTGTAGACACTCGACAATGCCGGACGCACCATGGGGTGGATTCAAACCCCCAGCCTCCGCTGTGGTGGGCACTGGGCAGACACTGTGCACTTTACCACTCTGCCACCCAAGCGGAGGCTCTTTATCCAGAGCCACTTACAGTATACAAACTATAGGATGCCAGGTCAACTATTTACTATTCAGGCATTTAACAGACGCTCTTAAGTGGCCAAAATACATTGTGATATGTGATATTACCCAAACATTTCCGAGCCATCCTGCTCATCCAACTTAGGTATTTATCACACTTAAACAGGTAAGCTACTATACACAGCATTATGACGGTGAGGATTTTATGACATTCTGAAAACTATGAAATCACCATCACACAAGCACAACACAGGCTGAATACAGGACTCCATCGCAAAAAAACAGGCTAAATAATTGCAAAAGAAAAAGTCAGTTTTATTGTAAGTGACAGGGAGACAAAAGACACAGACATCCACAGTGGAGGATCCATGACTGACTACACTACGATACTATACTGTAGAATGGACCTACAGTATACGATATCCTTAGTCACAGATTCAAGGACCCCAACGGAAACAAGCCCGCAAGGACTTTTTTGGCCGGACCTTTTAGACAAAAGCATTATAAATGTAACTGTGTTGTTTTACATTCTTTTGCCTAATAAAAATTTCAATCAATCAATCAAACAGATTACCAATATAACATAATATAAGAGCCAGTGAAAGAGTAAGCGAAATATCATTTACTTTGTTCAACAACCAAAAACCATTTCATTAAAATAAAAAATGCAGCCGTCATAAAATAGACGTTTAGTAGAGCTGATCCAGATAATTAATATGATGGTAATATATCCATATTATCAATGTATGTACACCAGTTATTGTATGTCATATTATTCTACACTATATTGTAATGGGTTGATATTTCATCCATAATCATTACATCAAATATTCATATATAATAATAATAATTAAAAAATAAACGTAGTCCCCACTCCTTGGGGTGTTTTTTTGTCAGTGAATACTTATAGCCCATGTCTATGTCTATGACACTTGGACAATGCTGCAGTAGCAGCATGTGAATCACAGGCTATTGGCCAAATATATTACACTTTTATGTGATGTGTCCAAATATCTGAAAATGAACTGAACTGAACCCTAGAATCAGATTAGATCAGACACCAGCAGAACGGGGTTCCAACATTCAAGTGCCTTTGATCGCTAACGTTGGGCAAGAGGGATTGATTCTCTTGTTGTCGTAGGACTCCGACTCTCCTAAAAAAAAAAGACACACACACACACACACACACACACACACACACACACACACACACACACACACACACACACACACACACACACACACACACACACACACAGAGATAGTCAAGCTAAATTATGTGTGTGAATATTTGAGGATACAGGACGTAAACAGCTGTATTCCACTGTATTACTGCTTACTTGTGACCGGCTGGAAGAATTGTTCCCCTTTCGTGTACAGATGATGTACCACTCTCTTCTTACCTGTAGAGGGCAGCACAACATCAGAGCAATCTCACCAGCGCTACACCAGTTAATTAAAAAAACATTAAATGATGCATACATTTGACACATTAATAGTAGTTTAAGTCCCCATAAGTTTGGTAAAGTATGGGGTCCATTCTTTCAATTTTTCCAGAATTTAAATCCATCCCTGATTGAGGATACGTGAAACAAAAGTTTCAGATTGAAGTATTGACATACTAATACCATACCATACCAAGACATTGGTAGAATGTCCTCTCTACATCTATCTCTGGTTTAGTAATCACTTATATATATGCACACACATACAAGTGATTACTAAACAATGACATACAAGTGATTAGTGTGTGTGTGCGTGCGTGTTCGTACCAAACAAAACCCATTAGCCTACCTTCTCAGACAGTAGGCAGTGAAAGACAAATATCAACACCCCCTGTAGACTATTGAGGATGGTGAAGATGTAGACCACTGTCACTGTCCCGTCCTCAAACAGGAACGCCCCAAACACCCACGTCAGACCCAGCACACACAGCAGAGCTATAGCTGACAATGTGAACTTTCTAGAGGGGAAGCAAAGGAGAGGAGATAAAACAACCATATTAAAGGAGAATTTCGCCCGACAGTTTTTTTACCTTTATCATGATGTCCTGATATCTTAGGAAGAACATAGCCGCGGGAAGACGTTTTAGGTCAAGGGTGCTGTATGCGCACGCATTTTTTCTGTGTTTGTTACTTTTTTGGGGGGTCTTTGTTACTTTAATTTGGTTAATTCGGTTCCAGAACACATATTGCACTAAATCCCCTCCAAATAACGAACAATAGGAACATTATGCATTTTTTTGTATTTATGTATTATCATTTTTTTTCATACATTATTTTCAGGGGGTGCTGCAGTTCCCCCAGCACCCCTACTTCCCGCGGTAATGAGGACGAGTGGTACAGTACAGAAATTTCATAACTCAATAACGGATCCGCCGCAGTTAAAAACCCACGCCTATGGTGCTTGCTTTAAATCACGTATTTGAATAGCTTTTTTTCCATTTTTTTCACGAGAGATCTGATGTTTATAGTGACAAAACACTGTACAACGTGTTGCTCTTGAATGTCCCTCACCGTTGGGGGTGGCAAGACTGAAGGGTTCATGAGCTCCTGCACCTAATAGTTTACACATTAAGCACTGGTCAGGCATCATAATACATTAAAAGAGCTCATTGTGTCCTTTTACCCCACTAGAACACTGCATTCACAGAATACAGGCCTGGCGGATCCTAGAAGCTCCAGAAGTAGGATGGGAGGTAACAGAGTTGAAATCAGGCTCTAGAGTTTGTCATCTCTAGAAAGTCCACGGACGGATATGAAAGATTATCTTTGAACCAGCGTTTTGTAACTGCAGCACACAATGTATTTTATGTGAGAGCTTTGTGTGGAGAGAGACTGGGAGAGAGATGGCAGTGACTGGAGGAGAAAATGATTCTATTTTTCAGTGGTTCTCAGAGTGGGTTCCAGGGGGTTCTAAATGAACCCTTACAGGTCTGTTAGTCTGAGAGTGTGCACATGGTTCTATATGTGCACTAATTCCATTTCAGCCTAATTTCAACTCGAACACACGTGCAGGTGCGTGCGCACCCGCACACACACCCACACACACGCGTACACGCACACACACACGCACACAGACATGCACGCGCACACGCACACCACACGCACGCACACACCCATACTGACTTAATGTCGTGCAGGTTGGAGTGGTCTTGGTTGGGTCTGTGCTGTCGTGGTGTGTCAGAACCTGAACAGCGCGGTAGGTTCAGAACCAGCTTCCAGACGGTGACGATGAAGAAGAACACGTTAAGGACGATGATGGCAAACACGGGACCAAGGAAACTCCAGATGAAGCCATGTTCCAGTGACAGCCAGCAGCTAACAGGGAGGAGACGACACAGGGGTTCATGTTAGGCCGGCTAAGAAAGAACAAAGTCAAGTCAATGTGTCTCAAAGTGGTTTATACACAGGCCCACATTTAACAAAAGAAACACATTGACAATGGCTGTAAATGAAAGAGGATTTTGTAATGTCATACTGTATACTGTGTGTGTGTGTGTGTGTGTGTGTGTGTGTGTGTGTGTGTGTGTGTGTGTGTGTGTGTGTGTGTGTGTGTGTGTGTGTGTGTGTGTGTGTGTGTGTGTGTGTGTGTGTGTGTGTGTGTGTGTGATCTATCTATCTATCCATCCATATATATGTATATTAGAGATGCGGGTATCGCGGTTTTAGCTGCGGTTGCTGCGGATAACTGCAGCAATGCTGCCATTGGAGAGGACATTTAGTGTTTTACAATGAATCCACGGTTGCAGGTCCTTTAGTTGAAGTCAATGCATCAAGATATCACAATACTTGAGTGTTTAAATGTGGATTCAAACAATATAGGAATGTTCAATGAGTAAGAGATACAGACATAGGCATACACACACACACACACACACACACACACACACACACACACACACACACACACACACACACACACACACACTTACTGTCGTTCAGTGCCATATCCCATAGGCCTGCTGATGGCAGATATCACCACTATGACCAGGGGTGTTCCATATCCCACACTGTACATGTACCGATGTCGAATGGTGCCATCGAAGACCACCTGCACCATTCTGTAGAGCAAGACCCCTTCTAACAGCATCCAGCAAAATGTCCCCAAGAAGAAGTAATGGAGCAAGGCCGCCACAAGCTTACAACCAACCTGAAAGACAACATTATTTCACCCACATTTTCAACAGCAAGATTAACACTCCCTGGGTGCCAGAGCAGAACCTCTGCCCCACATTTTTCACATGGGTTATATGGGTTTTAGCACCATACAGTACTTTTTTACAGTAATCCTACAGATTCCATCCTCATTGGCGCATTCCCAACATAGCTGGCCCACAATAACCTACCTGACCTGGCGGTGACCTTTGCTTCGAGGAGCACTTTTTCTAGTTATTGCTGTTTCTGCAGATGGTCGATGATTTAGGAACGTAAACATCACGTACACGTCAACTACCAGAAGTGGTATTCATTAAAGTCAAACTACATACGTTTCTGATACATTTCTAGTGCCTATGTCATTTTGGTGTGTGCATTAAAATAGTGTTTAATAGTGTTTAGAGGAGTTGTTAAAAACACATTTATGTGGAATGGTTATTGTGAATAATGTACCAGTGAAATATTCTATCTACCACAATCGGAGTTGGACACACCCCGACAAAATGTATCCGTCCTGCATTAGAGACAGATCTAGTAAATAGGACACTTAGTCCCTATACAAACCTCAGATTCAGTCTGTGAAACGCCAGCGAGGAAGATCAAGTCAGCGACAAAGAGGCAGATGCAGAGGTGGAGGTGGATGGTGGTGCGGGTTCCCTTAATGGAGCGACAGAAGCTGAAGGTGAAGATGCACACTGCCAGACACAGCAGAGAGACGACAAGACCCAACATGGTCAGCACCTCCAGCTCAAAGAGCTCCTGCACAGGGAAAGAGAGCAGGTTTACTGTGTGTGTGTGTGTGTGTGTGTGTGTGTGTGTGTGTGTGCGCGCGCGCGCGTGTGAGACCCATGCCTAACCTCCAACTGGTAGAGGGCCATGAGCACAGCAAAGCCTTTGAGGTGTTTAGAACGACACACGGTGTGTGTGGTGTTGGTAGATTGTTGAGTGCAGCCATCCGTGGCCCAGGCCCCTTCCTCCCCATCCTGTCCATGTGGTCCAGACTTCCAGTATGCACAGATGAACTTCACCTTAGAAGTATTCTTCTCCTCCTAATACACAATAAACACCCATTATTATTATTATTATTATTATTATTAGCAGTGTTATTATTATTATTTTTTTTAAACCGCTGACAGGATGATGACAAGGTGACAACCAGTGGTAGAAAAAGTACTCACAATTTTTTATTTAAGTAAAAGTATCACTACTGCAATGTAGAAATACTCTGTTACAAGTAAAAGTCCGGAATTAAAAATGTACATGAGTAAAAGTATTGGCATCAAAATGTAAAAAAAAAGTAAAAGTTCTCATTGTGCAGAATGTCCCATTTCACAGATTAAATTCCATGGATTAAAAGTACAATATTTGCGTCTTTGAAGTAGTGGAGTAGAAGTAAAAGTATTGAAAATAGGAAATACCCTAGTACAGTACAAATTCCCCAAAAGTGTATTTAAGTACTGTAGTACTTGAGTAAATGTACTTAGTTACTTTATACCACTGGTAATAACATCTCCACCTACAGTAGATTGCTGCTATTGGCCCACCTGCAGGTGTCTCATAGTGAGAATGACAGGCTTGTCCAGGAGCTTTGTGGACACTACCACTGACACCACTTTGGAGATGACCTGGTAGTTAGGATCCACACCATCCTCCTGGTGTCCTCTGAGAAGCTGAAAGGAGTGGTTAACGGACTTCTCCAGATTGGTGTAGCTCACCAACACAGTGAAAGCAAAACCTGTGAGAAATCAGAAAGTCTCTGTTGATAAGAATGACTAGAGGTTTGGGCTGCTTCGCGGCCCTCACATCTAGGCCCGATCAGCTACGTTGCACCAGTGATCCAACTGGCCATATATGGGTCAAAATAAAGGTGCTGCGGCCAAAAAGAAGGAAAGTTGGTGTGGCTAAAATGTTAAAATGTAGTTTTATATTAAGCGCTTTTTTTTTAATTTTCTACAGTCTACACGAACCATTTTCAGTGTAACACCACCGGAAACGGAACTATTTGCGATCCGGTTTTGCCGTTCCCGTCGGCCTCCATTCTAAAGCGCACACTAAAACTCCATTTTCTCCCTTGTAGTTTTTTCTCCTCGGTCATCACTGTTTAACATAAACCGTTCTAACTACAACGTGGATGCCCCGTTTGACACGTGGTCTGCACTGGTAGACACAGGGACATCTGCACGATGTTTACAAACAGTGCATCGCGCATTCTTAAGGATTTTAACGGGGTCTATGGCGACGTGAAAAAAACAAAAAACAACAATAAAACCTTGGCACTGGTGAGTACATTATGAGATTAACCTCTGGCGGTGGATGTGTTAACACATTGCCTGCCAATTACGCATTAATGCGATCTAATAAATAGTGCGCTTGGCCGCCAAGATCGCATAAATGCGATCTATGGTCTTTATTGTGGTTTAATATGTATTGTGGTCTTATGCAACCTGTGTCTTCATATCTTACTGCTGCATGGAAAGAAAAGTCATGTGAGCGGAAAAGTCATGTGATCAGACCAAAAAAATACAAAAACAAGCTGTAGTACCAGTTGCTGCCTTGAGCATTCAACAAACAAACACAAGACAGAGAGTAACGACGGCTGATCGAGAGAGAAAGAGAGAGAAAGTGAGAGAAATTGAGTTATTTTGAGTTTAGTTTAGTTCTAGTGAGTTTAGTTTCTTTATTTTAGTTGTACTAGTTGTAAAAACAGTTGAGGGAGAGGAGAGGTGGTGGACCCGGGGTGTCGGAAGGTTTAGGTGAGGGGGGAGGGGAGGGGAGGAGGTGGTGGTCTCATCTGGTGGACGGAGCCGAGAGCCTGGAGCCTGGCGAGAGATTTAGGTGAGTGTCAGGCGAGATTGTAGGAAAGATGGTAGGGAAACGGGGCAGAAAGTCCAAACATGCAGAGCCCCAGAGGGACCAGGGTCAACGGACGTTGGAGGACTGCATGTCCTTTACAGCGCCCCAGCGACCGCTCCAACTCCCGCAAGCACCCCTGCCATTACCCCCGGGAGATAAGCTTGTCGTACCGGAGGACTTGAAGGTACAGCGCCGGTCATCATCACCCGCTGCCCCGCCATTAGAGCAGCGACCTAATCTCGTTGTACCGGAGGACGTGAAGGTACAGCGCCGGTCATCATCAGCCGCTGCCCCGCCATTAGAGCCGCGACCTAATCTCGTTGTACCGGAGGACGTGAAGGTACAGCGCCGGTCATCATCAGCCGCTGCCCCGCCATTAGAGCCGCAAGCTGAGGCTCCTCCGCATATATTTGAGTACTTGAAGGTACCAGAGGACTTGAAAAAAGAGGTACTGGACATACCGGAGGATGTACCCGTACCACCGGTACCGGATGATGTACCACCACCAGTACCCGAGATCGATACCCCGGCCGGGGTGCGACGGAGCGAGAGACCGAAGGCAGCGACAGCGTGGGTTCGCCCAGGCGATACCTCCGATGGGGAAGACAGCAGTTTTAGCGGCGACGATGTCGGGTCTCTTGGCTGGCAGCCAAGCCCAACGAAGAGTCGGACATCGTTTACTAGTGGTAAGACTTGTTTATATCATCACAACATAGTTTTTATATTGATATGGCGCTATTTCATATTTTGATGAAGTGAATATAGCCGATCTACAAGCTCACAATGCATGGCGATGCGTGGGTGTAAAAAAAAAAGACGAGTCTTTTTTTTTTATCATGTTTTACTTATGTAGAAAGTATTTTATGAATGAATATTATGTATTCTGAATCTATGCATGTGATATATTTGATTATGATGAAGCTTATGACTTCACTATGGGGCAGTAGACTTGTAGATCTGGCTAATGTTTTTTTGGGGGGGGTGTGGGGGCATACTTCAAAGGGAAGAGTGGTTAGGTTGTGTAAATAACAACAAATCCTTTGATGGGGTCATCATAAGGCTATGTCAACAATGATTTTCAAGTCCCTTTGATGTTATTTTCAAATTACTGACGAGTATATACTTTTAGATCAGGTTTGGGGTGGCCAGGTGCACTAGAAGCCCCCACCTCTGATCCACTGTCATTTGTCAAAATCTTCAAAGGCGACTAAGGGACAGGTCATGTAAACAACATTCAGCGTTTTGATCCTGTTTACTAAAGTATTTGATATTTGGTTTCAGATGAAGATGAAGAAAGGGCAGGCAGGAGAAAGGATGCAAGACCATCTGTCTTTTTTGGAAAAGGTAACTAATTTCTACCTTCACATTTGCACCATATGTTTATATGTTGAATTGAATATCTAGGACCCCAATTGGTGTCATAGACAAAGTGTTTGAGACATGCTGGCTGTGAACATAATTGTACATTATATTTATCACATTATCTGATGTTTTACTATGATCACAGACAGGGGAGGTAAGGAGAGAGTTTTGAGGAGAAAGACGGCAGCAAAAGCAGGAGGAGCATCTGCATGTCTTGGGGAAGGTAATTCATCTCTATATTCACATTTGCTGTGTGTGTGTGTGTGTGTGTGTGTGTGTGTGTGTGTGTCACAGACAGTCTTGTCTGTCTCTCTCACACACACACACACACACACACACACACACACACACACACACACACACACACACACACACACACACACACACACACACAGAAATGTATTACACTATAACATTGTCCTAGTGATGACACCTGTTCACTTTCCATGTATTCACACATTATTTGATGTTTTACTATGATCTCAGACAGGGGAGGTAAGAAGAAGGGGAGAGTTTTGAGGAGAAAGATGGCAGCAAAAGCAGGAGGAGCATCTGCATGTCTTGGGGAAGGTAATTCATCTCTATATTCACATTTGGTGTGTGTGTGTGTGTGTGTGTGTGTGTGTGTGTGTGTGTGTGTGAGAGACACAGCCAGTCTGTCTGTGTCTCACACACACACACACACACACATACACACACACACACACACACACACACACACACACACACACACACACACACACACACACACACACACACACACACACACAACATTGCCCTAGTGATGACACCAGTCACCAGTTCACTTTCCATGTGTTCACTGTACTACAATTTGTCTCCATACATCCAGTCTGCACTGTAATGATGTATAGACATGCTTGACTGGATGTATGGAGACAAATTGTAGTACAGTGAACACATGGAAAGTGAACTGGTGACTGGTGTCATCACTAGGGCAATGGTGTGTGTGTGTGTGTGTGTGTGACCTTTAGACCTTTTACCACATTATTTTATGTTTTACTGTGATCTCAGACAGTGAGGAAGAGGAGGAGGAGGAGGAAGAAGAAGAGGCAGCATCACACCGTAAAAAAAGAGGTAAGGACTTGTTCTGTTCTGCTCATCACACCTGTACCACACAAATAAAAAAATATGTATTTCATGGTAATTATATATTTCTATAATTTACAGGTGGTGGTGGGAAGCGCCGAGCTGCAGCCACTGTGTGGCAGGACTCCGACTGGCAACCTCCGGTGGACATTCCCTTCACAGCCGTTCCCGGTCCTCGCCACGCTGCAGCTGAGATTCAGTCAGTTCATCCTGTGGACTTCCTGGCTCTTATCCTCACCGACGAGCTTCTAGAGACTATATGCGTGCAAACTAATCTCTACGCAGAGCAGTACATCAGAGATGAACAGAAGGAGTTTCCACATGGCAGAACACAGGCATGGAAACCTGTCAAAGTGGGCCTAATGCAGAAACCTGAGATCGAACTTTATTGGTCCACTGAGGAGCCACTAACCACTCCATACTTCAGTAAGACCATGTCTCGAAACAGGTACCAAATAATATGGAGGTTTCTGCATTTCAGTGACAATGACTGTATTGATGCTGACGACAAGATCTACAAAGTGCGCTCACTGTTAGAGTACTTACTCACAAGATTCCAAGAGCTGTATTGCCCCAGTCAAAACATAAGCATCCAGGTCCATCAGGTCCACTTTGCTGTCTTTCTGATGAAGGGATAATAGCTAATGTTTTGGTCTAGCCTTTCCACTCCGTTCATGTACTTGTTGTAAGAAAGGATACAAACTGGCTTCTCTTGTGGCACTCTATCTCTGTGTTTTTTTCTTTTTCACCATGGCGGTTTCCATCTCATCCTTGTGGATGGTTGTGATCATTCGCACTATTCTCTTGTCTCTCCATGTCAGTAACATGACTTTGCCATTGTGCCGCATCATTCTGTCTCCGACTTTCAGGCTGGAATTTGTCACCTCTCTCAGCACTAGTGGTTCGCCTCTTTTCTTCCTCCATATGTTTTCAGGCCAAGAAGAAGTTCAAACAGCTCCACAGAATTGTAAAAATTGTCCATATACAATCTAAAACCAAAACCCTTCAAGTCAGAGAGGAGGAAAAGAATAGTGAATTCTAGGGAGTCGCCTAGTCTAGTATATGGCTTCATGTTGTAACACCAAGAAAAGACCCTCCGAGCAGGCTGAATTGTGATGTAGCGGCGCATAAGCTTGTCGCACTCCCCCCCACCGCGGCCAAAAGAGTGCAGTGAGGGTGTGCAGGGTCTGTTCCCGAAAGGGAAAGAGGAGCGAGACGAGGTTGATGTGCATTAGCTGTAAGATGCCCCTCCATGCTGAGGAGTGTTACACACTGTATCACACCAAGAAAAAATATTGGTTGTTTTTACCTCCCCTGTCTGTGATCATAGTAAAACATCAAATGTGAACTGGTGACTGGTGTCACTAGGACAATGTTACAGTGTAATACATGCCTGTGTAAAAACAATGCACTTTTCTCTGATGTCTGATCTACAGATGTGTGTCACTGAAGGCTAAAATAAACAGGTCGAATCTCTTTAGTGCTTGAGAGTCTGTTATTTGTGAAACCTTTCTGACATTTTCTATTTCTATATATGACATTTTGAAGTTGAACTTTGAATTATTATTTATTATTTGATGTATATAACTTGAGTTTGAATGAGCTGAAATAATCTTGCACTTTGGAGTGAAACAGTAAAGGGCATAGGTATAAACGGCACCATAAAAGGTAATTCAAACGCATATATATTTTTTAAAACTACTACTTTTGAGATGACTGATGTCACTGAAGGTGCAAATAAATGTCAGATCACTTTTGAAATGATTTTTCTGCCTGTATGTGTCCATTTCACTAAAATGGCCATAACTCTCTTTCTAGAGAAAAAGAGCTTTTTTTGGTGAAAACGAGCTGTATTCAACTACCTCTAGCTAAAAAACGGAACATGTTATCAACTTCACATGATAAAAGTAGAGATTCTATTCTTCGATTTGAGATATTCCATGTGTTCATAGTCTTAGCACAAAGTATTCTGTGGGCCTGCGAAGATTGGTCAGAATACTCAAAATAGCTGGCAAGGGCAGCTATGAACGAGGTTTTAACTCTGGCAGTCAATGTGTTAATTGTACAATATGTAAGTACATTGAAGGCGGGGAAAGAAGCCTAAGTATTAGCCAGAGCACTGATCAACAGTCTGTGGCAAGTTTGGAGGCAAATCGAGTGATCCTGTGCTGAGCAACCCCGGACGTACCTTTGGTCACTTTTGTGCCCATATATGGAGCTGACTGATTTGTTTGTGCCTGATGCCATGACGACACATTGAGGTTAGACGACAACACTCCATATTTGGGCCTGGCTGTATTGGGAACTCCTTATATGGTTATGGCTGAGTCATGGTGACATGAGCGTGACATCAGAGGTCCCCATGCCCGTCCCCGACTGGCCGATTTTAATCTAGGGTGGGACTTACCTGTATAAATGAATGTCAAATAAAGAAAAAATCTGACAGAAGCAGACACTGGCCTAAGATTATTGTCTCCGCCAGGAGACATTGTTTTCACTTTCCGTCCCTCGGCCAAGCTAACATTGGTCAAGCCTTACGTGACACGTGACAATACGGTGAAATAGTGTGATCTGATTGGCTAGTGACGTATAGCGGCCTATAAATACATGTGTCACTTTGAAAGAGTCTCTTTCAAAGTGAGGTAAGACAGGAATAATCACGAAATGGCGGAGCAATACATTATGTAGACACACTGGTGTCATCACAATGTGTAATATAAATAGCTTAGACAGGATTAATAAAGAACAGTACATTCCAGTACAAACTGAGATCACAGTTAATGACACAGTGCAACTAACTCTTATTATGCAAACTGAAGAAGCTAATCATTGTGTGCAAACCGATGAAGAACTAAAGGCGCAACGCCAACAGGAGAAGGACAAAGATAAGAAACAAAGACGAAGAACACTCGTATCTGAAAATGACAAAGAACGAAGACGAGCAGCTGACACCACAAGGAAAAGATTAGAACATAAGAATTAGAACATTCCCAACATTCCCAACACAAGTCTGCTGGCGGAGACTTGTGCTCCGAGGAGCACTTTTTCTAGTTTTTGTTTGTATTTTGTTATATCGTGTTGTTGTGTTAGCGCATGCGGAACGTGTCCCATTAGCATTTTGCTGCTACATGTATCAGTAGGAGAGATATAAAGGAGAGGAGAGAAGGAGAGGAGAGGAGAGGAGAGGAGAGTTTACCAGCGTATGTTCCATTCCAAATGAATGTCTGCCAGTCAGTGTCTAGAGTAGCACTGTGACTGCTCAGATGAATTGGTCCAGTGGGTGGAGTCTTTCCCTTCCTCACAGCAAGCTCCGCCTCTATTCAAACACAAAACCCATTTCAGTGAGTCTATGAAACCTATGAAATCTCTAGAACACATTATAAACAGTATAAGAGTTTATAACTATAATCATAACACATTATTAAACATTTCATCATGACTTACAGTATGAGGTCAAACATAAATGCATTGTAATCTGCTTATAACACTACATTTACAGTATAGGCAATCATAAGAACACATAATGCAATCATAAAACATTATAAAGCCTTTTATAATGACATGAAGATCAAGAATCATAATGACTTCATAATTACTGCAGCTCCAAGAATGTCATTACTTTACATTACCAGTGACCACTTATAGTCTCATCATAACCTTTATTTCAACTCGGAGTACAGTTGAGGGCAAGCCCTCATTTTCAATGTAGCCGAGATACAACATAATCAACAGGAATACATTTACATACATCGATTAATTAAAATCAGAGAATAGAAATACTCAGTTTTTCAAAGAAAGAACAGGAAAATTAAATTAAATAAAACAGTTACAGTCTGGTACAAAGGTGCTGGAAACCATTGCTCTATATTGACCCAATGAGGGCAGTAAACAGATTTTTAGAGACTTCTGAAGCTCAGTACAAGTCTGTCACACTATGATGCATTGTAACAGTGATTATAATACATTATAACATTATTATAATGTATTACATCTATGCTGGCCTACAGTACTCGAAATGCCTGAAATGTCATATAGAAAGCACGGTGAAGAAGCATTCTGCTTCTACGGGCCGACGGCTTGGAATAAACTCCCATTGCACCTAAGACAGGCACGTGCGTGTGTGCGTGTGTGCGTGTGTGCGTGCGTGCGTGCGTGCGTGCGTGCGTGCGTGCGTGCGTGCGTGCGTGTGTGTGCGCGTGTGTGTGTGTGTGTGTGTGTGTGTGTGTGTACCTGTCTGGTTTGTCTCTATATGGGTGTAGTTGTCTTGAAGCTGAGGTCCGATTAGCCTCACAGCATCGTCCACTGTCTGAAGCAACCCAGTCACCTTGTCACTGTTGTCACTGTTGTCACTGTTGTCACTGTTGTCACTGTTGTGGAGGTGAGCGGGGGATTCCAGCAGGTCTTCCACTGCTGTAAACATCTACACAACACGAGGAGAGGAGATGGCATACAAGGAGTGTGTGTGTGTGTGTGTGTGTGTGTGTGTGTGTGTGTGTGTGTGTGTGTGTGTGTGTGTGTGTGTGTGTGTGTGTGTGTGTGTGTGTGTGTGTGTGTGTGTGTGTGTGTGTGTGTGTGTCATCCATGATTGCTACCTTTAGCAGTACATCTCCATGACTTGGCTTTCCTTCAGACAGGTCAGTGCAGCTGTTCCACATCAGGGACAAGATATGAGACAGACCTGATGAAGACTGTAGACAGACAGACAGAGACAGACAGACAGACAGACAGACAGACAGACAGACAGACAGACAGACAGACAGAACGACAGACAGACACACAGAACGACAGAGAGTAAACATGTTTGTTTGTATGTTATGTACGTACGTACGTACATACATACATTCAAACGTTTGTTCGTTCGTACATACATACATACATACATACATACATACATACATACATACATACATACATACATACGGTGATTCTGTATCTAATGATTGAATATACTGTAGATATAACTCACCTGTGTACTGACTGCTTTGAACTGGTCACACTGTACCTCTGCATGGAAGACATTAAACTGATCAGAGCTATACAGTAACACATCACTATATGACTATGACATTACATAGTTGCTCAGAACTAGTTTTTCGCCTTTGGCCTGGGGGACACAAAGGAGGGTATCTAGTATAGAGCCCTGGGGGACTCCAGTCAACAAGGGTTTAAGTGTTTTAAATCCTAATGGTGTCATGGATCTCACCTGAGCATGGGGTCCTTTCATTGCCGTAGTTACTGTACCCAGCTGAACAATTGCACCAGTAGCTCCCTTCATGGTTTTCACAAGTCCCCTTCACGCCACAAATGTCTCCATCTTCCAGACATTCATCTTTATCTGGATGGTGCAGGAGGGAGTGGAGGTAGTGTGTGGTGGGGGTTGGAGACAGAGAACATTACTTGACGTGACTCTTAAAACACAGTCATGGTCTATCATGGCAAAGCTCACATTAGACACTCCGACCTTTTGGAGCATTTGCTGCATTCATGTGGGATTTGATTCATGTGAGATAGATTACATATAACACTAAACCCTACTGGAGAGGATAGGAAGTAGTTGTATCATGGACAGGGTTAAATGTTGGTGGGGAGATGGAGAGAGAGTCAGGGTTCAGGAGGGTTCATTTAACTCTGGGGTCCTATCTTCTGCCCGGTGCAATGTGGCGCACTACCCCTTAAAGCCAGGTGCAGTGTGTGTGTGTGTGTGTGTGTGTGTGTGTGTGTGTGTGTGTGTGTGTGTGTGTGTGTGTGTATGTATTGTGGGGGAATTCCTGAGTCCGCAAAAAGCTTTGCAGCTGGTCTTTAATGTTTTGTTTAGTAATTTTAATTATTTCACTCCATGTATTATTTGTAATTATCTTCAAAAGCTGGGTTATCATTCATTCACCATTATATGCTAGCTATGGTTTTCTCTTGCAGTTTTCTTGCAGTTGGGTATAGGGGGTACATGGATTCAGAAATCAGGTAAAGGGGGTACTGAGCAAAAGACTTGCTCAGAGAACCACTGAACAGATACTGGGTTAAATGCGCAAAAAGAATAAACAAAAACACTGGTGCAGTTTACTAAGAGTGAAAAGAAACACAGTTGCCAAAACGGAAATAGAACGCTCAAACTTGTATGAGGAGACCAGGGTTGAGAATGTAACTACAGTCTAGGGTGAACATTTGGTAAAAATAGCAGATCTACAAGCTCATAACGTGTCACAATGCATGTGTTCGCTGAAGATATTTGTAGATATAGAGGGGAAACTAGAAAAAGTGCTTCTTGTCTCCCATGTCAGGTACAGTAGGTTATTAGGGGCCAGCAATGTTGGTGGAACATGAACACTTGGACAGATCCGTCTTGTTCACATGACTATAATGTGTACATATTTGCGTGATGTTCGGACAAAATCTGTAGGAGTAATATCACTGTTATGCCCCGGCCTAGGGGAACCTTAAGGCGCAACACAAAAAGTGGGACCCCCTGTTTCCTGCTCCAAAGAACCACCAGTAACAAGGGTTTGCAGCCCTTTTATTGATTTTTTTTAAATAAAAAAGCCAGTGACTTCAGGATGGGCGTTAAGTCAAACCAATAAACCTAAGAAACCTACAATAGAACCTGAGCTTCAAATCAAAAGAAGCCAAATTACAAATCCTTGACCTAACACATGATCAAAATACGGGAGAAACTTAGATCAAAATAAAGACTACTGCCCCTACGAAACCCAAGGCTGTTAAAATCAACAATAACTCCTAACAAACATTCTACGTGGAAGTTCTACAGGTTCGCTGGCAGTCTTGCTGGAAGTGGAGAGAGGGCAGCTCACAGGAGCTGAGGGAAAGCTGGCCACACCTTTGGCCTGGCAGAGACAAAAAGAAGGGTACCTAGTATAGAGCCCTGGGGGACTCCAGTCAACCAGGGTTTAAGTTTTATAAATCCTAATGGTGTCATGGATCTCACCTGAGCATGGGGTCCTTTCGTTGCCGTAGTTACTGTACCCAGCTGAACAATTGCACCAGTAGCTCCCTTCATGGTTTTCACAAGTCCCCTTCACGCCACAAATGTCTCCATCTTCCAGACATTCATCTTTATCTGGATGGTGCAGGAGGGAGTGGAGGTAGTGTGTGGTGGGGGTTGGAGACAGAGAACATTACTTGACGTGAATCTTAAAACACAGTCATGGTCTATCATGGTAAAGCACACATTAGACACTCCGACCTTTTGGAGCATTTGATGCATTTATGTGGGATTTGATTCATGTGAGATAGATTACATATAACACTAAACCCTACTGGAGAGGATAGGAAGTAGTGGTATCATGGACAGGGTCAAATGTTGGTGGGGAGATGGAGAGAGAGTCAGGGTTCAGGAGGGTTCATTTAACTCTGGGGTCCTATCTTCTGCCCGGCGCAATGTGGCCCAATGCCCCTGAAAGCCGGGTGCAAGGTGCATTTGGTATCGTTCCCCCGACGCAGTTGTTACATTAACTTAGTGCTCTGTTCTACGCGGAAGATAGGTCCTTACAATTAGCTGATTTAGAAATCAGGTAAAGGGGGTACATGGATTAAGAAATCAGGTAAAGGGGGTACTGAGCAAAAGACTTGCTCAGAGAACCACTGAACAGATACTGGGTTAACTGGTTTTGTGCCATGTGACGTGAAAAACATGTTCAGAACCCAAGATATGATGATTTGAATATTTGCTGCTCCATTCACTCTTTGTTTAACTTCTAACTTAAAAAGGCTGTATCTCGGCTCCTAAGCACTTTTTTTTACAATGAATTTTGGCTGTGGCACTCAGAGCCAAAATTCCATAAATAAGCTGGGCACTGAATGAGTTAAATGCGCAAAAAGAATAAACAAAAACATTAGTGCAGTTTACCAAGAGTGAAAAGAAATATAGTTGCCAAAACGTATTGCACAGCAAAAGTACACACACACACACACACACACACACACACACACTCACACTCACACTCACACTCACACTCACACTCACACTCACAAGTAGCAAAAGAAGGCGATCTACAAGCTCAAACCACACGGTAGATCGTCTTCTTTTGCTACTTTTGTGTGACATGCACAGCATTAATTTACGAAAAAAAAGTTAAAATACGGAGATAAGAGGTGTCTGCCTGACAATATACAGTGTACAGTGTATGCAATGTGGCCCTCTGGAGTGAGTGTGGAAATATAGTGCCCTCCCCATCATCAAAGTTGCCCACCCCTGATATAGAGGGAAACTAGAAAAGGTGCTCCCTGGAGCACAGGTCTCCGCCAGGTCAGGTAGGTTATTGGGGGCCAGCAATGTTGATGGAATATGAAAACATGGACAGATCCATCTTGATCACATGACTATAGAGATAATGTGTACATATCTGTAGGAATCTGTAGGAGTAATATCACTGTTACACCCCGGCCTAGGGGAACCTTAAGGCGCAACACAAAAAGTGGGACCCCCCTGTTTCCAGCTCCAAAGAACCACCAGTAACAAGGGTTTGCAGCCATTTTATGGGTTTTAATTGTTAAACAGCCAGTTCCTTCAGGATGGGAATTAAGTCAAAACAATAAACCTAAGAAACCTACAATAGAACCTGAACTTCAAATCAAAAGAAGCCAAATTACAAATCATTGACCTAATACATGATCAGAATACGGGAGAAACTTAGATCAAAATAAAGACTACTGCCCCTACGAAACCCAAGGCTGTTAAAATCAACAATAACTCCTAACAAACATTTTACGTAGAAGTTCTACAGGTTGGCTGGCAGTCTTGCTGGAAGTAGAGAGAGGAGAGCCCACAGGAGCTGAGGGAAAGCTGGCCACACCTTTGGCCTGGCGGAGACAAAAAGGAGGGCACCTAGTATAGAGCCCTGGGGGACTCCAGTCAACTAGGGTTTAAGTTTTTTAAATCCTAATGGTGTCATGGATCTCACCTGAGCATGGGGTCCTTTCGTTGCCGTAGTTACTGTACCCAGCTGAACAATTGCACCAGTAGCTCCCTTCATGGTTTTCACAAGTCCCCTTCACGCCACAAATGTCTCCATCTTCCAGACATTCATCTTTATCTGGATGGTGCAGGAGGGAGTGGAGGTAGTGTGTGGTGGGGGTTGGAGACAGAGAACATTACTTGATGTGACTCTTAACTCATTTTGTGCTACGTGACGTCTAAGACGTCACGTGGCCTGACGCCCCGTGCGCCAGGCATTTTTTTTTTTTGGAAAAACATGTTCAGAACCCAATATATGATGATTTGAATATTTGCTGCTCCATTCACTCTTTGTTTAACTTCTAACTTAAAAAGGCTGTATCTCGGCTCCTAAGCACTTTTTTTTACAATGAATTTTGGCTGTGGCACTCAGAGCCAAAATTCCATAAATAAGCTGGGCACTGAATGAGTTAAATGCGCAAAAAGAATAAACAAAAACATTAGTGCAGTTTACCAAGAGTGAAAAGAAATATAGTTGCCAAAACGTATTGCACAGCAAAAGTACACACACACACACACACACACGCACGCACGCACGCACGCACGCACGCACGCACGCACGCACGCACGCACGCACGCACACACACACACACACACACACACACACACACACACACACACACACACACACACACACACACACACACACACACACACACACACACACACACACACACACACACACACACACACACACACACACACACACACACACACACAAAAGAAGGCGATCTACAAGCTCAAACCGTGTGGTTTGAGCTTGTAGATCGCCTTCTTTTGCTACTTTTGTGTGACATGCACAGCATTAATTTACGAAAAAAAGTTAAAATACGGAGATAAGAGGTGTCTGCCTGACAATATATGCAATGTGGCCCTCTGGAGTGAGTGTGGAAATATAGCGCCCTCCCCATCATCAAAGTTGCCCACCCCTGATATAGAGGGAAACTAGAACAAGTGCTCCTCGGAGCACAGGTCTCCGCCAGGTCAGGTAGGTTATTGGGGGCCAGCAATGTTGATGGAATATGAAAACATGGACAGATTCATCTTGATCACATGACTATAGACATAATGTGTACATATCTGTAGGAATCTGTAGGAGTAATATCACTGTTACACCCCGGCCTAGGGGAACCTTAAGGCGCAACACAAAAAGTGGGACCCCCTGTTTCCTGCTCCAAAGAACCACCAGTAACAAGGGTTTGCAGCCTTTTTATGGGCTTTTATTTTAAAAAAGCCAGTGACTTCAGGATGGACGTTAAGTCAAAACAATAAACCTAAGAAACCTACAATAGAACCTGAACTTCAACTCAAAAGAAGCCAAATTACAAATCATTGACCTAATACATGATCAGAATACGGGAGAAACTTAGATCAAAATAAAGACTACTGCCCCTACGAAACCCAAGGCTGTTAAAATCAACAATAACTCCTAACAAACATTTTACGTAGAAGTTCTACAGGTTGGCTGGCAGTCTTGCTGGAAGTAGAGAGAGGAGAGCCCACAGGAGCTGAGGGAAAGCTGGCCACACCTTTGGCCTGGCGGAGACAAAAAGGAGGGCACCTAGTATAGAGCCCTGGGGGACTCCAGTCAACTAGGGTTTAAGTTTTTTAAATCCTAATGGTGTCATGGATCTCACCTGAGCATGGGGTCCTTTCGTTGCCGTAGTTACTGTACCCAGCTGAACAATTGCACCAGTAGCTCCCTTCATGGTTTTCACAAGTCCCCTTCACGCCACAAATGTCTCCATTTTCCAGACATTCATCTTTATCTGGATGGTGCAGGAGGGAGTGGAGGTAGTGTGTGGTGGGGGTTGGAGACAGAGAACATTACTTGACCATTTTAGATCATTCTGATCAGACGTGTCGCTAGGTCTCTACTAGGTCGGGGGCTTAGCCCCGCAGGCAACGGGCACATGCACGCAGGTGCCCCTCCTCCCGCGCGCGCGTGTTTTTTTTCGCGGATTTGGGTGCTTTTCCCCCCGTTTTTTGTTACTTTATTTCGGTTTTAGGGAATGGTTAGGGTCGGACTTCAGTGCTAAGCCTTTTTAGAAAGGTCATCCTTTCAGAAAAAGGCAGAGCAAGGATTTTTTGCTCTCGCCATCTTACCTTTGAAAGAGAGTCTTTTTGGGATCCTGCTACTCTTTAATTTTAAGGTCCATATAATTTCACATTCTGTTTAATTAAGTATTCCTTTAGACTACATTCTAAATCTTTGCCCTAAGTTCTTTTTGGCTGTTTCCCCTTTCCTAGAGGGAGGGGGGGGGGGGAAAGATTCCCAATTAGGGTTAACCATTTTACCTTTCTTTAAGGTTTGGGTTTTTGGGCATGTTTACAAACTATAAAATGAAGTAGAAGTGCCAGTGAACTTTGTGAGGAGTGTTCACTGGGGACTGTGCATGGCAGGTGAGTCCAGTCATCCTGAGTCCCACCTGGACCGCATACCAAAAAATCATCCATAATCTCATTATAAGAATGGTACAGGATTAGGACTCAATAAAAGATTTAAGAAAACAAATATAGTTTTGGACCATGACGGAGGCGCGCCGACTCAGCAGACCTTGAGGCTGAGGAGTCGCGCCCGAGCGCCTCCAGGCGCGAGTGCCCGCGACGACCAGCCGATGGGCTGCTAGTCGACTCAGCGCCGTCCGAGTTATGTACCGATAGGCACAGAATCGTAAATGATGTTTGTGGGGACTGTGTGTACCCCAACTAACCTTCCATGTGACTACTGGTCAATAGTGTGTCTTTGCTGGGACTGATACAATTCTCCCTTTCTGCTACAGGGGTTGGGGTTAGAGTAATGAGGGCCTTAAACCCTTTTAATTTTAAGGTCCTTATTATTTCACATTTGTTCATCTAAGTCTTCCTAGGTCCATTGTTTGATTGTGTGTGTCTTAGCCCACTTAGTCCTTTTGAAGGCTTGAGTGGGCATTTGGGTTGATCACACCTATTTGGGTCTTTAAGCTATGGGTCAGGAAGAAGCCCCTTGCCTTCCCCTAGGGTCGTTGACGTGTCTGTGATTGTCATTAATGGTCGGGTGTTACTCCTCCTTTCTCTGGTGGGTCTTTGTTCTTTTAGTTCTCTAAGTACCTGGTGGTCTCTTTGTGTGTTTCTGTGAGTTAATTTGAGTGAATTAAGAACGGTTGGTTTGTGTGTTTCTGGTGTTTGTCATATTCAGTCCTTCTGGAAAAATTGTGTCCAATCTTTTTATCCATTGTCTTTCGTTATATTGTCTCTGTCCTGTTGTCCAATTTGGGTTATGCTCTAAGCCAGTGACTTTTAGGGAGTTTATTCCATGTGTCATAAAGTGTTGAACAATTATCAAATTGGTCTTCTTGCCATTATATTATATCTATGTTGGTTTAATCTGGTGGCGATTGTGTTTTGTGTTTCACCCACATATTGAAGGCCACACTTGGTGCAGGTGATTAAGTAAATACAGTTTTTAGTGTTAGCCTGCATTCTTTGTTTAATACCAAACACCCTTTTGTTGTGTCTGTTGGTTACCATTTGGGCTGTTTTAAAGTAATCTGGTCTCTTGTTAGTTGGTCTATTCGTTCCTTTAAGAGTGCTGTGGACTAGGTAATCTTTGAGGTTCTTGTTTTTCCTATAGGCTGAAATGATTTTACACCCATTTAAAAGTGTGTTTCCTCTGTTTTGGAAATTTCTTTTTATCCTGGTGTTGGCTAATTTGCTTTGTGAGGAGTAGGTGAGGAGTAGGAGGAGTAGGAGTTAGGGGTAGGGTTAGGTTAGGGTGATAGATATATAATTAAAAAAAAACTTTTATTTTTTTCATTTTTTTTTAATTTTTATTGGTGGCTTTGGATAAAACATTGGTGGCACCGAAGCCCACCCCTAACGACGCCACTGATTCTGATGGTCTCTATAAAATGAAGCGATATCTGTGGTGTTAAGGGTCAAATATGACCCAGCAGAGAAGTGTGGCTCAGTTCCCCCCAAATTATCAGAATTGCAATGTTTACATGTTTGAGAGTGAGAGAAACTTGTCCTCAATTTGCATTTGCTATTAGGAGTAAAATAAAGTTTGGGTTTATGAAAAATAAATGACTTTTTACCTTCTATGGTATATGGGTACATAACACAATGCAAGGGTTAAAACACAGTCATGGTCTATCATGGCAAACCACACATTAGAGACTCCGACCTTTTGGAGCATTTGCTGCATTCATGTGGGATTTGATTCATGTGAGATAGATTACATATAACACTAAACCCTACTGGAGAGGATAGGAAGTAGTGGTATCATGGACAGGGTTAAATGTTGGTGGGGAGATGGAGAGAGAGTAAGGGTGCAGGAGTGTTCATTTAACTCTGGGGTCCTATCTTCTGCCCCACGCAATGTGGCGCAATGCCCCTTAAAGGCCCCCCCCCCACGTAGTGCTCTGCGCTACGCGAAAGATAGGACTATGTGGGAAGATAAGCAGAAACTGTTTTTGTTTGTAACTCACCGATGCAGCCATTATGGGTGGAATTGAGGTGCAGGTTGGTGTATCCTGACTCACAGGTGCAGGTGTAGCTACGAGGCAGGTTAGTACAGTAGGCATTAGGACCACATATGTCCTTGTCCCTTAAGCACTCATTAATGCCTGAGAGAGAGAGAGAGAGAGAGAGAGAGAGAGAGAGAGAGAGAGAGAGAGAGAGAGAGAGAGAGAGAGAGAGAGAGAGAGAGAGAGAGAGAGAGAGAGAAACATTTGTGTTCAAGCAGTGTAAATGGGATCAGTCATTTCTTCATACTCATTCCTATCTCTACATTTATACAAAAACACATAAAAAGAAGAAGAACAGAATACATAACTAGATAGAGGCTCTACAGAGTGCATTCATTCTTCCAATGAGATCGGATGTGTTTTGAAAAATCATTTTGGAAAGTATTTTACATAAACTGTGAACCAAGGGGATAATACATTAATGTTGTCAACAGTGGTGTGAAGTAACTAAGTACATTTACTTAAGTACTGCACTTTTTTAGGTATTTGTACTTTACTTGAGTATTTCCAATTTCCAATACTTTTACTTATATTCCACTACATCTCAGAGGCAAATATTGTACTTTTACTCCATTGTTTGAAAACATTAGTTACTTTGCAGGCATAAATTATGATGTTATGAAACATACATTAACCACTTTAGCCCTATTTTATACATAGGCTACTACTACTTTTACTGTTGGTACTTTTTTAATTCTGGACTTGTACTTGTAACAGAGTATTTCTATAGTGCAGTATTGGTACTTTTACTTAAGTAAAGAATTTGAGTACTTTTTCCATCACTGGTCATCAAGTGAATTACATGAAACATAAACAGAAGTGACCAACATAAATAATCCATGACAGACAATAAAACATGGAGCTTACTTGAACAGATCACACCAGCATCTAGATCTGGTGTGTGTGAAAAATGGAGCAGTATAATTTAACCCATTCAATCCGGCAACGTGTCTGTGTCACTTTAAGATTCCTTTGGCTATTCAAAAATAGCAGATATACAAGCTCATAGCGCGGCACAGAGTGCCGTGCTATGAGCTTGTAGATCTGTTATTTTCTGTCTGAATCAATTCTTTAACTCAAATCTTTGCTTCTGGGGGGTCCCTGGAACAACAGATTTTGAGATGGGGGTCCGCGGCCGAATACATACCATTTTGTGGTCCTTGACATGAAAACCACTGATATTATAGCAACAACAAGTTTTATCTTAGAATTTTTGTGAGGATTTAGAAGACAATTGTAGAATCCCCCAGAAGCAAAGATTTGAGTTAAAAAATGTTGCTTTAAAAAATATATGTATTGAAAGATTTGCAAAAAAAATCCCATGATTAAAAAAAAAAAGCAGATATTCAAGCTCATAGCGCGGCACTCGGTGCCGCGCTATGAGCTTGAATATCTGCTATTTTTTAATAGCCCAAAGAAATGAGGAAAAAAATGACACTCCCGGTCTGAATGGGTTAACAGCACATGACTTCATGATGAAGTGTACTTTGCTTTGAAAACGGTTGAGACTGAAACTCTAACAGCAAACTGGTTACTGTGTGTAGAATAATATCATTCATTAACTCCAGTGGTGGAAAAAGTACTCAAATGTTTTACTTAAGTAAAAGTATACTGCAATGTAAAAGTACTACAAGTAAAAGTCCAGAATTCAAAATTTACTTAATAGTAAAAGTTCAAAAGTATTGGTATGAAAAGGTACTTAAAGTACCAAAAGTAAAAGTACTAAAATGTTTGAAAATAGCCGATCTACAAGCTCAAAACGCGTCGCCATGCGATGCGTTGTGAGCTTGTAGATCGGCTATTTTCAAATAGCCGAGGTATAAAATAGGGCTAAAGTAGTTAATGTATGTTTTATAATGTAATCATTTATATCTGCAAAGTAACTAGTTACTAAAGTTTTCAAATAATTGTATTAGAGTAAAACGTACAATATTTGCCACCGAGATGTAGTGGAGTAGAAGTAAAAGTATTGGAAATTGGAAATATTCAAGTAAAGTACAAATACCTCACAATTGTACTTAAGTACAGTACTTGAGTACATATACTTAGTTACTTTCCACCACTGTTTTACTTAAGTAAAGCATTTGAGTACTTTTTCCACGACTGGTCATCAAGTGAATTACATGAAACATAAACAGAAGTGACCAGCATAAATAATCCATGACAGACAATAAAACATGGAGCTTACTTGAACAGATCACACCAGCATCTAGAGCATGGGAGCAGCTAGTAACTCCATATCCCAGGTGACTGCAGGCATCAAGGAACCTCTCATGGCCCAAACAGTGCATATAACCCAACCAGACTTTACCACGGCCTTCACCAAAGAACGCCCTCCTTTTGGCTGTCAGAGCTGTTCCACAGCCCACCTGTCTACACACTACTTGAGCATCATTGAGATCCCAGAGATTATGACATATTGTTCCCCACTGGCCTTCATGATAAACCTCCACTCTACCAGAGCATCTATCAGGACCATTCACAAGTTTTACCTGTGGAGAACCTGAGGATAGAAATATAAAGTTAAAATATATTATAACATGATATATGCAACAACAACAACAACAATTATCATGTACTGTTTATGCTTTAATTAACCGATGTTTACCACAGTAACGTTTGTAAAGAAAAGCTTCATGTGTATAAAAGGCACAGAAGGCCCAATAGATAAAACATAGTACCTGTACAGTCACATCTTTTCAGCACACATAGTAACCCTGTGGAATAAGACAAGACTTTATTAATCTGTGATGTCTTTCACACCACATGACAAGCAGTCACAGTGCAGTATATCCACACACATTCTAGTCACAAAGTGATGCTAAGAACCGCTAATGTTATAATATCTGAAACCCACCACTTCTTTATACTACACCACCATTTTACTCTTTCTGCTTTATTTCTACTTCTTTTCATTTTAATTTAATGTAAATGTACTTTTATAATGTGTTTTATGCTCTGTGTTTGATTGATTGAATACATTATTAACAGTTTGTAAAAAAAGAAATAAGCACAGAGGTACAGATTGATACAAAAGGATGCTAAAAGTATAACCAGAGAAAGCCTATGACTTGTTTTCATTGGAGTCCTGTGTATTCAATTCATCTAAACATTTAAGACAAACAATGATATACAATAATATGCAAAGTGGTGTAAAGTAACTAAGTACATTTACTTAAGTACTGTACTTAAGTACACTTTTGAGGATTTTTTAATTTACTGGAGTATTTCCCATTTTCAATACTTCTACTTCTACTCCACTACATCTCAGAGGGAAATATTGTACTTTTACTCCACTATAATTATTTGAAAACTTTAGTTACTAGTTACTTTGAAGATATAAATAATTATATTATAAAACATACATTAACCACTTTAGGCCTATTTTATACTCAGGCTATTTGAAAATAGCAGATCTACAAGCTCACAACGTGCCGCACCGCAACACATTGTGAGCTTGTAGATCTGCTATTGTTACATTAAAAAAAAAAACATTTTAGTACCTTTACTTTTGGTACTTTAAGTCATTTTGATACCAATACTTTTGTACTTTTACTCAAGTACATTTTTAATTCCGGACTTTTATTTGTAACAGAGTACTTCTGCATTGCGGTATTGATACTTTTACTTAATTAAACATTTTGAGTTATTTTTCCACCATTGTAAACTGAGCAGTAATCAAAAAGAAAAATATGCACAGTAAACAGTTAGGGGCTGGGGGGTTATTTCAGGTGATAAGCTTAGACTTTCTACAGGGGCCAGTTACAAATTGCAGCCACGTGTGACGTGTGTGTGTGTGTGTGTGTGTGTTTGTGTGTGTGTGTGTGTGTGTGTGTGTGTGTGTGTGTGTGTGTGTGTGTGTGTGTGTGTGTGTGTGTGTGTGTGTGTGTGTGTGTGTGTGTGTGTGTGTGTGTGTGTGTGTGTGTGTGTGTGTGTGTGTGTGTGTGTGTGAGAGAGAGAGAGAGCGAGAGAAAGGGGGGTGGGGCAACATGTATTATGTTGGCAGATTTGCATGAGAAATGTGTTAAGGCAGCTCTCCACCACATTGATTGTGGGCCGACTCGGTGTCGGAAAGCAAATTGTTGTCGGATCGTGTCGTTCCGTCGGGTTGGACCTCTATCGACTCAGAGAAAGCGAGCATGTTCAGTTTTTAGGCCGACTGGTAGAGCCACGTTGGGTAATGAAGAGGGGGGTGAAGGCTCTGTAGAGCACCCTGATTGGCTGTTTAGCGTGTTTGGTCAGACAGGCTCCGTAGATTGGACCTCTCGTCTGCTACTACTGGTGCAGAAACAAGCCTAAATAATCATTTTCCTGTCGCACATTTAAACTAGATACCATATTCTCAATCTCAACTCTCAATTCCTGTACCAATCAATCAATTTATTTGTATACGTACAATATAATAGCTTACAGGTTGACATGCAATGGAAATATATGATCTGTGCTCGTCAGCTTGATGGACTGTCACTGCTGTTTATATGACAATACCATTGCTATGGAAATGACAGTCAGTCATGGCTCTGTGTCTGGATGTGAACTGTTTTATAACAGCTCACATAGCTTTAGGCCTGGTACACACTGTGAGACTCTTAAAGTGGTCGGGGACTCATCTGATCGTTAAGCATTTCACACTACATGAGTCTCTGTCTTGAAATCGTCTGTCATATATCGTTGTGTTTTTTACGACGCGATTGATCGCCTACAAGGGATCACACACTGTAAGAGTTCACTATGAGGCCATCCAGACCTGATACTACATTTGTTTTTATTACAATTAATTTTAACCGACGTCTCACGAAAACATGCAAAGCTCCCGTGTTATTATGCACAAGACCTAGACAGGACATTATTGATTGTCATTACATTTTCTATTTCTATGTCTGTCTGTCTGTCTGTCTCTCTCTCTCTCTCTCTCTCTCTCTGGGGAATACACAGGACCTAATTAATGGAAACGAGCCCTGAGGGTGTGGGTTATCCTTTTAACATTCTTTCGTATAAATCTGTGCCGTGCCTCTTTTTGTTGGCAAACTATCCATCTGTTAAAACACACACACGCACGCGCGCGCACACACACACACACACACACACACACACACACACACACACACACACACACACACACACACAGACACAGACACAGACACAGACACGCACACAGACACGCACACACACACACAGCTCTCTCTCTCTCTCTCTCTGTCTCTCTCTCATGTTTAATATTTATCTGGTTCGCTACTGTATGGAACGGCACAGCGGGGTACCGAGAGAAAGACGGACGCTGTTCAGACGCAAGGGACGGGGCCACTGTGCCGACACGCACGCACGCACGCACACACACTCCGTTCATACCTATGGTTCAATCAGGTGCAGCTGCCATTAGGCTGGGGGGTAACCCGCCAAGCCACAATTTACTTGATAAACTAAAAGTTAGGTGCGCCCCATCTGACGCTCCGCGGCTCCGTGGCTCCGTGGCTCCGCGGCTCCGCGGCCATTTAGAACAGTGTGGCAGTCACAGAGTTAAATTAAACACTGAAGATTTTTTACTGTGTTCTACCTTCTCTGTTTTTCACTCTCTGTGGTTAACACAGAGGATTATGGAGTTATCTTTATTAACAAAAACAAAAGACTTTGAGAGAGAAAAAATATATATTATTTTCTTCACAAGTGAAAAAATAATTGAAAATGAATGAAAAATAATTAAAACAGCAATCAAAAAACATATATTTGCAAGTCAAAAAAACATATTTGAAAGAAAATAAAGAAAAACTTTTAGAACTCAAGAGTAAAACGTTTTAAACTAGATAAAACAAAATACACACTAAAATGTGTGTAATTCAAATGTGTTATGTCATTACAAATTTAATTAAATAAAAAAAAAAAAAAATCTCATTTGCGAATGAAAGTAATTTTTTGCGACTGCAAAAGCCTTCTCTCTCAAAACTCTGTCTTCTCCTTCTCCATTCTTTTCTTCTCTCTCTCTGATTTTTTGTATGAGGGGTGAAAGATCAGAAGGCGGGTCCTACGCTTTAAGATGTAAGACAGCTCTCCATTGGTCACTCAGAGTCTTGAGTGACAGCCCCCCCCCCCCTTCCTTATGTAGCTTTTTGCATGCAGGGACGGTGTGTGTTACAGCCATCTCACTGTTCAGTTATGCATTGTGTCATCATCAACATGGCAGCTTGTGATGGACATTTTCATTCATATTTCATTTCTGCCACGGACATGCAAAATAACCATCTTACCAAAAACACACTGGCCTAGCCCTGAATGTGTACTAATGGACTCCTAATGTGTCATAGGGTCTATTCCAATGTGCAGCACTTTTAAAAACAATTGTATGTCTGCATTAACTACGAGTCACTTAACGACCAAACAAATAATAATGATAATTGATAGTCTAATCAGTACAGACAGTGCTTCCATCGCAAAAGGACCACTTAGCTGCAAAGGTGAGTGGGTGAGTATTATAGATCATATGGCTATTAAAGAGATGGCTGGCTTTTCAAAGGTCAGTGTTATTTGAGGACAGAAGGAGATCATGTTCTACCAGCTAAACCATTTGTTTCTTTTGGCAAGGTTAGCTTCAATAGTTGTGGTTTCCATTACGGTGATCAGGCATTCTTTGTTGATGAGAAAGTCCAAGGCATGCCAATGTAACAACAAAAGGCACTCCCTACAAGCTACATGTCATTTGTTAGACGTAATAATTACATGTTAAATGCTTCTCACAGAAACGTCAAGGATAAAAATGCAAATGGAACACTGGAGCAAGGAAACTTGAGAGAGAAAAAATATATGTAGGCCTACATGATGAGTGATTAATGACGGGCATGCCAGGATTTTAATTGAATGCAGTGTCACAATAGTTTAATGCGAAAGCAGCTAACCTATCGTCTATACTTTTTTTATTATAATGTAAAAACATAATTCTAACATACACAATTGAATCAGGTCGGTGACTCATAAAGTGTCGGGATGACATGCTCATTAATATGTTGCAGGAGATTTGTGGTATCGTATGTTCGGGACATGATTGCATCATATGAGGACAACAAGACAACGAGACTCCCTGAAAATATCAAAAAGTCAAGTTGATTTATGTCAGTTGAGAGAAAGCGTTTCAAAGTGTCCAATAATACCACTAATAACCATAGTAACACTCCACAATCACAATCCATGGAAACCCTTGATCCACAGCCTCACCATCAGACCTCCTCCTCCTCACCTCTGATCAAAGTATTTGCATCAAACTATTGTGACACTGCATTCCTTTAGATCCTGTCGTGCCCTTCATGAATCACTCATCGTGTGCTGCACGTAATTATCTGTGTTGACTCTCAAGTCGTTTTCCTTTGTTCCATTCGGCATGCCTTAGGGCCTAAGGTATGCCGAATGCCGTATGAGGAACGTCTAAGGCTTAGACGTTCTCATCAACCTCACCTTAATGCAGGGTTGGGCAACTTTAATGATGTAGAGGGCCACTATATTTCCACGCTCACTCCAGAGGGCCACATTGCATATACTGTCTCTCCGTATTTTAACTTTTTTCGCCAGTCTATGTCACACAAAAGTAGCAAAAAATAGCAGATCTACAAGCTCAAAATGTGCCGCAGTGCGGCGCGTTTTGAGCTTGTAGATCTGCTATTTTTGAATTGGAATCCAGAATTTTGCGTTGAATTGGAATCCTGATTATTTTTTCAATTCAATTTCAAATGCATTTAGTTATACTTATGTTAACTTTTGGATCTCAAAGCACTGCTACCCCAAGCTCACATCCAAGGTCGTATCACCCGGAGGGTACTAGCCACCAAGCCACGCTCTGACCATCCTCAAGTCAAACACCAAATGCCTTGATAGGAGCTTTCTCCACTCTGCTGTCACAACATGGAACAGCCTCCCCCCTGCGGTTGTTGGAGACATTACATCAAGTAGTATTCATGCCTTTAAGAAGAGGCTGAACAAACACCTCCTCAGTAGTACAGTATGTGACTGTAATCCCATGAAGCGCAAGGACATTAAATCATCAAACATTCAGTTTATACATACCCCTGACTGAGTAGCTGCAGATCAGTGATAGGTTCTTTGAATGTTTTTTTTTCATAAAGCCTGTATATGCAAAAGCTTCATAAAAAATCACACCCTGTGTGAAGGTAGCGGCGCCTTTGATACATTTTGTCATCGATATGTGTTTATAATGTGTTTATAGACACGTGTCACGTGAAGCTTGACCAATCACTTTGTTGATGTCAATGATATATCAGTGTTCTGATATTAACCTGCGGGCCGCATTAAATGAAGGTGGGGGGCCGCATGTGGCCCCCGGGGCCGCCAGTTGCCCATGTATGCCTTAATGGAAGCCACAACTATTAAAAGTTGACTAACACAAAACAAGTTTAGCTGGTAGAACTGAATCTCTTCCTGTGCTCAAGTAACACTGTCCTCTGAAAAGCCATCTGTCTATAATAACAATAACCATATGAAGTATAATACGTACTCTGTCACCTCTACAGCTAAATGGCCCTTTTGCTCCTGCAATGTAAGATGGAAACACTGTCTGTACTGATAAAGGCAGGTACACACTGCAGGATATTTGGTCCGATTATGCTGTCTGGGACCTTTTTTGGACTATAAGCACTTTAAACCTATATACAAATACATTGGATATTTGAAAAATAGCCAATCGACAAGCTCACATTGTAGATCAGCTATAAAGAAAAATTGTGGAAAAAAAATGAAAATTATGGAATATTTTCCAAATCCACACAGATCTTGTATGGGGGTCTAATTTTGTTAATTTTATTAATTTGGGGGTCCTTGCCATGAAAATGTTTGAGAACAACTGGTTCAAACAACATTAGGAAACACGGCCAAATAAGCAACTACACTTTCAAGCAACTTTACAGAAAAACAATCCCAAAGTCGCTTATAATAAAAGGACATGGCAACACTGCGTGCTGCGTACTTGACGAGAGAGAGAGAGAGAGAGAGAGAGAGAGAGAGAGAGAGAGAGAGAGAGAGAGAGAGAGAGAGAGAGAGAGAGAGAGAGAGAGAGAGAGAGAGAGAGAGAGAGAGAGAGAGAGAGAGAGAGAGAGAGAGAGAGAGAGAGACTCATATATCACAGGATACATAGATTAAAATTAATTGGAATAAAAACAAATGTATGTATTGGGTCTGACCCTGGATAGCATCCTAGTGAACTATCCTACAGTGTGTAATCCCTGGTCGGGGATCAATCTATAGTGTGAAAACAACCATATATGACAGCCGATTTGAAGATATAAACTCCTGCAATGTGTAATGCTTAACGATCAGATGACTTCCTGACCACCGTCCTATACAAACCCATTGTAACTTCAAACTCCATTTTAACCAGGATAGATTCACTGAAAACTCATGTCCTTGGTTCTGGTGACTGATATTGTCCTTCTAATACGTGAGGGGGCCGTGTTTGTATATCATTTTATTATATATATATATTTTCTTAAATTTTCCTTTAATTTAAGTGCCTGTTATGACATGCCCAGAATAGCGGTTCATGTGGTTAAATCTTTAATTGAGGGTTTGTGCTGGAGGATGTGTGGTGATGAGGACAATAATGGGTCAAGTTCTGTACATCGAGGCTGGACATTTTGTCTTCATCACTCTGGTCCCCAGCACTGGTGGAAGAGGTACTCAGATATATATTTTTTTATACTTAGGCCTAAGTAAAAGTAGCAATACCACAATGTAGAAATACTCTGTTACAAGTAAAGGGCCTCCATTCAAAATGTTACTCGAATACAAGTGCAACAGTATTGGCATCAAATATACTGTATTTACAGTACCAAACGTAAAAGTAGGCTCATGCAGAATGTCTCATTTCACACATTTATTGCAATATTTTGCAATAAAAAAAACAGATCTACAAGCTCATGTGTTGCAATGTGAGCTTGTAGATCTGCCATCAATCGCCAAGTATAAAATAGGCTTAAATGGTTCATGTAGGTTTTGTAATAATAATCTAAATCCGCAAAGTATTCAAATAATTGTACTGGAGTAAAAAAGTACAATATTTGCCTCTGAGATATAATGGATTAAAAGCATAAAGTATTAAAAACACATACATACTCAAGTAAAGTAAAAGTACTTTGAAATTGCTCTGAAGTGCATTACTTGAGTAAAAGTACTTATAGTTACTTAGTTCCACCAGTGTGGATATAGACTTACCCATAATCAGTAACACCTTCCCAGGCCCCATGCCAAAGACGGACCGATTGAGCTCACTCAACTGATGACTGTGTATGAGAATAACAGAGCTGGTCCTCTGTCAAGAAGACCAACCCTACACATACAAATAAGTGTCTTTTTATAGAATCCTCAACCTCTCTGCAGCTACATATTCACTGTCCATACAGTAACAATAAAATCCAAGACTGTACGCAATGAAAGAGAAAGTAACAGAAAGCTAAAGAAGGAAAACAGGAAAGTGCATATGGCACTCTGCCCAGGATCATCCCTCCCTCAGAGGTGCTGTGAGGATAGGCCGGGCCGACAGGTAACAGCAGGCCTACTGTATGTGTAGGATTACCTGGAATAGTGGTTGTTTAAACTGTTTAAACACGAGAAGGGATATTATTACACTTTCAAACATGTTTGGGGTCATTTTAACGTCTACTCTGGCTTGTGTGAGAAGAACCCCAGACAGTTGCTTGATTCATTTGATATGGATTTCTATCAGACACGCCCCCGTCCTATACAAACCCATTGTAACTTCAAACTCCATGTTAACCATGATAGATTCACTGAAAACTCATGTCCTTGGTTCTGGTGACTGATGTTGTTGTCCTTCTAATACGTGAGGGGGCCGTGTTTAGAAAAAATATATATATTTTTTTAATTTAATTTAATTGCATTAATATGTTTTTTTTTCTTCTTAAATTTTCCTATAGAAAATTATACAATTTAAGTGTTTGCCTGTTATTACATGCCCAGAATAGGGGTTCATGTGGTTAAATCTTTTATTGAGGGTATGTGCTGGAGGGTGTGTGGTGATAATAATGGAAGATATATATTTTTTACTTGAATAAAAGTAGCAATGCCAAAATGCAATAGTATAGATGCTTTACTTTGACAACGATCATTATACTTTACATTTGAGCAGACGAAAAAAGAAAGAAAAAACATCCTTCAGACATTTGGCCCCTTCCATACCTGAAAGCTCTCATATATACCCAAGCCCCTACACCCCAGATCAGAGGTGATGCAACTTTGATAATGTAGAGGGCCACTATATTTCCACACTCACTCCAGAGGGACACATTGCATATTGTTGCTGTCGGGAAGAAACCTCTTATCTCCATATTTTAACTTTTTTTTGTAAATTAATGGCGTACTTCGTCATTCTAGTATGTCACACAAAAGTAGCAAAAATAGCTGATCTACAAGCTCAAGACGCGTCGCATCGTGACACTTTCTGAGCTTGTAGATAAGCTATTTTTGCTATTTTGGAATTGGAATTATTTTTTAATTGGAATCCTGAAAAGTACCATTTTTATTTAATTTCAAATGCATTTAGTTATATTTAAGTTAACTTTATAAACTTAAATACAAATACATTGGACATAAAAAAGTCATTAAACTAATATAACTATACTATAGTAATTAAAGCGGGTCATGATTGCATGTTTGGAATTGTAAACAGCTGACATCAATAATTAACCTGTGGGCTGCATTAAGTGAAGGTAAGGGCCACATGTGGTCCCCGGGCCGCCAGTTGCCCATATATGCCCCAAATACTCCATCTTCTCACCTTCCATATCAAGCAGTTCCTAACTGAACCCCCCCCCCCCCATACCCTCCATCTTCTGAACCGAGAACACCCCCCCCCCCTGCTGCCTGTAGAGATGCAGATAGAAACCAATGAAATGGAATGCTGCCCTCAGATGGCATTCCAATGAATATAAGTCACATCTGCTGTAGAGATGGTGCATGCATTGCACGCTGTAGTGCTGCCCCCTACTGGTCATAATCTGTTTATGTCTCTTTACCGTTCATGCAAAGTGTATATACATATAATTGTGTGAACATTGAAAAGGGGAAAAGTAGATTGGTCAAAGGCCATGAATTTGTGTCAAAGTTGCGGCAACTGACAACTGGTCTGTTGTGGGAAGGTCAATCTGGGAACCCATAGTAAAAAAAAAGAAAAGGAAAAAACAGTGCCCTCAGCCCTCCACTTCTGGTCCATGTGTCTTTGTTTACATTCCTAACATTCCTAACTATACACGTTGTAACAGGAGCTCCTGACAGATTCAGCTGCAGAGCTCTGAATCTGTCTTGAGATTATTATGGGAAGGTAGACTCAAACACACTGAACAATATCCATGCTTTCCTGATTGAAGTATTGGGATGGGATTGGGACGTCACCCTATAGATCAGATTAGACAACAGCAAAATAAATGGGGTTCCAAGTCATCAAGTGCCTTTGATTGCTAAAGTTGGGCCAGGAGGACGATTGATTCTCCTGTGTCACTGCGATTCCCCTAAAATAATACACACACGCAAGGATTCACGCAAACACACACGCACACATTCAGAGTAAGCTAAACTATATGAGTGCATGTGTGCGTGTGTGCGTGTGTGCGTGTGCGCGTGTGCGCGTGTGCGCGCGTGTGTGTGTGTGTGTGTGTGTTGGAGGGTATCAGTGGTGGAAAAAGTACTCAAATTCTTTACTTATGTAAAAATACCAATACTGCACTATATAAACACTCTGTTACAAGTATAAGTCCAGAATTAAAAATGTACTTTAAAAGTGCAAAAGTATTGCCATCAAAATGTACTTAAAGTACCAAAAGTAAAAGTACTTAAATGTTTGAAAATAGCAGATCTGCTATTTTCAAATAGCCTATAAGTATAAAATAGGGCTAAAGTGGTTAATGTATGTTTTATAGTATTCTAAGTTATAGCTGCAAAGTAACTAGTAACTAAAGTTTTCAAATAATTGTAGTGGAGTAAAAGTACAATATTTGCCTCTGCGATGTAGTGGAGTAGAAGTAGAAGTATTGGAAATACTCAAGTAAAGTACAAATACCTCAAGAGTACAGTACTTAAGTAAATGTACTTAGTTACTTTACACCACTGGAGGGTATAGAACATAAACAGCTGTATTCCACTGCATTACCTCTTACTTGTGATTGACTGGAAGAATGCTTCTCCTGTTGTATACAGATGTACCACTTTCTTACCTGTAGAGGGCAGCATTCTCTACATTATTACCACCAGAAAACCTAAAGTGCACAGAAATGGGCGGGGTGCTACAGCAGTGTTACAGCAATGTTTACTTCAAATGGCCATAACTCGGTGACCATTGCTCAGTGTTGATTTTGACAGCAAGTTTTGATTTAGTTGCCTCTTCTATAAGAAGTGCAAGAGGACATAGTCTTTTGCATAAAATTCCATTTAGTTTTAATCATATTTTAGTCATCTGACATGTTTTAGTTTTTGTCTAGTTTTAGTCGACTATATCATAAGATTATAGACGACTAAAGCTTATTTAGTTTTGTATTTATTTTTTTAAGATTATAGACGACTACGTTAGATCTGCAAGCTTGTAGATCTGCTATTTTCAGAGTTTCTACTGGATCTCTTCTCCACCAGTCACTCACTAACATTTCTTTAGTCATAGTCGTAGTTTTAGTCATCGTAGCTTAGTTTTTACTTCGTTTTCGTCAGTGAAAAAAGCTAGTCGACAAACATTTTTCGTCATAGTTTTAGTCGACGAAATCAGCACTACCATTGCTCTGATCAGGGCAATATCGTGGCCTCAAAATCTAGTATCTTAGGAGCTAATTACCCCACTAGAACACTGCACTAGCTCCCAGAATGCAGGCCTACTTGTGGTTACTAGATGTCCAAAAGTAGGGTAATTGTTACATATTTGTAAATTAAATAATGGTCTTGACCTGCTCAATATGTAATGTGCCATGAGATAACCTTTGTTGTGATTTGCGTTAGAATACTCCTGCTACACACAAACACAAAACTGAGACCACAGTCTAACATTGGGAGTAGAAAGAAAGAAAAAAAAACTGTGTGTGACAAAGTTGAAATTAGGCTTTACAGGAAATAGGGCCAAAGATTAGAAAGTAGAAAGTCAAATATAGGAATATCACAGATTATCTCACAACAGCATTGCATTTTCTGTGAGAGCTCTGTGTGGAGACAGACTGGGCCATTCCGACCTCTCACAACAAATGTATGGACATTACCGAGGCTTCCAAATATGAACACAAGTAGTTTACATTTGTAACCAAGCTGTATGATAACTTCCTTAAGACATTGGTACTGTAGCACCTTGGTAAGGAATGCCTCTTCCAGACTGTGGTCTAATGTACAACCTACTTCTAAAATGGTCTCTTCTCTACTGTCTTTATCAACAACAACAACATCTGGTATATTAGCTGTAACATCTGAAAAGGCATCATTTTCATTATTGCACAGTTTGAGCATGGCAGTTGAAACACAAGAGTGCTTATACATTTTGGCAGATGATGAAACATAATGAACTTATGTCCTTAACTAATAGATCAACACTCCTGTCGTGTCTAGCAATGTACAGTAGTTTTAAACCAGTCCAGTGTTGTTGTTGTTGTTTTTGCTGTTGTAACTGAGATCAAACAGTTGGTAATAATGTCCTCAGAGACCCCCCCCCCCCACGCACACACACGCGCACGCACGCACGCACGCACGCACGCACGCACGCACGCACGCACGCACGCACGCACGCACACACGCACGCACACACACACACACACACACACACACACACACACACACACACACACACACAGACACTCCCATACAGCCAACACCGACTTGTTGCCTCCGTGTGGTCCTGGAGTGGACACTTCAAGGAGAGACTCTCTGTATAAACATTAGAAAGGTCATTCCGAGTTGTATTATAATGGCTATAAGAAGACAATACCCATCTTCAACTGGGATTTATGTTGGGTTCAAAGAAATCGAAGATGCATTTGATAGGATACCTTGATATGTTATTGTATGGCTTAAGTAAAAGGTAGCTCCTCTAAACCTCGGATTTCAGGGAACCGCATTATGCCTTTGATTAGGCAACTCATGCTTTATATATGTGTAAAGATTACACTTCTGGGTCCATTCGGTTCCTTTATTCCATTCCATTATGAATAATACCCATATCCCATGTGTTTCAAATCCATGACAAACCTGAAAGGGTACACTTGGTTCCACTGTAATTTATAGTAATATCATTAACTTATTGAATGATTGCACAGTATGTTTTTGTTCTTACAAGGACTGCAAATAAGACATTTCGGTGTGAATTGTGACTTCAACTTGTGTATGGTGTGAATAATAATGGATAGAAACAATGTAACTGTCGAGCATTTGCACTATCTAGATCAGTAGTTCTCAAACCTTTTCATGTCAAGGACCCCCAAATTGACACGTATTAGCCCGCGGACCCCCATTTGAAAAGATATGCCAGGGACCCCCACAAGAGAAGATTTGTACGGCTCTAGCAGTGATTCTCATTCTCAACCATCTTAATTTCAAGGACCCCCAGTTTGACATGCATTAGGGCTACGGACCCCATTTAATGACATCTCTATCTCTGGTCCATTTGGTAGAACTTGGAGAGAGAGAGAGAGAGAGAGAGAGAGAGAGAGAGAGAGAGAGAGAGAGAGAGAGAGAGAGAGAGAGAGAGAGAGAGAGAGAGAGAGAGAGAGAGAGAGAGAGAGAGAGAGAGAGAGAGAGAGAGAGAGAGAGAGAGAGAGAGAGAGAGAGAGAGAGAGAGAGAGAGAGAGAGAGAGAGAGAGAGAGAGAGAGCATCTGAACCAGAGGTAGGCAGGGTCAATCCTAAAGGACATCACCCTGACTATGAGCGCCTAGTATCAAAGCCACCAGTTCGGTGGCCACCCCATCACCTCACCTCATTTGGTAGCATGCAGGGGCCTTAAGACACCATTAGGTTCCTAACTATCAAATATTTAGCTGGGGACCCCATAGAATCGTCTCAAGGACCCGTTGGGGTCCCTGAACCCCAAACATTTATATGTATTCCATTAGTCTCTATTTGATAGCTAAACTCATAGTATTGGTTGGTTCACTTTACTGCAGTGATTCTCAACCATTTTAATTTCAAGGACCCCCAGTTTGACATGCATTAGGCTACGGAGTACGGACCCCCATTTAATGGCATTTTCATCCCTGGGACCCCAATTTATTGTAAAATCAATGTTAATTTAACTCTGAGAGTGTACAAATGGAACCAAATGGACCCGTTAGGGTCCATTTGGTTCCATTTGTACACTCTCAGAGTTACAGACCCATAAGGGTCCATTTGGTTCCATTTACAATCTCAGAGTTACAGACCTATAAGGGTCCATTTGGTTACTATCCATCATTTAGCTGGGGACCCCCTGGAGCCCCCTCAAGTACCCCTGGGGGTCCCCGGACCCCACTTTGAGAACCAATGCTTTACTGTATAATAACACATTTAGTTAGTAGTGTATGCTCTGTACGATAACAGCTCTGAAAACTTTGATGTAACTTTTTGTACACTTAGGCACATTCTTTTATTTATGTTAGGAATACAACATATTGACTAAACTCTGTAACTGTAATTATTTTTCCAATAACATCTGTACAACTATGTCTGTTGAATTGTTAAAAACAAAACAAAGTATGCGAATACAATCTCTGAAAATGAATCCTTCAATGTCACATCTATTTTCTATTTGTTCTATCCAGTGGTGGAAAAAGTACTAATAAGTAAAAGTATCAATATTGCAAAGTAGAAATACTCTGTTCCAAGTATAAGTCAGGAATTCCAAATTTACTTGAGTAAAAGTACTAAAGTATTGGTATCAAAATGTACTTAAAGGGGAAATCCACCCATTTTCAATATTTAACTATGTCATTAATATAGCATAAAGGAGTTGTGTGGAAATAAGAAAAAAGTTCCCCCCTTTCTGTGTTGCCTTGAACTGGAGGATTGATTGTGGGTTTAACATTGCAAATTACAACATGATGAGTCATCACGTTGTAATTTGCAATGTTAAACTCACAATCAATCCTCCAGTTCAAGGCAAAAAGAAAAGGGGGGAACTTTTTTCTTATTTCCACACAACTCCTTTATGCTATATTAATGACATAGTTAAATATTGAAAATGGGTGGATTTCCCCTTTAAAGTACTAAAAGTAGACAGTACTCATTAAGAAGAATGTCACGTTTCACAAGTTTTGAAATGTATACACATCTTTTCAAAATAGATCTACAAGTTCACAGGGTTAGGCTACTCATCTTTGTTTCCTTTATTGCCTTATAATTAACTGAATTAGGAGCATAATGTGGATTAATAATGATGATTAAAAACTGACACGCATAATTCATTTCATTTCAGTATGCTGGTAGACGTTAGATTTGGTACAGCATTCAGTTGTGAACAAATCAAACCCAAAGGAGAAGCAAAACACATGATATTTTAAGATATATTTTATGTGGACAAAATACATTGTGACATGTGATATTACAGTCATTTGCCATCGCCCGAGCCATCCTGCTCATCCAACCCTAAGTTTTCATCACATGCAACATAAACATGTAAACACACCATTATGACGGACAATGACTTTCAATATTCTGTAAAGATTTGGTGAAATCCTGCATCGTCAATATCTATGCCATGGCATGATGGCGATCTATCCTCAATAGACAATAATCACACAAAAAAAACACTATAAATTGTGAAATCACACAAGCACCATATACGTATACGCAGGCTGAATACAAGACTCAATTACAGAAACCAGGCAGATGGCTAAATATAAGCTAAAACAGTTGGTTACGGGCATCCACAGATGAGCATAGTCTATATTAGTAGCTTAATGACTAATATTCAAATTCTATTGTCTTCTTCATGTCCAATGTATTTGTATTTTAGAGCATGTTATTTTAGAGCACATTAGTATAGCTAAATGCATTTAACATTAAAGAAAATATACTTTTCAGGATTTCAATTCAAAAATAGGAAAAAAATGAACAGGATTTCAATTCAAAAATAGGAAAAAAATGAACGGGATTTCAATTCAAAAATAGCAAAAAAATAAACAGGATTCCAATTCAAAAATTGCCAGCATTAATTTTTCACTTCCCTAGGCTATATGACTGGAGCTGCCAGCAGAGGGCGCCCACAGCTACTGCATTAACAGTGTTCACAGAGAAGCAAATGAACAATAGCTGAAGCATTGCATCTTGCAGTGGTGGAAAAAAGTATGTAGAAATACTCTGTTACAAGTAAAAGTCCAGATTTTAAAATGTACTTGAGTGAAAGTACGAAAGTATTGGTATCAAAATGTACTTAAAGTAGCAAAAGTAGAAAGTACTCATTAAGTTTTAAAATGTATAAAATGTTTTAAAAATTATTTTGAAAATAGCAGATCTACAAGCTCACAATGTATCGCATCGCGACACATTGTGAGCTTGTAGATCTGCTATTTTCAACTGGCTGAAATGTAGCCTATATAGGGCTGAAGTGGGTAATGTATGTTTTGTAAAAATAATCCAAATCTACATCAAGTAACTACTACTACTTTAGTAACTAAAGTTTTCAAATAATTGTAGTGAAGTAAAAGTATAACATTTGCCTCTGAGATGTAGTGGAGTTGAAGTAAAAGTGGAAATTTGTACTTAAAGGTAGGGTAAGTGGTTTACTTTGGTTAAAGTAAGTGTTAATACATAGCTCTATATTCTGATAGTGGTAGTACTCATTGCTATAGAGTGTTTGTTCAGTAAAAGGAGTCTCCATGTCTCTCCAGCTCTTTATTAAACAGAAAATGCATTTTCAGTGCTTTCTCCTAATTGGCTTAAATGTTGTCACCTACCTGAAAATGTACTATAGTCTGTTTACTAAAGAGCTGGAGAGACCCCTGTGACCGAACAAACGCTCTGTAGCAATGAGTACTATCAGAATATAGCACTTTAACCTTTTTAACAAAAAACAAAAAAATTACCAAAAATGTTCACTTACCCTACCTTTAAGTACAGCACTTGAGTAAATGTACTTAGTTACTTTACACCACTGGTGTCTTCAGTACTCCATGCATTAAAGATGATGCCCAGGAACACGCCGACTGTTGTCACATAGAAAATGAAGAAAGCTTTGTCGATTCTTGTGGCCACTCTGGTCCAGTAACCAGGGCTGCCTCCATCTTCCTTGCTCTTAAAGAACAAAACCAAGTTCTTCTCCAGATCTCTCAGCTCATCCAGGATCACCTGTAATCCATGAGATTCCCCTTTGAGACTATTGTCCTGAAACACACGTTTGATTAGATTATTTATATTAGTGTTTATTAAGTGGATGATAACTTGTCTAAGAGTACTATATTTGACATTTGCTTTTTGGGCCAAGGATGTAAAAAAAATATTTGTCCAAAGGTCATTTTTTTCTTCTGCATTCATACAGTAGGCTACACACACATGGTGACATGTATAATGGTGACATCATGCTAACCTCTTCCGCTGCACTCAGAGGCTGATGCGTTGTGTCTCTATCATCATCATCATCATCACCATCATCATCACCATCATCATCAGGGACTTTGCAAAAGCATGGAGGACACCACTTGCATCTCTTCTCTGAAATGACACACACAGTATGATTGATTATACAATTCAGAATATTCATGGCTGGGAATTTAGAACACTATTGAAGCCAGAGATTAACCCTTTAAGACCGGGAACGCATCTGTGTCATTTTAAGATTTCTTTGGCTATTCAAAAATAGCCGATATACAAGCTCATAGCTCGGCACCGAGTGCTGCGCTACGAGCTTGTAGATCTGCTATTTTTTTTTTAAATTGTGAAAATGTGTGCAAATCTTTAGTTTGAATATATACATACTTTTTTAAAGCGAAAGTTTTTAACTCAAATCTTTGCTTCTGGGGATTTTACAAATGTCTTCTAAATCCTAACAGTTTTTATTTGTTACTTATGTTGCTATATTATCAATGGTTTTCAAACTTTTTTCACTTGGACACATCATCAGTATTGTTTCCTGGAGTGTTTCGGTTCTTGCAACAGACACCCTCCTCCAGGCGACCCGACTGAGGCTGATCAGACCCCGGTCTGTGTCCAAGTGGCATGCTATTGCCCCCACTGTCTCTTGGGGGTAGTTAGAGACAGTGCTAATTAGGGTTTAGGGTTAGCCTGGCATTAGCCAGACCGACTACGCAGATCCATGCATGCTACAGTTACAGCCTGCAACAGCCTCTAACCTGCGATGTGCTGTCAGGCTACATTGAGCCTAGGTGCCTGGACTGCTACACCGGCGAACAGTCTGAGCCAGGCCTTGATCGTGCACTTTGTTATATTACTTTAACACTACGTCTGCTAAATGCCTGCATTATAATTGTGATTGTCTCGGTGTTGTAATGTCTCACCTCTGTCACAGCTGTAGCCTTTGGTCTCGTCCTCCTTCAGGTTGTGGTCTTTGTCTGTCTCTGTCTTCTGGGGGACAGAGTCTTTTTCCAACAGATACGTCACCAGAATAGCCTCCAACAGACTTAGCAGCATCAGAGCAAAACTCCCAATGCAGTAGGTTGCTATGAGCAGGACGTAATTTGAAATAGCCTACATTATCATCTGTACTCATACTGTGTACATGAATGATACAACTGTATTAAACAGATACATGTATCCCTTGTAGGGCTGGCCCCAAACAGCCAAGGGATTGTTATGTTGACGTTCAGATCTCAATTAATTACTCACTTATTATCTTCCTCTGGTGTGCCTCCCCACGACATACCAGCTGTGCAATTGTCTACCAAACTTTGCACAAATGTAAGTCATGGGTTGGGACATTCAATAGGCTAGTAGGGGGTATGGGGAGTTGGGGGGGGGGGGGTGCGTAGGATTGGGCCAAACACCCGCAGGGCACTTTTTTCTAGTAATCTAAAAAAAGTTTTGAACTTTGATTCCAAATAAATAGCTTCAGGGTCAGCCCTAATCACAAGAGCATTACCTATGATTGGCAATCTGTTGGACGTGGCGGGCAGGATGTCGTTGAGAAGTAGTTGTAAAACTGTGACGGCCAGCAGCACGGTGACCTTAAAGCCCAGCTTCGTACCGCTGTCCGAGATCAGGAAGGACGCCATGTCTAGACACAGGAAGAACAAGACGGGCAACAGGAAGTTGTCAATGTAGAGGATGGCCTTCCTCTTCATTGTGATCTAGGAGATGTAGAGGCAGTTCAGGTTTGAGAAATGCAACTGTAGCAGTTTACTAAAACATCCTAGCGTTTATGAACAATACCTACAATGTAAAAAATCTTGTCCTGGTAGGTGTTCCCGTTGTGTTTGATGTATGTAACGTCGTCAAACTCCCACTCAGGCTCGCCCCACCTCCACATCCATAAGTATTTGGTCTCTCCTTTGTCATAGGTTGCTTTGAGTTCTAGTTCGTCACCTGGTAAAGTAACAGGAAAAAACACAGAGGTAATCCAGACTCCTGGCAGACAAATAAAATGAATGAGAATTAACATAAAGTTAGATGATTTAACAGTTGAGTCACTCACCGCTGTATATCAATGAGGCAAACGTGAGGGTGCAGGACTGAGTGTCGAAGGGGAACTTGTAGACGTTCATTCTACAGCGGCTGACGACCACTTCATCATTGTTAAGAAAGACTGTCCCATCATGTTTAATGTGGACATAAGGGCTGACAGCAGCCCCACCCTCTAACCTGGAAGACAGACAGGCAGGCAGGCAGGCAGACAGACAGACAGACAGACAGACAGACAGACAGACAGACAGACAGACAGACAGACAGACAGACAGACAGACAGACAGACACACACAGAGAGAGAGAGTTTAACATATTTGTATAGACATTTCACATCTGTTGTGTAACGCAAATAACGTGTGTGTGTGTGTGTGTGTGTGTGTGTGTGTGTGTGTGTGTGTGTGTGTGTGTGTGTGTGTGTGTGTGTGTGTGTGTGTGTGTGTGTGTGTGTGTGTGTATGTGTGTGTGTGTGTATGTGTGTGTGTGTGTGCGCGTGCGTGCGAGCGAGTGCGTGCATGCATATTCCCACCTCTCATCGATGATGATGTCAGGTTTCCACAGCCATCCACTGGGTACAGAAACACGCTGAATTCCACAGAACTTCCTGGGATCCCAGGATATGAACTCATTTTTCCATTCCTGCAGTAGAAGAACACATCATGTTGATAGCTCGTAGACATCATTACTTTATGTTCTTTTTCTCAACCACTTAGTCCTTAGATTTCCCCCCCCCCTAAAACATAATCATCAGGTATTATGGTTATACTAGGAGGAAGATTTTTTTCAAAAAAGTGTACAGAAAGTGTTAAAATTATGTTTTTATGTGGACACGCCTCCAGTTCATTAAGTATACCTGGCTCTCACCTTAGCACCTCCTCCTCCACCTTAGCACCACCCACCTGTCCTAGTCCCTCCTCCTCATGCCCACACCTGTTGTGTTATGATAATGAGGGGGAGGGTATGTTTTTACTATGTCACTAAAGGGCTGTTTTTCTATTGGTACGTTTGACCCTCAAGGTTTCAGCCTCCAGGAAGAAACTCTAAATAGTCAGAGAAGACATAAAACACCATAAAAACACCACCAGTGGGCTTAATGAAATTCTATCAACCTCATAGACACATGAAAAACAGAAAAAGTGCAAAACCATTAGCCTGGTAAACCCTCCCTCCAGAAATCTCATTTCCATTTGATTTCTGGAGTGAGTCTGGCCTGATCCCCCTTTCTGCAATATTGGCTGTGGGCTGGAGTTGGGCGGGGTAATACCGTTGACTGACAACCCCTTCAGCCAATGATCGTTTTTCTCCTTCAGCCAATTGCAGTGGATTTTTACCACCTCCGTCAATAATATGACGCAACGGGACTTTTGAGATCGCCATGCCCAAAATAGCTTGCCTTATTGGGATACATGCGTGTCACAGCCCGCCCCTCCCGGTTCTCTGAATTTATATTTTTAAATAGGCTCTGTCATGATTAATTGACCACATATATGAAGTTAAACAACTAAATTCTATCCAAACGATATCTTAATAGTAAATTCCGTGCCTCAAAAAAAAAGTTTGAGACCGTTTTAAAAACGAACATAAGACGTGAAGGCACTCGGACAACAACAATGGCTGCCGTTCGTCTTTTGTCGGAGGCACTCAGGCTGCACTCGGCTTCATTCGGGCTCACTCTAACTCGCCACCTGATTGGCCAACTGTCGCTGTCAATCACAGAGCGATGAGCGACGACGCTGATAGGCTCGTCAGTTCGACGTACAGAGCCAATATTGCAGAAAGGCGGATCAGGCCAGACTCACTCCAGAAATCAAATGGAAATGAGATTTCTGGAGGGAGGGTTTACCAGGCTACAAAACCATGGCACCACCTCTTTAAATGATGCCACAGGTTATATTTGACAGATCCAAGGAATGTAACACAAGGGGAAGATGGCATTTAGGTGCAACAAGGTGTCTCTGTGGACTGTTTCTTTTTTGGGAGGTGGAGAATAGATGAAAGAGTAGCAGAATGGCTTGTGAGAGTTAGAGATTGTTCAACATTCCTGATGTTGCTGTTGAGTTGTAATAATAACAGAGCATCAATAGACAGCATATTTATATTTACACTGAAAATGTCTCCATTTGTTTTCAAGAGAGTCTGAGGTTTCCCAAGGAGGCAAAAAGCCAATGCAAAAACAATAGAGGAGGGAGTTTAACGGACCCAGGACAGAGAACCTTTATTTTGAAAGGAAACAGCGGAAGCGCACCCACGCACTGAGAGCAGTGTACTTATTAAAGCCAGTCTAACGTGAGCTGGGGGAGGGGAGCAACAGGGAGACAAATGTTTGTTTGGCACGGAGCCACACTTAAAGGAACTGTTTGGAAAACTGGATGGACCAAACAGAGGAAAAGTGAGTGCCCCAACTAAACTAATGGAAATGGAAATGCGATTTGGATTTTAACTTTGATACTTTTGTTTTTAGTGAGATTCCTAGTGAACTGTTATTGATGGATGGACATGCCACTGGAGAAGCACCCGGTTTATTTAGCACCTAGCTGGAGAGGGAAAAAGGTGAATGTCTCTTATTGTTGTGGGTTTTTATTGTTGTGGTTGGTACTTTTATGCTGTATTTGTGGTTTTTGAAATGCACTTTTTATTGGTTATGTGTTTTTGAGTCATGACAGTTTAACGTGTAAGTAACCAGTACAAATCATCAGTTGAGCTTCAACCTCTTTTATGCCCAGCTGGGACGCTACAGGGAGACACTGTACTTTTTGTTCAGGCAAATTGACAAATAATTGGCTTAATTAAATAACTTTTCCCCAGGCAGCAATGGTAAGTGTGTGAAGTCATGTCAAATGTATAAATATAATACGGGTATATCCTGACCCTTCCCTATATATTTGACATTATTTCACATCATTGCTGCCTGAGGAAGTGTTACACGTTGCTGAGTAGTCTGTACGATTTTAAGCCAAATATTGTTTGATTGAAATTGATTGAAATATTGCCTAGTCCAGACTATATATCTCACGTCCAAATTATACCGCCTTGGTTGTTCATACTATACTGGATATCTACCCCTCTAGTCCAGATTATTAATCTGACATTGTTGAGCAAAAGTAGTGAAAATAGCCGATCTACAAGCTCATGCATCGTTGCATCATGCTGCGTTGTGAGCTCAGCACATTGGCCGTTTTTTCTATTTTTGAAAAAAAATTGAAAGTTTTGAGAATGTCACATTTCTGCCATCAGGATGCTGGTCATGAACCTAAACTAACCTTAGGTCACCAGGCTTTCCACCACGGAGGAAATATAAACAAGAACTCACGTGGATTACAGTGTAAACGCAAGACTTTGGCCAAAGTTCATATTTACGATATGAAACCATGCTCCTGTGACTTAAACAATGTACAGTGTACACGTTGGAAGTGCGTTCTTTTTGAACCTCCGAAGCAGTAGGTGAGGTGGCAGTGGTTATTGTTAATTATCTCACGATGCTGGCTGAAGTAGTGCTACTGTGTGTAAGAGAATTAAAACACACTCTGCACAACTGTAGCTTTGATCTAAAGAAAAAGTCTACTCTAATAATCAGGTGCACAACTTTTCGGACATTTTTGGCTTTGCAAAAGCCGTATAGCTCTGTCATTAGCTGTGTGTGTGTGTGTGTGTGTGTGTGTGTGTGCGTGCACTCACGCAGGGCCGGTTCAAGGCAATTTGGCGCCCTAGGCAATATTTTTTCTGGCGCCCCCCCCCGCACCACCAAGAGCCTGCAAAACTGCCCACTCTGCCTTGGCAACTGCCTACTCTGCCTGATGGGCGCGCCGGCCCTGCGCTCACACATGTGCGTGTGGGTGTTTTAGGATAGAAGGATAGTATCTCACTGTGCTGTTTGATTGAAGTACAGTTGTTAATGTTATCTCGTTGTGTGTGTCTGTCTGTTTGTCTATCTGTCTGTGGGAATTGCCAGTTTTAGTGCTACCATAATGTTACTGTGAAAATGACATATTCTTATTAGGAATACATTTGTCTCCTGTGTTAACTGTGCATATACAGTATAGTAGCTGAATAGGATGGGGTGGGTCTACGCTAATGTATTTGAACATCAGTCATAATGGTGGTACAAATGGTGGCCAAATGTTTTCTGAGGTGGTACTCAGTCTAAAAAGGTTGAGAACCACTGCTGTCTTAGATTTCAAGAGGTTGGTCTACTTGCATGATTCATCACATCACATTTTGGAAACCAATCCTGGGCCAGTTATAAGACGTGGTTTGGTGTGGATCTTTTAAAGTAATACAATGCAGGTCCACAAATAACGATTTTTAGTAGCCTCTGCTGGTCACTACCGTCATTGCAGGCCTGTAGTGGATGCCTCTATTACCCAGAATTCCATTTGTTTTCACCGGAGGACGGAAGCGTTTCAAAAAGCGTTCTTTTAATTGTTTTATACTATCTGCGGATCGTTTCTCTTAGCCAGTTGTCACGGTCCGCTCCTCGGACCGTGGACTTTGACTTTATTACTTAGAGCTTGTATGCCCTTATATGGTCATGGACACTTTTGGCCGGTTAAACCAATGTTATTATTTTGACCTTTGAATATGCCATTATATGGTCGTGAACAGTTTAGGCCGGTTAGGCCTTAAGTGCATATTGTATGTTCTGAATATGTTATGTTTCTGCATACTGCATGTGCTATTCTGTACTGTATCTGTCATTCTGTTGCTGCCTTTTGCATTAGTGTTCTGTGCTCTTGTTTTGTAGTCTTGTTTCCTGTCTGCCTTGTTTTCGCTTCCTGTCTTGTCTCTACAGTTTGTATTTGTGATTGTTCTCCACCTGTGTCCTGTTGTGCCCCAGCCAATCCCTGTGTTGATTGTAGCTTGTGTCCACCTGTGTCCAGTTAACCCTGTGTCTATATATACTCCCCTGTTTGTTCAGTTCTTTGTCAGGTCGTCGTTTAATGTCAAGTGAGTTGTACTGTGTGTGTCTGCATTTTGAATCCTTTAGTGTTAGTGTGATGTTCTGTACTTAGGCTGAAGGCCATCGGTATCTTGAGACCTTGTTTTGCCTGCCCCATTTTATGGGAAGTTATTTAATAAACCTTCTGAAATTGGATTCCTGCCTTGTGTCGTACTGCATTTGGGTCCTCTGAACTCGCACCCTGACACCAGTGGGGCATTAGTTACCGTGTGCTGTGTTTTCTTTTGCTGTTGTTTTTCCATCTTCAAATCATACAATCTCTTAAAAACAGCGTGAGATTCCTTTTTGTTATTAGCGCGGTAGTTCCTGGCCAAACAGGAAACCGGTGTGGTAGTTCCTGTCCAAACAGGAAACCGGTGTGGTAGTTCCTGGCCAAACAGGAAACGGTGCATTTCCGTTGACGTTTTCCGGCCGGAAGACGTAATTTTCGCGTGAAACACGTCCCTGTCAACTTTCAATAGAAAATATGTTTATAAAAGGCTTTCCGGGGTGAAATTCATGGAGTGGGTATTGTGAAACATTTGCCACCCACAAAAGATATACAATTTAACTTTAGTTTTTGTTTTAAAGCTACCTAGTATTATTTTAAGTTTAATAGCTTTTAGATTACATGTTACACTTGGCTTTGCACAGGAACATCCAGTAAAAATACTTTTACTCTTAAAGTACATTTCAGAGCCTGTACTTTTTTACTTTTACTTGAGTAATTATTTGAATGAGTACTTCTACTTAGTTTTTTACACAAGTAATTGTACTTCTACTTGAGTACAGAATGTCAGTACTTTTCCCATTTCTGGTGGGTTTTCTGAAAAGTAACAGTTTTGGATATTAATGGTTTCCATCCGCCAGCAACGATAATGTATTCAGAACTCACCATTTTAATTCTCAAGAATGAGATGAATTTCTGGTCTTTCTCATCCTAAGAATAAACACACACACACACACACACAGACACACACACACACACACACACACACACACACACACACACACACACACACACACACACACACACACACACACACAGATGTAAACAAAAATGCACGCTATACGGAAAAGGCAGGCAACACATTTGCATACATACAATAAGTACACAGTACAGCGGACCTCATGCAAATAAATAAATATCATGGCTCCCTGGTTGCCCAGTGAGTTAACCACGTTAACCATAGTGTTCCAATCTGGGGCATGTCATTATCAAGATAGACAGATGGATACTTTATTTGTCCTTGCGGAAATTCATTTTGTGCCAAGCAGCCATCAGGATACAAAAAATCACAAACACATAACATAATTACAAAATACATACAAGTAGACAAGGCAACCAGTCATGGTTCAAGAGGCATCACATTACATTTCATTTTATGCACAGAACTGAGATGGGGCCTGTTTGTTCAGGAGTCCTATACTTGTAGGGACAAATGATCTTGAAGCCCTAGCCTGCAACATTGACACTGTGTACCGTCGTCCTGATGGTAAAAGGTGGTATTGACTGTATAACGGGTGCGTTCTATCCATAGCAATAGCTCTCCCCTTCCTAAGCACCCGGGTCTCATACATTGCTGCCATACTCTCATGTCGTACCCCAGCTATCTTGCTGGATACATTGATGATTTTATGGAGTTTGTTCTTATTAACCAATGATAATGAGCCATACCAGGAAACAAAACAGAAAGTCAGTGCACTCTCCACGAAGGATCGATGGAAGAGTACCATTACACTTTTTTCCACGTCATACTGTCTCAGTCTGCGCATAAAATGCAGCCTCTGCTGACCTTTCTTATAGATGGCATCAGTGTTGGAATTCCATGTCAGCTTGGAATCAATTGTTGTACCCAAATACTTGTATTCCTCAACAGTCGCCACCCCATCCCCATCAATAATGAGCACTAGTCCTAAAATCAAATATAACCTCCTTAGTTTTCTTAATATTCAATTGAAGGAAGTTACTCTTGCACCAACCAGCAAACTCATCCACTGTTCTTCGGTAGCCCATCTCATCGTTCTCAATCAGACCAACAATAGCTGTGTCGTCGGCAAATTTAACGATACAGGTGTTATCTGAGTCACTCCTACAGTCGCTTGTGTACAGAGTGAACAATACCGGTGAGATCACGCTCCCTTGCGGAGCCCCCGTGTTGGTTGTAATAGGGAGAGATATTGTTTTGTTCACCCTGACATGTTGTACCCGATCAGTCAGGAAGGACTCCACCTATCTGATGATATTGGTGTTAACACCGAGGTCATACAGTTTCCCCATCAAAATATGAGGTCTCATCGTGTTAAATGCCGAAGAAAAGTCTACAAAAAGTACCCGAGCATATCGTGTCTTTTTTGGTTGGTCTAGATGATAATAGATCTTATTAAGCATAAGAAGAAGAGCGTCATCAGTGCCCCTCCCCTTTCAATATGCAAACTGCAAGGGGTCTTTTTTTTTTTTTTTCAAGCCCCCAGAACCCAGTGGTTTCATTGAAGCGAAATGGACACATGCTGGCCATTCATAGGTACTGCAGCTTAACGGCGGGGTCCACTGTACACAAACAAGCGAAAACAGTTTTGACCAATGGGCTCGACTCCCAAGCTTGCGCATGGGGCCGCACACCGAGGTGACGCAAAACGTGTCACAGGAGCCCCAAATAGGCCGCGCCCATCACATTTCACAACCCGGAAGAAGGGGTGAATTCACCTCATGCGCCGGGTGAGCAATTCAATGCAAGTGGATGGGAGGGGCCGAGGGGGTATCTGGTGCCCTCTCTATTATTTTTTTAACTCTATAGAGCACTGAAGTCCTGACGTCACTGCCAGTAGAGGGCGCTGTTCCGCTGGTTCGTGGCTTTACTTTTTGTGTTGATATCCTCATAGGGGAATCTTACATCGCCTCATATAAGAACTGTGTTCCAAAAATAAACACACCACCCTGGCAATTTTACTCATATGGATAAGAATCATCGACTGAAGGTGTAAATGTACACATTTACCCAAAGAGTAACACAATATAAACACTAGAAACGAGTCAAGCGACCCAAAGACTACATTTCCCATGAACGCGGCTGTAGGGACAGTGATTTCAGACCCGGAAGTAGTAGTTCTTAAGACTTTTAAGGCAGAATGAATTCCATTTTCGCCAGAAACCGGCTGTATCAAATATGAACGAATATCATAAACGATGCAGAGCCACCCCCCTGACAATAACGCCAGGGTGGTGTGTTTATGTTTGGAACACAGTTCTTATATGACGTGATCTAAGATTCCCAAATGGGGATTTCAACACAAAAAATAAAGCCACGAACCCGTGGAACAGCGCCCTCTAGTGGCAGTGATGTCAGATTTCGGTGCTCTATGGTCATTATAGAGCACCGAAGTATGACATCACTGCCACTAGAGGGCGCTGTCCCCCTGGGTCACAGCGTAATTTTTCGTATAGGATTTCCCATAGGGGAATCTTAGATCCCGTCATATAAGAACTGTGTTTCGGAAATAAACAAGTCACCCCGGCGATTTACTCATAGGCTATGAAGCATTTTGTGTTAATTAGTAACTTTGAGTACTTAGAAAAGAGCGTTATATACATTTCAGGTATTATTATTATTATTAATTCAACATCAGTCACATAACTGCATCAGGCTGTCCTCTATTATACCTTGTGATATGTGTGGCATTTACTCTCTCTGCCATCACTTTGTTCTGTCTTCATTGTCCAGTGTCCATTGGCAAGAAATGCCTTGAAAACACAGCGTTCACTTACCACGTCTAAAATGGCGTTGAGCTCCACATCCAGCCACACCACGGTGGGTTTGGTGTGGTGTAGAACGGGCCGTGTTGCCATGTACGTTCTGTTTTCTTCTTTCATGTTCATGTTAAGGTGTGTTAAAATGTCAAGGTAACTACACTTGATATCTGAAATTATGAATGAGAAGAAGTGTTAAAAAAGTCTGCAAATATGTACCACACACACATTATCCATTAGCTGTGGTCATTGAGATGCCATATAGAGCATAACAGTGGCAGCCATTTTGTGGTTCCAGAGATAGTAAGCCCATTCAATATCCTACTATCCTACTATAATTCTAGTAACCTCTGTCCGTTTGTAGTGGTGGTGAAGCTACCCGGTTCTCCCCACTGGCTGGACCAATTGCTCTGATTTTGCACACAGCCATTGACCATTACCATCTGAACTTAACTGTGAAGCCCGTTTTTCAATTTCATCAAATCTCAGCTTCTTATTAGCGTTTTTGTGTCAAACACTGTCGCCATGGTTACGGGGCTGCCCAGCTATTTTACGAACTGCCTCCCGGGTTGCCAGATCATGTGCGCATATCCCCCCACGGATGCGTCGACCGGGTATGGTCTAGTTTATATAAATTATTTTAAGCCTGGAACCAAGCCATCCAGGCTCCTGGTGAAACATTACCATAAAACATTTGATTTTGTAATATTCAAATGTTTCTTGACACAGAATCAAAATGTTTATGGTTGCTCCCGTAAATTTCTGTTGACTGACTCATTCAACACTATTGTGCTCACAATTATGTCGCTTGTCTCGTCGTAATGGATAGGTAAGAACTGATTTCCTCTATAAATAACACAAATTCAAAAATATCAAAAGTAGCAGATGTACCAGCTCAAAACTGATTTTGTGTGACGCTGTAGTATGATCAAGTAGGGCGCTAATTTACGAAAAACACACAAAAATACAAAACATGGAGATGAAGAGGTTTCTGCCCAACAGCAATATAAAACATACACAATATACAACACTATACACCCTCAGCAGTGCTGCTAACATAGTGCAAGACAAAGTAAAAGTACAAGAGAACGCACAGTAAGCTTGTCTCGCAAATAAGCAGCTCTTTTGGTATGGACACTATGTCCATACCTACAGAGCTGCTTATTTGCGAGCAATTAGTCTACAGAGCTAGCTGAGCAACTCATTGTTCCTCAATAGCCTCATTATATCTCCATAGCTAATGGTAAAGAGGACTGTCTGTAATGGTTGGTTGTCCCTGTGGGGAAGATCATTTTTTTCCATAAAATTTGTGCCAAATTTCACTCTTGTATCACAACCTGAAAGATAATATCACTATCCTTTTACTGAAACGCTCTATAGCAATGAGTACTAATAGAATATATAGAGCTATTTAACACTTATTTTAACCAAAGTAAATCACTTACCCTACCTTTACTATGTATTTTAATGTGAGGTCATCATTTTAATCTTGGTCAGTGTAATCAACATGTGAAAACAGAGGTCACTCCCTTAATGGGCATCATTATGGCCACTCAAAAAAAAAGTAAACAAAGCACGCACGTCTGAACGCACAATATTATACTTTTACTCCACTACAATGATTTGAAAACCTTAGTTACTTTGTAGATTTTGATTCTTTTTTACAAAACATACAAGAGAGAGAGAGAGAGAGAGAGAGAGAGAGAGAGAGAGAGAGAGAGAGAGAGAGAGAGAGAGAGAGAGAGAGAGAGAGAAGAGAGAGAGAGAGAGAGAGAGAGAGAGAGAGAGAGAGAGAGAGAGAGAGAGAGAGAGAGAGAGAGAGAGAGAGAGAGAGAGAGAGAGAGAGAGAGAGAGAGAGAGAGAGAGAGAGAGAGAGAGAGAGAGAGAGAGAGAGAGAGAACAATTTTGAGGTATTTGTACTTTACTTGAGTATTTCCAATTTCCAATACTTTTACTTACTACATCTCAGAGGCAAATATTGTACTTTTATTCCACTACAGTTGTTTGAAAACATTAGTTACTAGTTACTTTGTAGATATAAATTATGATGTTATGAAAAATACATTAACCACTTTAGCCCTATTTCATACATAGGCTAATTGAAAATAGCAGATCTACAAGCTCACAACGCATCACAATGCCACGCGTTGTGTATGAAAAATACATTAACCACTTTAGCCCTATTTCATACATAGGCTAATTGAAAATAGCAGATCTACAAGCTCACAACGCATCACAATGCCACGCGTTGTGTAATATAAGAAGAAGAAGAAGAAGAAGAAGAAGAAGAAGAAGAAGAAGAAGAAGAAGAAGAAGAAGAAGAAGAAGAAGAAGAAGAAGAAGAAGAAGAAGAAGAAGAAGAAGAAGAAGAAGAAGAAGAAGAAGAAGAAGAAGAAGAAGAAGAAGAAGAAGAAGAAGAAGAAGAAGAAGAAGAAGAAGAAGAAGAAGAAGAAGAAGAAGAAGAGTTATTGTTATTATCGTTGTTATTATTATTATTATTACGATAATAATAATAATCATACATACATATTATTATTATTATTACCCTTATTATTATTAATATTAATATTATTATTATGTACTGTTTATGCTTTCATTTACAAATGATTACCACAGTAACCTTCAGAAGGCCCAACAGATAGATGTAATGATAATAAAAACCTACCTGTACACTTCAGAGCAACATTGTCACATGCTGCAGGGTGGGTCTGAAGTGAGCAGTCTGCGATAGAGGTCTCATTACCCGAACACCTGCTTGTAAACCCTCTCAGCCCTTTGCTTTCACCAAAGTAAGGTTTTACTTGGGGACTGACTGGATCTCCACATTCTAGCTCTCTACACGTCAACACAGCCTTGCTTGAGCTCCAGTCATTACTACACAGTTTCACCCACTCATCGTTGTGGAAGACTTCCGCTCGACCAGAGCAACGGTCGGTGCCGTTGACCAGCCTGACTTTGTCTGGAAATCAGTAAAAAACACATTTAAAAGTATCAGAAATGCAAATGTTCAAGCTTGAGCTGAAAATATGTTTTCAGGGTCCAGTAGTGGCTAGAAAAATGGAGCAGTATAATTTAACCCATTCAATCCGGCAACGCAAACTTTAAGATTCCTTTGGCTATTCAAAAATAGCAGATCTACAAGCTCATAGCGCGGCACCGAGTGCTGCGCTATGAGCTTCTAGATATGCTGTTTTAGAAAAATCGTGAATATGTTTGCCAATCTTTGAATACATTTTTTTTTTAAATAATGTTTTTACTGAAATCTTTGCTTCTGGGGGGTCCCTGGAACAACATATTTTGAGATGGGGGTCCGCGGCCAAATACATATCATTTTGTGGTCCTTGACGTGAAAACCACTGATATTATAACAACAAGTTTTTTCTTCGAATTTTTGTGAGGATTTAGAAGACAATTGTAGAATCCCCCAGAAGCAAAGATTTGAGTTAAAAAATGTCACTTTAAAAAAAGATATATTGAAAGATCCCATATCCCCCATTTCAGATACTGAAAAATCCCATGATTTAAAAAAAAATAGCAGCTTGTATATGTGCTGTTTTTTGAATAGCCCAAAGAAATGACACTCCAGGTCTGAATGAGTTAACAGCACATGACTTCATGATGAAGTGTACTTTACTTTGCTTTGAAAACGGTTGAGACTCAAACTCTAACAGCAAACTGGTTACTGTGTGTAGAATAATATCATTCATTAACTCCAGTGGTGGAAAAAGTACTCAAATGTTTTACCTAAGTAAAAGTATCAATACTGCAATGTAAAAGTACTGTGTTACAAGTAAAAGTCCAGAATTCAAAATTTACTTGGGTAAAAGTACAAAAGTATTGGTATGAAAATGTTTGAAAATAGCAGATCTACGAGTTAAAAACCGTCACCATGCAATGTGTTGTGAGCTTGTAGATTTGCTATTTTCAATTACATGTAGCTTGGGTATTAAATAGGGCTAAAGTGGTTAATGTATGTTTTATAATGTAATCATTTATATCTGCAAAGTAACTAGTTACTAAAGTTTTCAAATAATTGTATCAGAGTAAAAGTACAATATTTGCCACCGAGATGTAGTGGAGTAGAAGTAAAAGTATTGGAAATTGGAAATACTCAAGTAAAGTACAAATACCTCACAATTGCACTTAAGTACAGTACTTGAGTACATATACTTAGTTACTTTCCACCACTGTTTTACTTAAGTAAAGAATTTGAGTACTTTTTCCATGACTGGTCGTCAAGTAAATTACATGAAACATAAACAGAAGTGACCAACATAAATAATCCATGACAGACAATAAAACATGGAGCTTACTTGAACAGATCACACCAGCATCTTCAGCATGGTAGCAGTGACCAGGACCTCTATATCCACTGTGACTGCAGGCATCAAGGAACCTCTCATGGCCCAAACATTGCATACCATACAACCAGATTCTACCAAGGCCTTCACCAAAGAACGCCTTCGTTTTGACTGTCAGAGCTGTTCCACAGCCCACCTGTCTACACACTACTTGAGCATCATTGAGATCCCAGTCATCATCACATATTGTTCCCCACTTGCCTTCATGATAAACCTCCACTCTACCAGAGCATCTATCAGTACCATTCACAAGTTTTACCTGTGGAGAACCTGAGGACAGAAATATAAAGTTAAAAGATATTACAACATGAAATGTATAATAATAATACTCTCCCTAAAGGGCTATCACTCAAAAATAGAAATGGTAACAAAGCACGCACATTCTGAACAATAAAGTCAGAGGAACTCTCCAAAAAGGATCACTGGATCAAACTCCACAAGTGATTTTGAATGAATTACCAAATACAAATAACCAAGTTAATTCAATAAGAATCGCTTGCGGAGCTTGATCCAGTGTGTTAACTTTATTTTCATTTGCATCATTATAGTCCCTCATTCAGATTGTACAAGTACAATGTTGCACTGTTTACCCGAAAGTTAGCTCCACTGAATCTGTAACCGCCTTAGTGATTGCCTTCATTTTACTATATAGACCTCGCTAACACACAAACCATATGCCGTTCTTATTTTATATTGCTAAAGTAACGAAAGAAACAAAAGTGTTATACTTGTAATAGCAGAAACCAGAGTGAGTTACGGGGTCATTTTAACGTCTACTCAGGTTTTTGTGAGCACCCCAGACAATTTTTAAGTACCAATTGTAGCTTCAAAGTCCATTTTAGAAAAAAACGTAATATTAAGTTTTTGCAAATACACCCGTGGAGTGCACCCTACACACGGTGTAATGTCTGCATTCCGACATCTCACTACTCCGACTAGTGGCTTCCGCGTGCGGTTAGGGTTAGGGTTAGGGTTAGGTATAGGGTTAGTCAACGTCGGAGAGGCGACATGTAACCCCTACACACATGCACTGTTTTTCATGGATTGCTCGTTGTGGAGTCTACAGCTTTAAACAGCGCAGCGCAGTGGTGAGATTTCTGGCACCGAACGTAATCTGTTATTATAAAATTCTGGCACACAATGTGTTAAAACACTCGTTCTGGTGACTGATAATATCCTTCTAATGCATTAGGGGGCTGTGTCTTTTTTTTTTACATTACTTTTTTACTTTACTTTTTGTCTCCGCCAGGCCGGACGGCCAAAGGCCGGACACTATATAGTCATTTTGTTTTTTAAATGCCAGAGTTAGTGAAACTAGCCGATCTACATCTACGTGTTATGCGCTTGTAGATCGGCTATTTGGACTATTTTAAAAAGTTTTTCAAAGTAATAAAAAATGCCTAAGAAGATTAGGCATAAGGCGCCCCATATGTTTTCGCCTCTGCATTCAGAAGTTATTCATAAATGTGTCTTAGCCGTGAATATGCGCTGGAACATTTTAACTTAGTCATCATTCTAATCTTGGTCAGTGTAATCAAGATGTGAAAACGGGGGTCACTCCCTTAATGGGCATCATCATGGCCACTCAAAAAAAGTAAACAAAGCACCAGTGGTGTAAAGTAACTAAGTACATTTACTTGAGTACTGTACTTAAGTACAATTTTGAGGTATTTGTACTTTACTTGAGTATTTCCAATACTTTTACTTCTACTCCACTACATCTCAGAGGCAAATATTGTACTTTTACTCCACTACAATTATTTGAAAACTTTAGTTACTAGTTACTTTTCAGATATAAATGATGATATAATGAAATTAACCACTTCAGCCCTATTTCATACTTAGGCTATTTGAAAATAGCCGATCTACAAGCTCACAACGCGTCGCGATGCAACGCGTTGTGAGCTTGTAGATCTGCTCTTTTCAAACATTTTAGTACTTTTACTTTTGGTACTTTAAGTACAGTTTTGATGCCGATACTTTTGTACTTTTACTCAAGTACATTTTTAATTCTGGACTTATACTTGTAACAGAGTATTTCTATAGTGCAGTATTGGTACTTTTACTTAAGTAAAGAATTTGAGTACTTTTTCCACCACTGAGTGTAATCAACATGTGAAAACAGAGGTCACTCCCTTAATGGGCATCATTATGGCCGCTCAAAAAAAGTAAACAAAGCACGCACGCCTGAACAATAAAGTCCTAGAGGCTGGGCAGAGGAACACTCCAAAAAGGAAAATAAAGTCTGCACACTGGATCAAACTCCACAAGTGATGTTGATTGAATTACCAGCAATTCAATAAAAATCACCAATTTAATTGAATCACTTGCAGAGTTTGATCCAGTGTGTGAACTTTATTATGGTCATAATTCTAATTCTAATTATTCTAATTACGGGGCCAGGCTTCCAGCATGGACCCGTATTGTTATTCGCATTATTCCGTTTCTTCTTCTGCCACTTTTGGCAGTTCTGGCTGAACCGTGCAGTCGCTTTTTATGAAACTCGGCCATATGATAGATGGTCATGAAAAACGATCAAGAAATAATTCTCACAATCTTTCGTCAAAAGGTGGCGCTATAGCACTCAATTGAAAAATGCCAACTTTGAACAGGTACAACTCATGCCCTGTTTCACCTACAGCCATGAAACTTCGATGCACACATGCGTCTCCTCATGCTGAACAACTTTCACACTCTGACTTTTGTCCTCTGACCTTTAGATCTCCCACCATTTTGAATTATATGAAAAACAGTTAAAACCTATCTCCTCCTGGGATTTTTGAGTAATCTGCACGAAACTTTTTACACATGAACTTTGGACCTATGCCAAAAAACGTTTGCAAAATATTTTCCATAAGTGAAAAAATGAAGCTTTAATGAGCCAATGAATATTGCAGTTTTATGACAATTATTCATCTGCCCCTAACACATACATGCAGACTTACCATTCTTTGAAACTTTGCAGAAATGTAAAGGGCCATTCCAAATATCACTGAAACCAATCTTACTCCAATTGGTCAAACGGGGGCGCTATAGCAATTATTTGAAAATGCAAACTTTAAACAGGCAAAAGTCATGCCTCGTTTGGCCGACAGCCATTAGACCTGCTTACACATGTGCCTTGACTAATGAGGAACACATCTATCACGTTGACCAGTAAGCACCGCCCTTAGATTGTCCGCAATCTTGAGCAGTTTGAAAAACACTTAAACCCAGGATTTTTCAGCTATTTGCGTGAAACTGTATCATCTGTGTGATCTCCTTTCACAGGTTCTTGTCTGTTGGTGGCTTCTCGCTTAAATGTGTGCCCCACAACCTGAAGGTCACCAGTTCAAGCCTCACTTGGTGCAGACTTCATCTAAGTTGCATTTCACACAACATGACTATCAATGAATATATCTGCAATTGTTAAAGATAACATGAAATACTTAATTGAGTGTTTTTTACATACAGCTGATCTACAATCTCACAACTTTTCAGATAGCAATGAGAGTATGTTTTTTCAATGTATAACATACTTCATTGTGAAAATAGCCGATGTACAATCTGACAACTTTTAATGGTTTGTGAGCTTGTAGATCGGCTACTTTCACTAGTTTTGCTTCTGAGGAGATGTACAATTTCTTCATTGGTAAATGGTTTGTGAACGAGTGATGTTAGTGTTAGTGAAACAGGGGCTTGGGTCATGACAGAAGGCAAGCGTTTGTCATCCTCAACAGACAACATCAGCCTGGACAAAGCTATAGCACTATAGGTAGTGTTGCAGCTACCTAAGAGTGCCTCACGACCGCAAGGTTGCTGGTTCAAGCCTCACTTGATGCACACTCATTTAAGTTGAATTGCAAAAAACATGACTCAATCTATTCCGTTTCCATGGCTCTCTCTCTCCAATCTATTCCGTTTCCATGTCTTTCTCTTCAATCTATTCCGTTTCCATGTCTGTCTCTCTCTCTGTCTCTTCAATCTATTCCGTTTCTATCTTCAATCTATTCCGTTTCCGCTTCCATCTCTCTCTCTCTCTCTCTCTCTCTCTCTCTCTCTCTCTCTCTCTCTCTCTCTCTCTCTCTCTCTCTCTCTCTCTCTCTCTCTCTCTCTCTCTCTCTCTCTCTCTCTCTCTCTCACGCTCTCTCGCTCTCTCTCTCTCAGGGGCGGCCATAGCTGAGTGGTTAGTGAGCCCGCCTAGGGAGCCAGAGGCTCTGGTTGCCCCAGGTACGATTCCAGGCCAGGTCAGCAAATGTGTCGATGAAATTTGTCATCGACACAAGCAAGACTCTTAACCCCTAATTGCTCACAGGCCCTCATTGGAAACAAGACCGCAAGGACTTTCATGAACTGACCTGTTAAAGGAATTATCATTTCTCTTTCTCTCTCCTGGCCCCGTATTATCGCTGCTTGCAGCTATATTACAAATTGTTTTTCGCCCCCTCTCAATTCAAGGCTAATCTTAGTTCTGGCTTAACCGTGCTGTCGCTTTTTACGAAACTCGGCCATATGGTAGATGGTCATGAAAAACTACCAAAAAATAATTCTCACACTCATTCGTCAAAGGGTGGCGCTATAGCACTCAATTGAAAGTGCCAACTTTGAACAGGTACAACTCATGCCCTGTTTGACCTACAACCATGAAACTTCGATACACACATGCGTCTCTTCATGCCCGACAACTTTCGTGGTCTGACTTTTGACCTCTGACCTTTAGATCGCCCACCATTTTGAATTATATGAAAAACAGTCATTGGCTCCTAACTTCTGTATTTTTTCACTTATGGAAAATCCGTTGGAAATTTTTGTAGGCAGTGGTCCAAAGTTCAAGTGTTAAACGTTTCGTGCAGATTGCTCAAAAATCCCAGGAGGAGATAGATTTTAACTATTGCAGTTTTATGAAAATTATTCATCTGCCCCTAACACATACATGCAAGACTCACATTTCTTTGAAACGTTGCAGTAATGTAGAGAGTCATTCCAAATATCACTGAAACCAATCTCACTACAATTGGCCAAAGGGGGGCGCTATAGCAATTTTTTGAAAATGCAAACTTTAAACAGGCAAAAGTCATGCCTCGTTTGGCCGAAAGTCGTGAAACTTGCTTACACTTGTGCCTTGACTCATGAGGAACACATCTATCGCTTTGACCAGTAAGCTCCGCCCTTAGATTGTCCGCAATTTTGAGCAGTTTGAAAAACACTTAAACCCAGGATTTTTCAGCTATTTGCGTGAAACTGTATCATCTGTTTGATCTCCTTTTTCACAGTTACTTGTCTGTTGGGCCAATGGCGTCTCCCTTAAATGAATGCCTCACAATCTCAAGGTCGCCAGTTCAAGCCTCACTTGATGCAGACTTAATTTAAGTTGAATTGCAAACAACATGACTGTATCAATGAATACATGTGCAAATGGTAAAGATAACCTGAAATGCTTATTTGAGAGTACGTCTTTTCAACGTATGACATACTTCATTCTGAAAATAGCTGATCTACAATCTCACAACTTTTCATGGTTTGTGAGCTTGTAGATCGGCTACTTTCACTAGTTTTGGTTCTGAGGAGATGTACAATTTCTTCATTGGTAAATGGTTTGTGAACGAGTGATCTTAGTGTTAGTGAAACAGGGGCTAGGTTCATGAAAGAAGGCAAGAGTTTATGATCTTCAACAGACAATATCAGCCTGGACAAAGCTATAGCACTATAGGTAGTGTTGCAGCCTATTAGTCTGAAGGTTGAGAGTTTGAATCCTGTTAATGGCAGTAGGTTGAGATGTCCAATCAAACCATTATGTTTCCATCTCTCTCTCTCATCAATCTATTGTTTCCATGTCACTCTCTCTCTCTTCAATCTATTCCGTTTCCATGTCTCTCTCTCTCTCTATTCACTGGCCCCGTATTATCGCTGCTTGCAGCTATATTAGGAATTGTTTTTCGCTCCCTCTCAATTCAAGGCTAATCTCAGTTCTGGCTGAACCGTGCATATGCTTTTTACGAAACTCGGCCATATGGTAGATGGTCATGAAAAACGATCAAAAAATAATTCTCCCAGTCTTTCGTCAAAAGGTGGCGCTATAGCACTCAGTTGAAAATGCCAACTTTGAACAGGTACAACTCATGCCCTGTTTGACCTACAGCCATGAAACTTCGATACACACATGCGTCTCTTCATGCCCGACAACTTTCGTGGTTTGACTTTTGACCTCTGACCTTTAGATCTCCCACCATTTTGAATTATATGAAAAACAGTCATTGGCTCCTAACTTCTGCATTTTTTCACTTATGGAAAATCCGTTGGAAATTTTTGTAGGCAGTGGTCCAAAGTTTAAGTGTTAAACGTTTCGTGCAGATTGCTCAAAAATCCCAGGAGGAGATAGATTTTAACTATTACAGTTTTATGAAAATTATTCATCTGTGCCTAAAACATACATGCAGACTCACATTTCTTTGAAACTTTGCAGAAATGTACAGGGTCATTCCAAATATCACTGAAACCAATCTCACTCCAATTGGCCAAAAGGGGGCGCTATAGCAATTTTTTGAAAAGGCAGACTTTAAACAGGCATAAGTCATGCCTCGTTTGACCGAAAGTCGTGAAACTTGCTTACACATGTGCCTTGACTCATGAGGAACACACGTATCGATTTGACCATTAAGCTCCGCCCTTAGATTGTCCGCAATTTTGAGCAGTTTGAAAAACACTTAAACCCAGGATTTTTCAGCTATTTGCGTGAAACTGTATCATCTGTGTGATCTCCTTTTTCACAGTTACTTGTCTGTTGGGCCAATGGCGTCTCCCTTAAATGAATGCCTCACAATCTCAAGGTCGCCAGTTCAAGCCTCACTTGATGCAGACTTAATTTAAGTTGAATTGCAAACAACATGACTGTATCAATGAATACATGTGCAAATGGTAAAGATAACCTGAAATGCTTATTTGAGAGTATGTTTTTTCAACGTATGACATACTTTATCTGAAAATAGCTGATCTACAATCTCACAACTTTTCATGGTTTGTGAGCTTGTAGATCGGCTACTTTCACTAGTTTTGGTTTTGAGGAGATGTACAATTTCTTCATTGGTAAATGGTTTGTGAACGAGTGATCTTAGTGTTAGTGAAACAGGGGCTTGGTTCATGAAAGAAGGCAAGAGTTTATGCTCTTCAACAGACAATATCAGCCTGGACAAAGCTATAGCACTATAGGTAGTGTTGCAGCCTATTAGTCTGAAGGTTGAGAGTTCGAATCCTGTTAATGGCAGTAGGTTGAGATGTCCAATCAAACCATTATGTTTCCATCTCTCTCTCTCATCAATCTATTGTTTCCATGTCACTCTCTCTCTCTTCAATCTATTCCGTTTCCATGTCTCTCTCTCTCTCTATTCACTGGCCCCGTATTATCGCTGCTTGCAGCTATATTTACGGGGCCAGAGCTCTGCTCTGGACACGTATTGTTATTCGCATTATTCTGTCACTTCTTCTTCTTCTTCTTCTTCTTCTTCTGCCACTTTTCGCAGTTCTGGCTGAACCGTGCAGTCGGTTTTTACGAAACTCGGCCATATGGTAGATGGTCATGAAAAACGATCAAAAAATAATTCTCACAATCTTTCGTCCAAAGGTGGCGCTATAGCACTCAATTGAAAATGCCAACTTTGACCAGGTACAACTCATGCCCTGTTTGACCTACAGCCATGAAACTTGGATACACATATGCGTCTCCTCATGCTGAACAACTTTCACACTCTGACTTTTGACCTCTGACCTTTAGATCTCCCACCATTTTGAATTATATGAAAAACAGTCATTGGCTCCTAACTTCTGCATTTTTTCACTTATGGAAAATCCGTTGGAAATTTTTGTAGAAAGTGGTCCAAAGTTCAAGTGTGAAACGTTTCGTGCAGATTGCTCAAAAATCCCAGGAGGAGATAGATTTTAACTATTACAGTTTTATGAAAATTATTCATCTGTGCCTAAAACATACATGCAGACTCACATTTCTTTGAAAATTTGCAGAAATGTAGAGGGTCATTCCAAATATCACTGAAACCAATCTTACTCCAATTGGCCAAAAGGGGGCGCTATAGCAATTTTTTGAAAAGGCAGACTTTAAACAGGCATAAGTCATGCCTCGTTTGGCCGAAAGTCGTGAAACTTGCTTACACATGTGCCTTGACTCATGAGGAACACACGTATCGATTTGACCATTAAGCTCCGCCCTTAGATTTTCCGCAATTTTGAGCAGTTTGAAAAATACTTGTTTTTGCCAGTTCTGGCTTAACCGTGCATACGCTTTTTACGAAACGCGGCCATATGGTAGATGCTCATGAAAAACTACCTAGAAATAATTCTCACACTCATTCGTCAAAGGGTGGCGCTATAGCACTCAATTGAAAGTGCCAACTTTGAACAGGTACAACTCATGCCCTGTTTGACCTACAACCATGAAACTTCGATACACACATGCGTCTCTTCATGCCCGACAACTTTCGTGGTCTGACTTTTGACCTCTGACCTTTAGATCGCCCACCATTTTGAATTATATGAAAAACAGTCATTGGCTCCTAACTTCTGCATTTTTTCACTTATGGAAAATCCGTTGGAAATTTTTGTAGGCAGTGGTCCAAAGTTCATGTGTAAAATGTTTCGTGCAGATTGCTCAAAACTCCCAGGAGGAGATAGATTTTAACTATTACAGTTTTATGAAAATTATTCATCTGTGCCTAAAACATTCATGCAGACTCACATTTCTTTGAAACTTGGCAGAAATGTACAGGGTCATTCCAAATATCACTGAAACCAATCTCACTCCAATTGGCCAAAAGGGGGCGCTATAGCAATTTTTTGAAAAGGCAGACTTTAAACAGGCATAAGTCATGCCTCGTTTGGCCGAAAGTCGTGAAACTTGCTTACACATGTGCCTTGACTCATGAGGAACACACGTATCGATTTGACCATTAAGCTCCGCCCTTAGATTGTCCGCAATTTTGAGCAGTTTGAAAAACACTTAAACCCAGGATTTTTCAGCTATTTGCGTGAAACTGTATCATCTGTCTGATCTCCTTTTTCACAGTTACTTGTCTGTTGGGCCAATGGCGTCTCCCTTAAATGAATGCCTCACAATCTCAAGGTCGCCAGTTCAAGCCTCACTTGATGCAGACTTAATTTAAGTTGAATTGCAAACAACATGACTGTATCAATGAATACATGTGCAAATGGTAAAAATAACCTGAAATGCTTATTTGAGAGTACGTTTTTTCAACGTATGACATACTTCATTCTGAAAATAGCTGATCTACAATCTCACAACTTTTCATGGTTTGTGAGCTTGTAGATCGGCTACTTTCACTAGTTTTGGTTCTGAGGAGATGTACAATTTCTTCATTGGTAAATGGTTTGTGAACGAGTGATCTTAGTGTTAGCGAAACAGGGGCTTGGTTCATGAAAGAAGGCAAGAGTTTATGATCTTCAACAGACAATATCAGCCCGGACAAAGCTATAGCACTATAGGTAGTGTTGCAGCCTATTAGTCTGAAGGTTGAGAGTTCGAATCCTGTTAATGGCAGTAGGTTGAGATGTCCAATCAAACCATTATGTTTCCATCTCTCTCTCTCATCAATCTATTGTTTCCATGTCACTCTCTCTCTCTTCAATCTATTCCGTTTCCATGTCTCGCTCTCTCTCTATTCACTGGCCCCGTATTATCGCTGCTTGCAGCTATATTTACGGGGCCAGAGCTCTGCTCTGGACACGTATTGTTATTCGCATTATTCTGTCACTTCTTCTTCTTCTTCTTCTTCTTCTTCTTCTTCTTCTGCCACTTTTCGCAGTTCTGGCTGAACCGTGCAGTCGGTTTTTACGAAACTCGGCCATATGGTAGATGGTCATGAAAAACGATCAAAAAATAATTCTCACAATCTTTCGTCCAAAGGTGGCGCTATAGCACTCAATTGAAAATGCCAACTTTGACCAGGTACAACTCATGCCCTGTTTGACCTACAGCCATGAAACTTGGATACACATATGCGTCTCCTCATGCTGAACAACTTTCACCCTCTGACTTTTGACCTCTGACCTTTAGATCTCCCACCATTTTGAATTATATGAAAAACAGTCATTGGCTCCTAACTTCTGCATTTTTTCACTTATGGAAAATCCGTTGGAAATTTTTGTAGAAAGTGGTCCAAAGTTCAAGTGTGAAACGTTTCGTGCAGATTGCTCAAAAATCCCAGGAGGAGATAGATTTTAACTATTACAGTTTTATGAAAATTATTCATCTGTGCCTAAAACATACATGCAGACTCACATTTCTTTGAAACTTTGCAGAAATGTAGAGGGTCATTCCAAATATCACTGAAACCAATCTTACTCCAATTGGCCAAAAGGGGGCGCTATAGCAATTTTTTGAAAAGGCAGACTTTAAACAGGCATAAGTCATGCCTCGTTTGGCCGAAAGTCGTGAAACTTGCTTACACATGTGCCTTGACTCATGAGGAACACACGTATCGATTTGACCATTAAGCTCCGCCCTTAGATTTTCCGCAATTTTGAGCAGTTTGAAAAATACTTGTTTTTGCCAGTTCTGGCTTAACCGTGCATACGCTTTTTACGAAACGCGGCCATATGGTAGATGCTCATGAAAAACTACCAAGAAATAATTCTCACACTCATTCGTCAAAGGGTGGCGCTATAGCACTCAATTGAAAGTGCCAACTTTGAACAGGTTCAACTCATGCCCTGTTTGACCTACAACCATGAAACTTCGATACACACATGCGTCTCTTCATGCCCGACAACTTTCGTGGTCTGACTTTTGACCTCTGACCTTTAGATCGCCCACCATTTTGAATTATATGAAAAACAGTCATTGGCTCCTAACTTCTGCATTTTTTCACTTATGGAAAATCCGTTGGAAATTTTTGTAGGCAGTGGTCCAAAGTTCATGTGTAAAATGTTTCGTGCAGATTGCTCAAAACTCCCAGGAGGAGATAGATTTTAACTATTACAGTTTTATGAAAATTATTCATCTGTGCCTAAAACATTCATGCAGACTCACATTTCTTTGAAACTTTGCAGAAATGTACAGGGTCATTCCAAATATCACTGAAACCAATCTTACTCCAATTGGCCAAAAGGGGGCGCTATAGCAATTTTTTGAAAAGGCAGACTTTAAACAGGCATAAGTCATGCCTCGTTTGGCCGAAAGTCGTGAAACTTGCTTACACATGTGCCTTGACTCATGAGGAACACATCTATCGCTTTGACCAGTAAGCTCCGCCCGTAGATTGTCCGCAATTTTGAGCAGTTTGAAAAACACTTAAACCCAGGATTTTTCAGCTATTTGCGTGAAACTGTATCATCTGTGTAATCTCCTTTTTCATAGTACCTTGTCTGTTGGTCCAATGGCGTCTCCCTTAAATGAGTGCCTCACAATCTCAAGGTCGCCAGTTCAAGCCTCACTTGATGCAGACTTAATTTAAGTTGAATTGCAAACAACATGACTGTATCAATGAATACATGTGCAAATGGTAAAGATAACCTGAAATGCTTATTTGAGAGTACGATTTCTCAATGTATGACATACTTCATTCTGAAAATAGCCGATCTACAATCTCAAAACTTTTCAGATAGCAACGTGTTTCTGAGCTTGTAGATCGGCTGCTTTCACTGTTTTCGGTAGCGAGGAGACATACAATTTCTCTATTGGTAAATGGTTTGTGAACGAGTGATCTTAGTGTTGGCTTGGTTCATGACAGAAGGCAAGAGTTTATGATCTTCAACAAACAACATCAGCCTGGACAAAGTTATAGCACTATAGGTAGTGTTGCAGCCTATTAGCCTATCATGGGGCGGCCATAGCTGGGTGGTTAGTGAGCACGCCTAGGGAACCAGAGGCCCTGGTTGCCCCAGGTTCGATTCCAGGCCATCCCAGCATATGCGTCGATGAAATTAAATTTGTCCCTGAGCAAGACTCTTAAGCCCTAATTGCTCAGAGGTTCTCATTGGAAACAAGACCACAAGGACTTTCATGAACGACCTGTTAAAAGGAATTATCCTTATCCTAGTCCGAAGGTTGAGAGTTCGATTCCTGTTAATGGCAATAGGTTGAGATGTCCAATCTATCCATTCTGTTTCCATCTCTCTCTCTCTCATCAATCTATTCCGTTTCCATGTCTCTCTTCAATCTATTCCGTTTCCATGGCTCTCTCTCAATTCAATTCAATTCAATTCAATTCGCTTTATTGGCATGAATGTAACAATTACAATATTGCCAAAGCATCAAGTGCAGTAAATACTGAAAAAAGAATACAGCAGAAAACAATATCAAATATACAAATAAAACATGAACTTATATACGGTAATACAATATGCAAATACTGTCATAATGGTCCAAATATACAGCATCAAACTGTGTGTGTGTGTGTGTGTGTGTGTGTCAAGATATAGTCAGTGTCAAGATAATAGTCACATTGAGTGTTGTTTGCTTATGTGTCCCTCAGTTTGTGACATGCAGTCACATATTGTGCAGCTAAGTGTGCTGCAGGTCCCTCTCCTAATAGAATGTGTTGTTTGTCATTGTCGTCTAGCTCTGTAAAATTTGGAATTAACAACCCAAATTTCTTAAAGTATTCTGCTCTTATGTTATTATATTTGTCACATTTTAATAGAAAGTGCATCTCAGTCTCTACCTCAGCTCTCTCTCTCTCTCTCTCTCTCTCTCTCTCTCTCTCTCTCTCTCTCTCTCTCTCTCTCTCTCTCTCTCTCTCCAGTTTCCATGTCTGTCTGTCTCTCTCTCACTGGCCCCGTATTATCGCTGCTTGCAGCTATATTTCTCATTAGGATTTCAAGTACAAGATTGGTCTGTTTGTCACGGTTTGGCTTGTAGAAATTACTTTATCAAAATTACTAATAAATTAAAATAAAATAATTACCCACCTATTGGGATTTAATGTGGCTTAATGAGGTAAAATGGAAAAAAAATAAAAAATCTGAAGGTTAAACCATTGATTTAACACCATGAGCCTCCACAAAAGCAAGTGTGAAATAGAAATTCAACAAAATTAAAGCAGCAATATATAATTCAGAGTGAATAGAAACACAAGCTTAATCTGGTTTGAGCTTGTAGATCTGCTTTTTTTTTTTAATTGTGAAAATCTTTGCAAATATTTGAATATACCTATGTATTTTTAAAGCAAACATTTGTAACTCCAAATATTTGCTTCTGGGGGGTCCCTGGAACTAAATATCTTCAGATGGGGGTCCGCAGCCAAATACATATCATTTTGGGTGGTCCTTGACATGAAAAAGTTTGAGAACCACTGATATTATAGCCACCATGGTGGAAAGTAACTAAGTACATTTACTCAAGTACTGTACAGTACTTAAGTACAATTTTGAGGTATCAAAACGGAGCTTTAGGGCGCGCTCCCACCGCACCTTTATTTTACCCCTGGGGCATAATCTGCCAATGCTTTGTCAATGCAAATGCGTGGATTCCTGGTCTTGCGGATTTTTCCCAAGAATCCACGCATTTGCATTGACAAAGCATTGGCAGATTCTGCCCCAGAGGTAAAATAAAAGTGCGGTGAGAAAAGTTGGCTGGCCGCTGTTAAACGCAGGTTGTGCGCGGGCACAGTTTTTTGCAGCCAGCGGATTCTAAAAAAACGCTGTGACGCACCTGTCACTCACATTCAAGACCATCCCCGTAGCCCGCACCGCCACTAGACACGAGCCACTAGACAAAAAATGTCTTTGCACTTTCACACTTGGGGTTCGTACATCTACGTAAACATTCAGATTTCAAATATAAAGTACTTACCCCATGGCCACGGATGTTACAATCATGTACGGGCCCTCATAAGTATCAGTATCTTCCGTATTGTTCAATAAAAAGCATTTTAATCCAATCAGTGGTAATTTTCTCCGTATGCTTTCAACTGCGCGACCCTAGCGGTTGAGAAGTGTATTGCACTGTTGGTACATTATAACTCTATGGGGAAATGGCCACCAATTGGATTAAAATGCTTTTTATTGAACAATACGGAAGATACGGGTACTTCTGAGGGCCCGTGCATGATTGTAAAATCCGTGGCCATGGGGTAAGCACTTTATATTTTAAATCTGAATGTGTATGTAGATGTACGAACCCCAAGTGCACAAATTATAAAGCACTGGGTGAGATGCAACAGCTACAACCAGTTGGTCCACTGAGAGCACCATGTTGCTTCCTGAGTCTTGGGACGGTCCGCCTTCGACTCACCCGATTGGACAGAGGGTGAAAATCAGCTCCTGCCTCCAGCAGTTTTATGCTTCTTCGTGTAGAGCGGATAAACGCAAGGTCTGCGCGACAAGCGGAAAAATCTGCTCTTGCGTGAATCCACGCATTTGCATTGACAAAGCATTAGCAGATTCTGCCCCAGAGGTAAAATAAAAGTGCGGTGGGAGCGCGCCCTTAGTGGAGTATTTCCAATTGTCTATAGGCCTACTTTTACTTCTATTCCACTACATCTCAGAGACTAATATTGTACTTTTACTCCACTACAATTATGTGTAATCTCTTGTTACTAGTTAATTTGTAGATTTTGATTATTATTACAACACATAGGCTACATTAACCACTTCAGCCCTATATACATTTCGGCCATTTGAAAATAGCCGATCTACAAGCTCTACAAAAAGATGTTTGTATTTGAAAACTTGTGAAACGGGACATTCTGCATAATGAGTACTTTCTACTTTTGGTACTTTATATACATTTTGATGCCAATACTTCTGTACTTTTACTCAAGTACATTTTGAATTCTGGACTTTTACTTGTAACAGAGTATTTCTACATTGCAGTATTGATACTTGTACTTAAGTAAAACACACACACACACACACACACGCACGCACGCACATGCACATGCACGCGCGCGTGGCCACGTAACATGTGGACCTGTGAGGTGCACCGTTGCTCTGATCCGCACCAGACCGGCCACCAACACTGGTCAGAGGTCTGCCATCACAATAGCCACACCAGGGACCACCATTGCGCACCATTGCCCCGCCCCCTCTGTGTTCCTATTGGCTGGGCTTTAAACAGCCACAAAACCACTTTCCCAGCATGGTAAACTTCCGAAACTTGCTGGGTGCACTTAGACGGCCAATAGGGACAGGCATTAATTGCTTAAATCCCGCTCCCTCTGTGTTCCTATTGGCTGGACTTCAAACAACCATAACTCCAGTTCCCAGCATGCTAAACTTCCCAAACTTGCTAGGTGCTCTTAGACGGCCAATAGGGACAGGCTGTAATTGCTTAAAGGACAACTTTGTTTTTTTACAACCAAGGTTTATATTTTAGCTTGTAATTAAAGTAAATAAATGATGAGTGTAATTTTTTTTTCATTTACTGCTTTCTATAGTTTTAGCATTTTTTGCGATATTTTTTACAGTGGGCGGGGGCATTCTGTCCGGTGGCTAAATATGCCTTTTTTACACAATAAAAAAGGTCCGGCTGTCTGAGATGGCCAGATGTGAGTTATTGGGGGCTAGAAGAGCTACTGTAAATAATAATAAAGAAAACGCCGGGTTAATGTGTTAAAAAAATACATATTTAGCCACCGGACAGAATGCCCCCGCCCACTGTGAAAACACTGTAAAAAAGATTGTGAAAATTGCTAAAACTATAGAAAGCAGTAAATTTAAATTTTTTAACACTCATCTTTTATTTACTTTAATTACAATCTAAAACATAAACATTGGTTGTAAAAAAACAAAGTTGTCCTTTAAGCCCTGCCCCCTCTGTGCTCCTGTTAAGCAGCGCAGCCTTGAAATGAATGGACAGGGATTTAACATTGTTCCTCTACTTCATATAATGTAGCTTAATGAAATTAACTCATCAAAGGCACCGCTCACTTCACACTGGGTGTGACTTTTTTTAGTTTTATTTATTAGTACAAAATATATATATATATATATAACCATATTGAGCAGGAGAAGTTTATAACCCTAAAGGCTTATAGAGAACTTCCCCTTTTTTAATCCTTTCACAAAGAATGAAAATATTACATTCTTTTATTTTTTCTTCATCATTATAATATGTTCTGTTGAATGCCATTCAATACATTTCTACTCACCTTTTCCTGCAGTTGGATCCAGGTCATCTCTTGAACCTGGCACCAGGGATATTTGGTTTAGTATGGATAGCTTGCAACAATTAAACCTGCATTGACTAAAAGATCTAAACACGAACGCTCAGAATATGAATGATATTGGAATGATTACGCGGACCTGTCCAGTACGTTGTATGAGAAATGAGAAGGATTTGTTGATACAGCACAGATTATGTGTCAAAGGAGAGGAGAGGATGAGAGATGAGAGGAGAGGATGACAGAGGAGAGGAGACGAGAGGAGGAGAAGGGAGGAGACGAAAGGGGAGGAGGAGTTTACCAGGGTATGTTCCAGTTCCAACGGCTCTGTACTCGTTAGTGATGTGTCGGTCATAAGAACTCGAAACTGCTTCGTTCACGGCTTCGTTCATGCCCCGCCCCCCGATCCACACGGTCGCAAACACACACACACACGCACACGCACACGCACACACACACACACACACACACACACACACACACACACACACACACACACACACACACACACACACACACACACACACACACACACACTTCCAGTCAGTATGTACATTAGCATGATCACTGCTCAGATAGATTGGTCCAGAGGGCGGAGTCTTTCCCTTCCTCACAGAAAGCTCCGCCTCTACCTCTACGAGACAAAAATGCAAAATTCTTCAAAAGAATTTCAAGAATTTTCAAAAATGTTCAAAAATGTTCAAGCTTGTATATCTGCACATTTTGAGAACCACTGTTTTAAATAATTTAGTGAAAAACGTATGTTGCTATAGGCCTATATATAGCTACGATCTAAAATGACACAGATGCTTTCCCGGTTTGAGTACTAGATGCAAGCAGTGGTGTAAAGTAACTGAGTACATTTAAACAAGTACCGTACTTAAGTATAATTGTGAGGTATTTTTACTTTACTGGAGTATTTACAATTTTCAGTACTTTTACTTCTACTCCGCTAAATCTCAGAGGCAAATATTGTACTTTTACTCCATTACAATTATTATTCAAACTTTATTTACTGGTTGCTTTGTAGATTTTGATTATTTTTTACAAAACATACATTAACCACTTTAGGCCATTTGAAAATAGCCGATCTACAAGCTCACAATGCGTCGCGATGACGGATTGTGAGCTTGTAGATCTGCTATTTTCAAAAGATTTTTACACATTTTATAAATTGAAAAAATTGTGAAATGGGACATTTTGCACAATGAGTACTTTCAACCTTTTGTACTTTTAGTACATTTTGATGCCAATACTTAGGTACTTTTACTCAAGTAATTGTTTTATTTCGGACTCTGACTTGTAACAGAGTATTTCTACATCGCAGTATTGCTACTTTTACTTAAGTAATAAAGTACTTTTTACACCACTGCATGCGAGGCAGTTCACAGTTTCCTCTACAGCTGCTCAATATCCACATCAAGGCCAGCATACAATATATAATTCTGTGTTGTGGTTTAGACACATACAAGCTATATACCTCCTTTTTCCCTCTAAATTTGTGGCTCACCTTAGGTACATTGAGCACTTGTAGATCTGCTGTTTTTTTGTGTGCCATAAATCCGCCCCAGAATAGGGACGTTAGGGTTCATGTGGTTAAACACTGTCCAACTTGGTGGAATTGAACAAGTAAATGTTTCCGTCTGGACAAAGCAGATCATCCTTTTTGACAGACCTCGTGCTGTTTGCATTTCTGTCTAATAAAGTATTCAATCATGTTCAACTGGAACTTATAGTAGTATACCACTGGTGGAAAGTAACTAAGTACTGTACTGAAGTACAATGTTGAGGTATTTGTACTTTACTTGAGTATTTCCAATTCCCAATACTTTCACTTCTACTCCACTACATCTCGGATCCAAATATTGTACTTTTATTCCACTACATTTGTTTGAAAACTTAGTTACTACTTAATAATCTACAAGCTCACAATGCGATGCATTGTGAGCTTGTAGATCTGCCATTTTCAAAATATTTTTATACATTTGAAAAAAAAAGAAGAAAAAAAAACGACATTTTGATGTCAATACTTTTGTACTTTTTCTCAAGTACATTTTGGAGTTTTACTTGTAACAGAGTATTTCTACATTGCAGTTCTGATACTTTTACTTAAGTAACAAACATTTATTTTCCCACCACATGGTAGCCTACAGTAGCTACTTTACATTTACACATTAACAGCAACAAATACAGAGCTGCATAACTTCATGCAGAATTCACCACTTGAATCTTCTGTATTTCTGTATATTTTTCAAATTGTTAATAAAGTATTCATTCAATCAATCAATCAATCAATCAAAATCCATAGCATCCCTCCTCTGGGGCGTATACATTCAGCAAAAATAGCCAATCTACAAGCACACAATGTGTTGAAGTGTGACATATTGTGAGCTTGTAGATTGGCTATTGTCAGAAAAGAGCTTTAGTGTAGATGAGGGGGGAGGAGGGGGGGGGGGGGGGGGTTGACCAAGTACAGAGTCGACCCCGGGCAACTCAGTATTAGTTTACTAAGTATAGAGGGTATTAAGTGATTAAATAATTCCTCTGTCTTCACTGACATACTGTATAATCATATAATCTAGATTATAGGTTAAGTCAGCAAATGCAAAGATGGCTCATTTGACAAAGCTGGACATCACTTATCACTAGCTTTGGGAAATTGTTTATAGCATAAAAACTAAACAGAGATTCACATTTCACTCCATGCATACAGGATGTTACTCATAAATAAATCTTACCTGTGAAGATGAGCAGGAACATGAAATGAACAAACATTGTAACTTGTATGAGCATGCGTGTGTGCGTTTGTGTGAGTGTGTTTGCATATGTGTGTGTGTGTGTGTAGAGGTGAGTGTTTCTCCTCTGAGCTACTTGTGTTTAGACTGCCTTTGCAGAGCCACAGTCACGTCCCTAGTTGCATATCAGTCATCATCATTTTAATCTTGATCAGTGTAATCAAAATAAATAGAGGTCTCTCCCTATAAGGCTATAATTACTCAAAACATAAATCTGAACAAAGCACGCACTTCTGAACAAAAAGTCAGAGGAACTCTCTCACTGGATCAATTCATTCAAAGGGATTTTGAATGAATTACCATCACCAATTCAATACAAATCATCAGGTTAATTCCATAATAATCGCTTGCGGAGCTTGATCCAGTGTGTGAACTTTCACTCATTTGGGTTGTACAAGTACAAGATTGCACTGTTTACCAGTGGTGGAAAGCAACTAAGTACAGTACATGTACTCAAGTAGCCTACTGTACTTAAGTAAAATGTTTAGGTATGTTACTTTACTGGAGTATTTCCAATTTCCAATTTTACTTCTACTCCACTACATAGGCAAATATTGTACTTTTACTTACTAAAATTATTTGAAAACTTTAGTTACTAGTTACTTTGCAGGTATAAAGCATTGTATTATAAAACATACACTAAAGCCCTATTTTATACATAGGCTATTTGAAAATAGCCGTTTTTTTGGGCGGATTTTGTTAGTTTTTTTTCGTGTTTTGGTTACTTTATTTCGGTTTTAGGGTTAGGGTTAGGTTATTTAATTCTTTTTTCAAAAGTGGGGGGTATGAAATCACAGATCTGTGAGAGTGAGGGTGTCTCGTCATACGCACAGTGAATGACCGTGACGCCCCTGGTGTGTTTGCATATGTGCGTGTGTAGAGGTGAGTGTTTCTCCTCTGAGCTACTTGTGTTTAGACTGCCTTTGCAGAGCCACAGTCACGTCCCTAGTTGCATATCAGTCATCATCATTTTAATCTTGATCAGTGTAATCAAAATAAATAGAGGTCTCTCCCTAAAAGGCTATAATTACTCAAAACATAAATCTGAACAAAGCACGCACTTCTGAACCATAAAGTCAGAGGAACTCTCCAAAAAGGATCACTGGATCAATTCATTCAAAGGGATTTTGAATGAATTACCATCACCAATTCAATACAAATCACCAGGTTAATTCCATAAGAATCGCTTGCGGAGCTTGATCCAGTGTGTGAACTTTCACTCATTTTGGTTGTAAAAGTACAAGATTGCACTGTTTACCAGTGGTGGAAAGCAACTAAGTACATGTACTCAAGTAGCCTAAATGTTTAGGTATCTTTTACTTTACTGGAGTATTTCCAATTTCCAATACTTTTACTTCTACTACTCCACTACATAGGCAAATATTGTACTTTTACTTACTAAAATGATTTGAAAACTTTAGTTACTAGTTACTTTGCAGGTATAAAGCATTGTATTATAAAAAACATACAGAAACCACTTTAGCCCTATTTTATACATAGGCTATTTGAAAATAGCCGATCTACAAGCTCATGCGACACGTTGTAATCCTGTAGATCTGCTATAGAGTACAGAAGTCCTGACGTCACTCGACCATCCCCTGGTTCGTAAAGTAATTTCTCTATGGAGAATAACATTGGGTCATCATAGAGTCGTCTCATATAAGAATTGTGTTCCAAAAATAAACAAACTTTCTTGGCGATATTGTCAGGGAGGAGGCTCTGTATCGTTTATGATAGTCAATCACTTATATTTCATACAGTCTGGATGTGTAGGACCCAGGTAGGATGTGTAAATTACGTCAGACTTCGGTGCTCTATTTTCAAACATTTTAGTACTTTAACTTTTGATACTTCAAGTATATTTTGATGCCAATACTTCTCTACTTTTACTCAAGTAACACTTTGAGCACAGGCCTTTTACTTGTAACATAGTATTTGTATATTCTGGTATTGCTACTTGTACTTAAGTCAAATATCTGAGTACTTCTTCCGCCACTGCTGTCTACCAGAGACGTAGCTACACTGAATGTGTAACCCCCTTAGTGCAGACATCCCACAATGTTTAATGTAGAAATTGCTTAACCTGTCTAAACCCAAACATGTTCCTTGCAATTTGAGTGCCTTCATTTTACTACAGTATATATAGACCTCGCTAACACACAAACGTTATGCCTCTCTCATTTTATATTGCTTAAAGGACGACTTCACCACTTTTCAACATATCTTCATATAATAGGTCCTCACTAATGGATATGATAAAATGGTAAAAAACAATCTAATCAGCTGTGTCTCAGAGGAGGGCTGTAGACAGTTCAGAAACCCGTCTACCAGTGACATCATCGATGGGGAATCCAAGCTAATAGAAACTGCAGGCTTTGTATTCCTGGAAAGTTGCAATGCAATAATAGATCCCATTGTTCTCGCCTTAATAAAAATCTGAATACAATTTTTTTAATCTTTTTGGTAAAAAAAAATCCTGCCTAACGATGATGTCACTGGTAGACGGGTTTCTGGACTGTCCACAGCCCTCCTATGAGACACAGACCAAGTAGAATTTTTTTAAATCATTTTATCATGAGCATTAGTGAGGACCTATTATATGAAGATACGTTGAAAAGTGGTGAAGTCGTCCTTTAAGTTAGTGAAAGAAACATTTTTTTATACTTTTAATAGCAGCAAACCAGGCTAACGGCTATTAGCAAAACAAGTTAGTTCTGTAGCTGACAGGGAAACAGAATGTACAGGCATCCACATTTGAGGAACAATGTCTGACTACACCACCCTATAGGGCATCCATTTTCTGGTTCCATCGTTCCAGACCCCATTCATTTTTTTCCCATAATTTCCAAAAATATTTATATAAATTATTATAAACCTAGAATCAAGCTATCCAGGATCCTGGTGATTCATGACCATGACATATTAGATTTTTTTTTAAGAAAAACAATTTTGAAAACCGCAAAACAAAAGGTATTTATTAAATATAGTATATCATATAATTAAATATTCACTTTGTTTCCACAAAATAACATGTTTTATGGTCATGATTCACCAGGAGCCTGGATGGCTTGATTCTAGGCTTAAAATAGATCGGAAAAATGGATGTGCTCTGGAACCAGAAAATGGCCGCCACTATGCCCTATAGGCACCTTACCAGACAACGTCACACTGATAAGAACCAGTATCCGCGCACAGGTCGGCACCAAATGAACCCCACCACTCATAAGATGCAATGTTAAAGTGGTCACAGCCTCACGCGTAAAAATACATCCCATCAACCTTTCAGATGCTGTTTTTTCTCCCAGTATGGAGGAAGAATACATAGGATTTTTACTGTGATCTCTCGCTCTTGAAATACATACCGTTGTTTGTAAACATTAATGGCAATTCAAAGCAGTTGTCCCCCAAAGCCCTCCTCCAGTGGCTGTCATAATAATGGAGGGAGCGCTCTATGATCATGGCACCAGAACCTGCTTGGCTGGCGCAGCTGCTGCCCGTCAAGCCTAATTAATGCTCCGTCCCGCAAAGGTGTCGCGTGCAGAGAACGGCCGAGAATAGCAGACCTCCAAGCTCACAGCGGTCGCATCTGCGATACGGTTGTGAGCTTGTATGTCAGCTGTTCTCGTGCGATGAAGTATGTCTCGCTAGACGCAAGGGGGCACCATAGACATGTAAAGGTAGACGCCTCCTTCGGCTCTGAGGCATTGGTATCACGGGGGCCATTTTAGCGTAGGAAAGCTTCCCTGAAGCTTCTGCGTGTGTCACAGAAGGGGGCGTTCGGTAGGCCAATCAGAGGCAGCTGGGGGCGGGACAACTAGATTCTGACAGGTCTTAGAAAAGACGCACTGTGATTGGCCAGTAGTCAACGCGCTGTAAGCGCTGTGATTGGCCAGTAGTCACTTTGAGTGTCCGTTATCCTACTCTAAAATGGCGGCCGCGATACGAGTTGCTCCAACGAACTGCAGAGGCCAATGAGGTATCTAGGTTTATATATCTATGGGGCGCACCCCACTGGCCAACACACAAGAGGAGGTTGAATGAACTGAAACCAGCACACCCCAAAACAGCAGGTTTGGGGATCTGTTGGGAATTGATTACATGAAACAGTCACCTGTGCGTCCAGTCTCAATGTTTGTAAACAAATAATTGGTCTATAGCTTTAGAATAGACTACAGTAGACTCACTACATTGCATAACACTACACCAATACACTGAACAGAATTTACTGAGAAAGTCATCAGAAATTACACATGATAATCTAACACCAGATTGATTATGAAGATCTTAACCCATTCAATCTGGGAACGCATCTCTATCATTTTAGATTAATTTGGCTATTCAAAAATAGCAGATGAGTGCCGCGTTATGAGCTTGTAGATCTGCTATTTATTTTTTTTAAATCGTGAACATTTGTGCAAATCTTTGAATATATATATTTTTAAAGTGAACATTTGTAAAACATTTTGTTCCAGGGACCCCCCCAGATTTGAGTTACAAATGTTCGCTCGAAACATATATTATATTCAAAGATTTGTTCAAGATTTTTCTAAAATAGCAGATCTACAAGCTCATAGCGCTATGAGCTTGTAAATAATGCCATTTTAAAATAGCCAAATAAATCTAAAATTATGATTTCCCGGTCTTAATGGGTTAAATGCAGGAGGGGTAATGAGGCGATGACACACAGCTGGTAGAGGTGAAGACAGAGGAACACATGTGGGGAATACAACACAATAGACCATATTCACCATTGACTTAATGGCCATATTGCCATTAAGTCAATGAAATGCCACCCCAGTTGCCACAGCAACGCAATGTTAAATTCCAAAATTGCTGCCGTGTGAATATGGACTATGGGGACCTCTAGTGGAACTGGGGGTGATACAACTTTGATGATGGAGAGGGCCACTATATGTCCACACTCACTCCAGAGGGACACATTTATGCAACGTGTCCCTCTGGAGTGAGTGTGGACATATACTGTCGGGCAGACACCTCTTTTCTCCGTATTTTAACTTTTTTTTTTGTGTAAATTAATGCCGTAGTTCGCCATTCTATGTCACACAAAAGTAGCAAAATTAGCCGATCTACAAGCTCAAAACGCGTCGCAGTGCGACGCGTTTTGAGCTTGTAGATCTGGTATTTTTTAATTGGAATATTGATTTTATTGGAATTCTGAAAATTATTTGTTTTATTTAATTTCAAATAACTTTATGAACTTAAATACAAATACATTGAACATAAAAAAGACAGAAGAATTTTAATTCTAGTCATTCAGCTACCAATATAGACTATTAGTAAGTAATAAAAGCGGGTCATGATTGCATGTTTGGAATTGTAAACAGCTGAAATCAATAATATATCAGTATTCCGTTATTAACCTGCGGGCCGCATTAAGTGAAGGTGGGGGCCTGATATGGCCCCCGGGCCGCCAGTTGCCCATGTATGCTGTAGAGAGACAATCACACATGACGCTGCATGGTTCAGACATATGTTTTTGTCAACAAGCTTCTTGTTAATGAATGATACAGTTTCTTATTCATCTGCCTTCTTTACATATAGAATTTGGCATTTAAACGTCTATATGTAACTGCATTTACATCAACAGCATCCAGACATTTGCAACAACAGTAAACAGGTGGAAAGTTGCTGCATACTGTAGGAAAGACTATACGCAGGCTGCAGACCTGTGTTCAACCTTTTCATACAGTTAAAGGAGAATTTCGCCCTCGTCGTTTTCCTACCTTGATTTGATATTAATGTTAAGTCATGATTAGAGTGGTCCCGGACCCACAGTTGATAACGAGCGAAGTTCTCCATTTCGTGGACCCCCTGATACTTCCGCCCTCCAGGCCCCAGAATGGCGGGCGGAAGTATCGCGAGACGAGACTTCGAACGTGATTTCAGTAAACAGAGTTGTAAACACTAATGGCTGCGCACACCGAGCTATGAGACTACACGGACATCAGACGAACCACACACTACAGATACATTTCGAGCGACGGAAATAAGTGGATTTAGCCTAGAACTAAAGACGGACGTTCTGAGCTGCGGTTTGGGGGATCCGCAAATTGGAGAACTTTGCTCGTTATCAGCTGTTTGTCCGGGACCACTCTAATCATGACTTAATAACATCAAATCAAGGTAGGAAAACACCAAGGGTGAAATTCCCCTTTAAGAGTGTTTAACATTCAACAGAGAAGAAAATCAACACTAGCTGCTGCATTGTGTCTTGTGTTAGTATTCAGGACTCCATTCCTTAAAGACGAGGGCCAGAAACACGATGACTGTTGTCACATAGAAAATGAAGAAAGCTTTGTTGATTCTTGTGGCCATTCTGGTCCAGTAACCAGGCCTGCCTCCATCTTCCTTGCTCTTAAAGAACACATCCAGGTTCTTCTCCAGATCTCTCAGCTCATCCAGGATCACCTGCAATCCATGAGATTCCCCTTTGAGACCATTGTCCTGAAACACACATTAGACCAGATTATATTATTTAGATTATATTATATTATTTAGATTATCGTTTTGAGACAATGATTTGAGGGAGACACAGTTCCAACCAAAGTTTGGAAGTCATGGATTAATTACAGTGCATTTTATTCTACAAACACATTACATGCACGGTGACGTGAATAATATACAATGGTGACATAATGCTAACCTCCTCAGACACACTCTGAAGCCAACACGGAAGCTCATGCATCGTCTCTTTTTCACCATCATTATCAGGGACATTGTAAAAGCACAGACTCCCCTTGATTCTCTTCCCTGAAAAGACACAAACACAGGATTGATAATCAAACCACATTATGAGTTCATATGATTCACAATATTCATGGATGAGAATCTAGAACATAAGTGAAGCCAGATAGAGATTGATTTATAATTAATAATGGACAAGAAATTAGCTTTACGCTGCTATCACCTTGCGGTCTCCGATCTCTTTCAGACTAGCCCTCCTACATACGTAGAATATAGTACAACGGTGCCCTTACCTCCATAGTGGAGGGCACCATCCACTCCCACAATAACTTCAGAAGATGTGACAGCATCTAACAGCACTATTATTAGCAGACACAATACACATGACTATTCACCTAATACAGATCCCCTCCTTTTCTACCTCTACACCAGAATCCAGTGGTGTAAAGTAAGTAAGTAAGTATATTCACTCAAGTACTGTACTTACGTACAATTTCTGAGGTGTTATTACTTTACTGGAGTATTTCCAAATTTTGATACTTTTACTCCTACTCCACTACATCTCAGAGGAAGATATTGTACTTTTACAACAATTATTTGGAAACTTTAGTTACTAGTTTTGCAGATATAAATGATTACGTTGTAAAACATACATTAACCACTTTAGCCCTATTTTATACATAGGCTATTTGAAAATAGCGATCAACAAGCTCACAACGCGTCGCGATGCGACGCGTTGTGAGCTTGTAGATCTGCTATTTTTCAAACATTTTAGTACTTTTACTTTTGATACTTTAAGACATTTTGATGCCAATACTTTTGTACTTTTACTCAAGTAACATTTTGAACACAGGCCTTTTACTTGTAACAGAGTACATTGTATTTTTATATTGTGGTATTGCTACTTTTACTTAAGTAAAATATGTGAGTACTTCTTCTTCCACCCCTGCCAGAATCTCTGGTCTCTGTCATCTCTGCTCACAAGCTCTCCTATGATGACTGGTTAGACTGATTACTCTCAGCGTTTTTCCCCCTAATATATACTGTATGGCTTACAGCTCACAGTGGATGCTTTCCCACCACCTCAAACTCAACACAGACAAGACAGATTATTAGGGCCTGATTCACTAAGCTGGTCGTAATTAAGGTGTAAATAAAGTGACTAAAGATGTGCGTAATTGCTCTAAGCGAAAACGGAAGTGCGAGTCGCCAAACGCAGCGTAAATCTCTGATACGCGCGTAACGCTTGTGTTCCTCATTTTTGTCTGACAGTCACAGGCGCATTCACTTGGAGAGTCATTTGCATTGCTCCACGCCCCATTTAAGACCATAAAAGGCAACCCGGGAACGTCCTATGTCAGAAGTAGCGTCGCCACTCCGCAACATGGACAAATCTACAAGCTTACCACGCGGCTTGACACACTGCATGCGTCTTTAAAGGCACAAATTGCAGCAATCAATTGATCGTTATACTTTGTAAGTCGCTCTGGATAATAAGAGCATGTCTGACCTCTGTCACAGCTGTAGCCTTTGGTCTTGTCCTCCTTCTCGTTGTGGTCTTTGTCTGTCTCTGTCTTCTGGAGGACAGAGTCTTTTTCCAACAGATACGTCACCACAACCGTCTCCAACAGACTTAGCAGCATCAGAGAAAACGTCCCCATGCAGTACATCGCTGTGAGCAGGACACGATATGATGAATGTAACCATGACTTCAAAATACATTATTATCCACTCATACTGTGTATAATATAAATGATAATCCAACAGAGATACAAACGTATCCCATGAGTGTTACCTATGATTGGCATTCTGTTGGACGTGGCGGGCAGGATGTCGTTGAGAATGAGTTGTAAAACTGTGACGGCCAGCAGCACGGTGACCTTGAAGCTCAGCTTCTCTCCACAGCTGTCCGAGATCAGGAAAGACGCCATGTCTAGACACAGGAAGAACAAGACGGGCAACAGGAAGTTGACAAGGTAGAGGACGGCCTTCCTCTTCATAGTGATCTAGGAGGAGATGTTAGAAACAAAAAACAAAAACAAAAATGATCCCGCCAAAAAAAAATCTGATTTGTAAAAGGCAGCATTATGTTCATGGTTGTGAGGGAAATTAATTTAATTTGACTAGTTTAATTACTACTAATACTAGTCATTAATATGTAACATCTGTCCTGCATTCCATAATCCATCCATATTTAATGGTAAATGTTTATAATGTAACAGTGAAACCGTCTACCTTGAGTCCATATAACATGACCTATGGAATGGTATATTAGGCAACTAAATAAGATGTCAATTAATAGGCTCATTTAACCCTTTAAGACATGGAACTCATCTGTGTCACTTTTTGATTTGAGCAAAAAAGCATTATTTTACACTTTGGCTATTCAAAAATAGCAGATATACAAGCTCATAGCGTGGCACCGAGTGGCGCACTATGAGCTTGTAGATCTGCTATTTTTGAAAAATTATGAAAATGTGTGCAAATCTTTTAATATATATATTGTTTTAAAGCGAACATTTTTAACTCAAATCTTTGCTTCTGGGGGGTCCCTGGAACAAAATATTTTGAGATGGGTCGGCGGCCAAATAAATATAATTTTGAGGGTCCTTGACATGAATAAGTTTGAGAACCACTGATATAGAAACATACATTTTTTTTCCATAATACTGAATACTGTTTAGATTTAGAAGACATTCGTAGAATCGGCTTCAGGTCTTAATGGTTTCAAAGTTGATACGGCATTGAAGTGAATGGTTTTAATATGTAAGTTATCTTTTCATTGTAACCTCAGAGTACCCCAGCACGATACAGTACAGTACGGCTGTAAAAAAGGTCAACATTTTGTGACATAAATATCTTGTGTTGTGACACAAGGACACAACACAATTAGATACTGTAAAGCAACCTGTCAAGTCGACCAAATGTATCCAGATTTGTAACAGAATGCAGCATTATGTTTCAAGGTTCTATTCAACTGTCCAAAGTGTGGCCTTTCGCTCACTTTATCAGAGTCAGTATAACCATCCAGACACAAATTGCAGCCCACCCCTGGCCTAGAGACAGTTCAGATTTGACAAATGCAACCTCAGCAGTTTGCATTAAAATTGTACAGAGAAAACACCTTGGCCTTTATGAACAACTAGAAGTCCGGGTTCCGGCCCGCTAGGCACGCGCGGGGGGCGCAGGCAACTGGACAGTAATATATTGCGACGCATTGTGGGCTTGTAGATCTGCTATTTTCAAATGGCTGAAAAGTATATAGGCTGAAGTGGTTAATAATGTATATGTGTTGAAATAATAATCAAAATCTGGTATTGTGGTGACATGTCATATGTAGTTGTTGTGTTTAGTCCAAATGAATGGAGTGGGTGTGGCGTCAGCGGCGGAAGTACCGATTCTCAGATTATATAAGTAGATACCTACAGTGTAGACAATCTGCTGCTGTTTGTAGCTGGTCTGGTTGACTATGACGTATGTGAAGTTGTCAAACTCCCACTCATACTCGCCCCACATCACCTTCATGGACCTTATTCTGGTGAAGTTTGTGTCATAGGTTGCTTTGAGCTCCAGTTCATCGGCTGGTATAGAAACACACACACACACACACACACACACACACACACACACACACACACACACACACACACACACACACACACACACACACACACACACACACACACACACACACACACACACACACACACACACACACAGAAACATAAAGATACAACATTTGATCACACACCTCTATAGCACACACACACACACACACGCGCACAACACATATGAAAAACAAATAGTAGACTCCCTCACATCTGTATATCCCAGAGGCAAACGTGAGGTTGCAGGACTGAGTGTCGAAGGGGAACTTGTAGACGTTCATAATGCAGGTGCTGACGATCATTTCCGTATTCTTAACAAGGACTCTCCCATCAGAGTAAAGGCGGACATAGGGGTTTGGAGCAGCATTGTCCTCTAACCTGGAAAACACACACACACACACACACACACACACACACACACACACACACACACACACACACACACACACACACACACACACACACACACACACACACACACACACACACACACACACACACACACACACACACACACACAGTCCTGACGTCACTCGTTCATCCCTTGGTAAAAGGGATCGTAAAGTAATTTCTCTATGGAGAATAACATTGGGTCAGCTTAGAATCGTCTCATATAAGAATCGTGGTCCAAAAATAAACAAACTGTCTCGGCGATATTATCAGGGAGGTGGCTCTGTATCGATTATGATAGTCAGTCACTTATATTTGATACAGTCTGTTTCTGGCGAAAAAAATTGACACCGTCAGTTGATGCTTCATATCCATAAGAATCAAATCGCCAGGATCATTTGTTTATTTTTGGAACACAGTTCTTATTTGACGCTATATTAAAGACGGCTATGGGATTCAGAACGGGGGTGGAAAACCGCAAACCAGGTAGGATGTGTAAATTACGTCAGACTTTGGTGCTCTATAAGAAAAGGTTTAAATCAACATGAGTGTGCATACAGCATATACAGTACACATGTGTATTCCCACCTCTCATCGATGGTGATATCAGGTTTCCACAGCCACTCACTGGGCACAGAAAGACGCTGAATCCCACAGAACTCAGACGGATCCCAGGATATGAACTCATTTGTCCATTTCTGCGGCGGAAGGGACATAACAAACACATCAGGAATCATTTTAGGTGTATTCTCAGAAACATGAGACTAATAATGAGGTCAACTGAACGACTGTGATCTGTGTGTTGCGCTTACTGTGGTTCCTCATAATTCTTTTTAATTCATTAAGACCGGGGACGCATCTGTGTCATTTTAATATTTCTTTGGCTATTCAAAAATAGCAGATATACAAAACAAGAAACTTTCCTCTGTTAGTAAAGCCCCAAACAAGCGTTCACTTTTTCCATCTTGAAACCCACTAAACATTTAGATATGTTGGAAAGGTATCAGCAACGTCCATATAAATTGAAGATACTTGACTTCACCAGCAGGTCAGTATAATGGAACAGTCATTCATATTATATTATATTATATAACCATGTATGTAATCAGAACTCACCATTTGAATAAAGATGCGTGAAATTAATTTCTGCTCTTTCTCAACCTGTGAATAAACATTATTATGAGAATTGCCCAGCCAACAATCACAACTCATAACTGAATATATCATACACAGATATAAGCAGATGCAAATAAAAATGATCAGGCCAGACGAGGCAACGCATAATGCAAGCACACATGCAGTGGTGTAAAGTAACTAAGTACATTTACTTAAGTACTGTACAATTTTGAGGTATTTGTACTTTACTTGAGCATTTACAATTTTCAATACTTCTACTCCACTACATCTCAGAGGCAAATATTGTACTTTTACTCCACTACAATTGTTTGAAAACTTTAGTTAGTTACTTGGAGATATAAATTATGAGGTTATGAAACATGCATTAACCACTTTAGCCCGATTTCATACCTAGGCTATTTGAAAATAGCAGATCTACAAGCTCACAGCGCGTCGCAATTTTAGTTTTATTCCAGGGACCCCCAAAAGCAAAGATTTGAGTTACAAATGTTCGCTTTAAAAATATATACATATTAAAAGATTTGCAAAAATTGTAACGCATTTTCAAAAATAGCAGATCTACAAGCTCATAGCGTGGCACTCGGTGCCAGAGTTCTCACCAACAATCGTAGTAATCGTAGAGCACATATAACACCGGTGTTGGTTGCACTTCACTGGCTGCCCATTAAGTCCAGAATAGATTCTAAAATCCTTTTAATAACCTATAAAGCATTACACTGGCTGGCCCCGCTTTGTATCACGGAATTACTGCACTCCAAGCCCAATGTGAGATCTCTCAGGTCCTCTGACAAAAGGCTGTCTGGAAATATACCCGCGACCAAACTCAAAACTAAGGGTGACCGGGCCTTTGCAGCGTTTGCTACTACACCAGGGGTGATGCAACTTTGATGATGGAGAGGGCCACTCTATTTCCACACTCACTCCGGGCCACATTGCATATACTGTCGGGCCATTCTGTCACACAAAAGTAGCAAAAATAGCAGATCTACAAGCTCAAAACGCGCCGCAGTGCGGCGCGTTTTGAGCTTGTGGATCGGCCATTTTTTGCTATTTTTGAATTGGAATCCTGATTAGTTTTTTGCTATTTTTTAATTGGAATCCTGAAAAGTAACATTTTTATGCAATTTCAAATGTATTTAGTTATACTTATGTTAGCTTTATGAACTTAAATACAAATATATTGGACGTAATTAAAGCGGGTCATATTTGCAATTGTAACATCTGAAATCAATCAGTGTTCCGATATTAACCTGCCGGCCACATTAAGTGAAGGTGGGGGCCGCAGATGTGACCGACGGGCTGCCAGTTGCCCATTTATGTCCTACACTGTAGAACGCCTGCAGTGTATACATCTTGTGCTGTGTGACATTCAGCATTTATTCTCTCTTACATCACTGTCTTCTGTCTTCATTGTTCACTGTCAACAATGGCAGAAGTGCCTTGAACGCACGATGTTCATCACTTACCACGTCTAAAATAGCTTCGACGGCGACGTTCAAGTGAACCTGGGTGGGTCTTCTGTGGTGCAGAACGGGTCGTGTTGCCGTGTACAGCAGAGTGTCGCTTATCAAGTCCAGGTGGTTTAAAACATCACGGTAACTACAGCCCTTCTCAGAGGAAAGACCAGCTGCAGAAACAGAGTAGAACCACCATGAATGAGAGGAAGTATTTTGTTAAAATCTCCTAAAACTATAATCCATGCAACACAGCGGAAAATGTGCTGTAGTCATTGAGAGTCCATTATGCAGTCTCAGACTGTGAGGACTCTTCTTTGCAGTTTTGCAGTTTACAAAATTATATACTTTTTGAAGTGTTTGCTTGTGTCATAAATATTACGTGCAAGTAAAGAGATAGATTTTGTCTTTTCTTTTTTCTGAATGAGGTTGATTTTTCACTATGAATTAAGTCATCAACCTGTATGAATGAGTCATAAACTAAGAAGTTTGACACATTTTCCTATTGTTTATTTGTCCCCCCCTCTTTGACTCTTTGTGTCTCCTACCGGAACCGCATCAAATTATTGGCTTAGGAGTGCGACAAAAATTCAAGTCTCCATGGGGTGACTAATCATAAATAAAGAGAGGATTGTATGAATTTCTGTTGACTGGTCAAACCCAATTCTACTCACTATCTCCTGCAGTTGGATCCATATCATTGGTTGGGGTCAGGGTTGGCATCATGCGTGCAGTCAATGAATCAGCTGAACCTGGCACCAGGGACATTTAGTTTAGTATGGATAGCTTGCCACAATTTAGCTTGCATTGATAAAAGGGCTAAATGAGAATGATCACGATTCTGACCAACCCCCCCCCCCCAAAAAAAAACAACAACAACAACCAAACAAACAATAAAACAGGAGGGGAGGGAGACTCGTGTTGAAACATCTCTCTCTCTCTCTCTCTCTCTCTCTCTCTCTCTCTCTCTCTCTCTCTCTCTCTCTCTCTCTCTCTCTCTCTCTCTCTCTCTCTCTCTCTCTCTCTCTCTCTCTCTCTCTCTCTCTCTCTCTCTCTCTCTCTCTCTCTCTCTCTCTCTCTCTCTCTCTCTCTCTCTCTCTCTCTCTCTCTCTCTCTCTCTCTCTCTCTCTCTCTCTCTCGGCCACAACCTCTCAAACAGCTAATAATAAAGTGGTTATTGTGAATATTTATGAACTTAACTCAGTTTAATTTCAAGGCCGCCTGCCTTGGGCAAGGCAGGCGGCATTTGCGTGCATGGGTGGCAAACTGGATCCGGAAGTTCGGTGAAACGTTTGTGAACAAACAAACACTATTTCTGAACGATTGTGTTGTCAATCGGTTCAGGAACATAAGAGAAGACATTTCACAGGTTGGTTTCTAATCACTTGTTTTTCGATGTGCACACAAGGTATTTATCGAGGCATCTAAACAGGTATTGTTTCTGGCTCACCTGTATCTCAGTACTTGGTTGTCAGGCTGTCATTGATCGGCAGTCGATACTTTGACACGTATCGTACTTAAACAGCGTACCAGTGGTGTAAAGTAACTAAGTACATTTACTCAAGTACTGTACTGTAAATTCTGAGGGATTTTTTTACTTAACCGGAGTATTTCCAATTTTCAATACTTTTACTTCTACTCCACTACATCTCAGAGGCAAATATTGTACTTTTACTCCACTACAATTATTTGAAAACTAATTACATTATAAAACATACATTAACAACTTTAGCCCTATTTTATACCTAGGCTTTTTGAAAATAGCAGATCTACAAGCTCACATCGCTACGCGTTGTGAGCTTGTAGATCTGCTATTTTCAAACGTTTTAGTACTTTTGCTTTTTGTACTTTAAGTATATTTTGATGCCAATACCTTTTTACTTTTACTCAAGTAACATTTTGAACCCAGGCCTTTTTGTTGTAACAGAGTACTTTTATATTGTGGTGTTGCTACTTTTACTTAAGTAAAATATCTGAGTACTTCTTCCACCATTGCAGTGTACACATCTAAAAGCACCACAAAAGAAAACAATGTGTGATGTGTCATCTACTTTCCTTGGACCGAGTATTTTTTTATAAGGTCTCAATTGTTCAGAGATAGTGTTTGTTCATAAGCCGGTCCGCCTGGCTGTCATTGTCTGCACTGCATTCCAATGAACATCCCCGGCTGCGGTTTGCCAACCAGTGTCTGCCAGCTACAGTGGTGGAAAGTAACTAAGTACATTTACTCAAGTACAGTACTTAAGTACAATTTTGAGGTATTTTTTTACTTTACTGGAGTATTTCCAATTTCCAATACTTTTACTTCTACTCCACTACATCTCAGAGGCAAATATTGTACTTTTACTCCACTACAATTATTTGACAACTGTAGTTACTAGTTACTTTATTGACTAGATTTTGATTATTATTACAAAACATACATTAAACCACTTCAGCCCTATATACATTTCGGCCATTTGAAAATAACCGATCTTGTGAGCTTGTAGATCAGGCTATGTTCGGCCAAGAGATTTGCTGTAGACTAGAGCACTATAGGGCTCTATCTTGTGCGCCACCTCACCCCTCGTCCCTAAACGTCTTAGCCATTGTTTTAACTATTTTTAAAAACATTTTAAAATAGTTCAACTAGCCGATCTACATCCACACATTGTGAGCTTGTAGATCGGCTATTTGAGCTATTTTCAAATGTTTTTCAAAATAGTAAAAAAAATGGCTAAGACGTTTAGGGATAAAGGGTAAGGCGACACGCTAGATTGGGCCAGTCTCCAGGGCCCAGTCTCTTTGCCGAACATTGAACAAAGAACAGACCAAGTACAGAGCCATCCCTGTTGAATTTAGGATTAGTTTCCTAAGTGTGTAGAGGGTTTAAGTGGTTAAACAATCCCTCTGTCTTCACTGACATATAATCTAGAATTCTAAATTGCAGGTCAATACACAGTAAATGCAAAGATGATTGATTAAACAAACAAACAAACAGAACTAAACTAAACCAAACTAAACACAAAACAGAAAATCACATTTCACTCCATGCATATATGTTATTCATAAATATGTCGTACCTGTGAAGAGGAGCAGGAAGGTGAAATGAACAAACATCATAACGTGTGTGAGCGTGTGTGTGGAGTGACGAGTGAGTGTGTGTGTGTCTAATCAGATCCACATGAAACTGTTGCTGCTTTTTAAATCAACAGTTTCTCGTCCCGACACTGGTTCACACAATAGAGGAGGGCAAGCCAAAGTACATATCAGTCATCTGTCACAGCCCCTGAGGCCTGGCCTACCAGGCAGGGCCTGTGTTGTGTGTCTTGTGTGTTCTTGTCTTTGTGTCTTTCACAGGGCCTTGTAGGTTGGGGAATTGGGGAGCCAATCAGGTGCATTGGGAGCACCTGGCCAGTGTTCCCAGTGTGTCCTATAAAAGGCTGCCAAGGAGCTGTACCTTGTGATATCATGTTAAACTACTCTGGAACATGACATGACACGACACGACACGCTTACTCAAATATTGTGTTTGGTGGTGACTGTTTGAGGGCAAACAATATAATTGTGTTTGGTGGTGACTGTTTGAGGTGAAACCGTATTGTTTTTTTTGGTTTGTTTGTTTCTCTGTTCTTTATTTACCCAGGGTAGTATCTGAGCACAAGTGCTCATCTTCAGCAACACCCTGCACATAGAAACACACAGACAGACAGACACGCACACACATTAAAACCTGGGAGCTGACTACAACCACAGTTTGCCAATAAGAAGCTCCACTGGAGCAGTTGGGGGTTCAGTGCCTTGCTCAGTGCCTTGCTCAAGGGCACTTCATGTAGAATGTATGTATGTAAAATGTATGTAAAGTGTAGGTTTCATAACTAGGACTATATAAGAGCATGGTTTGAACCAGGACGTATACATCAGTTCTGCTTTGATCTGACAACATGACCAACCTCCGAGCCCTGTGCATCCTCATGGGCAGAACCGGATCTAGACTTTTTTGATTGGAGGAGGGGCAGTAAGAAATGTCGATGGGTCATTCATTATATCCTTGATTTTAGCACGGCCGAGTCTGTGAGGATTGCCCATTAGTTTTCGTGAGGTTAGTGTGTGTGTGTGTGTGTGTGTGTGTGTGTGTGTCCTGGGCATGACGTTAAACTGCCCCGTCTGAACTACCATCGTCAATGTAGTACTGTAGGTGCAGTGGATGCATTTGCAACTTCTGTGGACTATGTAGCTTGCATACAAGAAATCACTTCTCACCGGTGGAATCTACCAACAGCCGACGCTACCTGACGGCCAAGTGGGACCTCCAGGCCCATGAGAACAACTACAGAGAGCGCTTTAACACCAAGCAGCAGTGCAAGACATAAGGTCGTGACAGACGCTAAGCGGTCCACGCACGCGTTACCGCTCGGATCAGCGGTGATTGCGCCGCGATCATGGTTGTTTTGTCCTCCTGCGTGGTGCAGTGAAAAGAAAAGCTCACCACAATCCAGCTCTTGCATGCCGCCCGCCTGCGGGCGTGTGCACAAACGAGCACGCGTGCGAGAATTTCACGGGGCCGCGCCCGCCTGCCTCACCGCCCCTCAACTTCTCCACGCGCCCCAAATAATCGCTCGCCTCTCCTTGAAAATGAATTACATAGGCACGTCATCCGCTTGCCGTCTGAAAGGACCCTAAGAACTTAGTTTCCTCTGGTGATCCAGCCTAAGACATACTGTAACCACAGACTGGTTGTTGGAGGGTTTCGAACAACTTGGGATGCCCAAAGAGCAAAGATGAGGCAGAAAGGCTGGCAAAGTATTGTGCTGTCTCTGCAGCCATATGGAGTGCTGAGTGACATGCGTGTTTGTTGTATCATGAGGACATATCCATGAGTTTGTGAATGTAACCTTGCGCCTAAAATATTTGTGTCCCTATATGCTTTCCCTGTGTGTGGACATAAATAAATTGTTAAACTGTGTTCGTCCTAGATGGTGGTGTGTTAATGCTGTGGTGGTGTTAGGTTTACAGTATGATGTTTTAATGCAGGCTAATAAAAATAAGGCAACATAAACACACAAAACTTGACTGACTCAGGAATAGAGGACCGAATTTGCTGTGCCTGGCCCCTGATATGTCCGAGAATATATAAATGCCTATATAATGCCTAATTTGCATATTTAAAAATGCATTTTCAGAAAACGTGTAATACAATAAATCATTGTCTTCGTGTTAGTAATCAGCTGGGGAAGTTTCATGTTGATAACTATTTATTAATTGTTTTCATCCTATTTACCTATGTATATAGGTGAAAATAACAAAATGTGTGATAAATATGAAAACCTGTGGAAAGGTTATCATATATTAATTTACTTATATTGACCGTATAAACAATTTAATATCGATATGGTTTTGCCCACTCATTTGATAATGAAATCTTGTCTGGCTCATGGACTAAGTACTAAGTGGCAACCCACTGTTGTAGATTATATCATAAACACAAGGATGTTTGATGACAATCATATTTTCAGACAAGGAGCTGTACCTTGTGATATCAACTATGTTAAACTTCTCTGGACCATGACATGACACGCTTACTCAAATATTGTGTTTGGTGGTGACTGTTTGAGGGCAAACCGTATTGTTTTTTTTGGTTTGTTTGTTTTTTTGTTCTTTATTTACCCAGGGTAGTAGCTGAACAGCAGTGCTCATCTTCAGCAACACTCTGCACATAGAAACGCACAGACAGACAGACAGACACACACACACACACACACACACACACACACACACACACATACAAATTTACTTTTGTAAATTATTTTATTTTTTGCTGTTTTTGAATTGGAACCCTGAAAAGTAACATTTTTATTTAATTTCAAATGCATTTAGTTATACTTATGTTAACTTTATGAACTTAAATACAAATACATTGGACATACAAAAGACCGTAGCATTTTAATACTAGTCATTAAGCTACTAATATAGACTGAAGTAATTAAAGCGGGTCATGTTTGCATGTTTGGAATTGTAACAGCTGAAATCAATAATATATCAGTGTTCCCATATTAACCTGCGGGCCGCATTGGGCCTCATGTGGTGGAAAATAGCAGATCTACAAGCTCACAACGCGTCGCATCGCGACGCGTTGTGAGCTTCTAGATCGGCTATTTTCAAATATTTAGTACTTTTACTTTTGGTACTTTAAGTACATTTTGATGCCAATACTTTTGTACTTTTACTCAAGTAAATTTTTAATTCTGGACTTTTACTTGTAACAGAGTATTTTTATATTGCAGTATTGGTACTTTTACTTAAGTAAAGAATTTTAGTACTTTTTCCACCACTGCAGCTGGTGTGAATGGTGACTGAGTGTGAGTGGCTAACTTTTAGGGGGAACCAGACTGCTGATTGGCTCCTGTGATGGGCTGAACCAGCAATATAGAGAGAGAGAGCTGCGTCACGCTTTGATCTCACCCCAAAGCAGGATGTTGCCTCCTCTAGTTCCAAACATTGGAACTTCCTCGTTGAGATCTAGAATAAAAAAGAAGGATGGATTACAGGGGCGTGTCCCAGCGTAGTACCGGGGTATTGCACATGCGCAGTGTTATCAGGAAGTGCACGACGGAGTGTTCCAGCAGAGGCGCTACATAAAACCCCCCAGGATCCCTTCTCAGTCGGTCGAGGTGTGTGTTTGTTGTTCTCTCCACTCAGCACCTAAACAGCTGGAGGTTTGTAATTCTAATACACAATTTAAGTGGACTAAATGACTTACATAGTTATAAAGAACAACAACAAAGTGACATAAACCCCCATATCCAAGTTATTAATATGCATATCTATCATGTGGTGTTCACAATCAACAAATAAAAATAAATTTTGAAGACGAATATACGTTTTTATACTGTGAGCATATCTAAACGCATAGGCCATATATATATATATATATCATTGTTTTACCTAATCTCTTCTATGCAGCGACTCCAAATATAGTCTTAATATGCTACAAATCCAATAAAGTAGCCTACACTAGTTGTCATACTCTGTATGTAGTTCCAAATGCAATTTCGGAGCACTAACATTTTCCTATTTAAAAGTATTTATATTTATGTGTATGGTCATGGTTATTGTGTAATTAAAAACAATGCTGTTTATTACCACACTACAGCACATCTGAATCTCGAGCACTTCAATTTGCACAAAATACCTGACAGTAAAGTATCAGTAGATGAGAATTTTAATGATTTCTATAACTTTGGGCTAATATTCATTCCGCGATATGCCACACAATTGTGCCTATTATGGCACTAAATAGGCCTACTTGTTTTGGCCATATTAACATTTAATTTCAGCAAATAAAGATCTTCAGCAGGTCTCCGTGGCTACTGAAGTGACACAAAACAAACACTACCGTTTAAGGGTCACACGCTGCCATCTACTGAGCCTTTTTGTATGTTCAGGCAGGATTTTACTGCGCATGTGCAATACCCCGGTACTACGCTGGGACACGCCCCTGTAATCCATCCTTCTTTTTTATTCTAGGTTGAGATAGAAAGAGAACTTCCGCATTGCATTCTCACAATGGGAGTCTATGCTAGTGACGTTTATTTTTATGTCATTAATGTTTCGATGAATTGAGTACAAAGGACCCCAATGGAAACAAGCCATAGGGTTTCTTGGGTTTAAAATTCTCTTAGCAGACCTTGTATTGAACTGAAAAAAAAAAAGTATATTCAAAGGTTTTCACATTTTTTAATGATTTTTCAAAAATAGCAGATCTACAAGCTCATAGCGTGGCACTCAGTGCCGTGCTATGAGCTTGTACTGAGCTTGTACTTTCTTCTTGTTAATGACTGATACATTTTCATATTCATCTGCCTTCTTTGCATATAGAATTTAGCATTTAAACGTCTATATTTGGCTACATTTACATCAACAGCATCCAGACATTTGCTTACAACAGTAAACCGTTCAACCTTTTTATACAGTTAAGGGCCATTCCCACTGAGCACTATAACTATAACCATAAAAATATGTTTTTAAACATCGTTCTAACTAAGTCAAGTGGATGGCAGAGTTCACACCGACTATATAAAAAATACAATGGTGAACGATATAGTTATAGTGCTCAATGTGAATGGCACTTTAAGGATGTTTAACATTTAACAGAGAAGCAAATCAACAAATAGCTGCAGCATTGTGTCTTGTTTTAGTATTCAGGACTCCATTCTCTAAAGACGATAATCAGAAACACGATGACTGTTGTCACATAGAAAATGGAGAACGCTTTGTTGATTCTTGTGGCCATTCTGGTCCAGTAACCAGGCCTGCCTCCTCCATCTTCCTTGCTCTTAAAGAACACATCCAGGTTCTTCTCCAGATCTCTCAACTCATCCAGGATCACCTGCAATCCATGAGATTCCCCTTTGAGACTATTGTCCTGAAACACACATTAAGATTAAATTAATTAGATTAGATTTTAGATTATCGTTTTGAGACAATGATTTGAGGGAGACACAGTTCCAACCAAAGTTTGGAAGTCATGCATTAATTACAGTACATATTATTCTACAAACACATTACATACATGGTGAAGCGTACATATAGTACAATGGTGACATCATGCTAACCTCTTCAGCCACACTCTGAAGCTCATGCATTGTGTCTCTTTCACCATCATTATCAGGGACATTGTAAAAGCTCCCCTTGCTTCTCTTCTCTGAAATGACACGTACAGAGCATTGATAATTAAACACCATAATGAGTTCAAATGATTCAAAATATTCATGGATGAGAATCTAGAAAAAATGGCCAAGAAATGAGCTTTCCGCTGCTATCACGTTGCGGTCTCCGATCTCTTTCAAGCTAGCCCTCCTACATACGTAGAATACCGTACAACGGTGCCCCTCACTCTATAGTGAAGGGCACCAATGACAGCATCCAACAGCACTAATATTACACGTCGCATCGCGACACGTTGTGAGCTTGTAGATCTGCTATTTTCAAACATTTTAGTTATTTTACTTAAGTACACTTTGATACCAATACTTTTGTACTTTTACTCAAGTAAATGTTTTATTCTGGACTTTTACTTGTACACTAGTACTTCTATATTGCAGTATTGATATCTTTTACTTAAGTAAAACATTTGAGTACTTTTTCCACCACTGCAAGCTCTCCTATGACTGGTTAAGATATGACACTCAGCCTTTTTCCCCCTATACTGTATGCCTGGCTTACAGCTCACGGTAGATGCTTTCCCACCACGTCAAACTCAACACAGACAAGACAGAGTGTCTCTTCTTCCCTGGAAACACCAACCCTGGTGGCTCCCGTTCCAACTATCCCTTCTTCAAGCTACGCATGGCAGCAATCAATTGATCTTGTACTTCGTAAGTCGCTCTGGATAAGAGAATGTCTCACCTCTGTCACAGCTGTAGTCTTTGGTCTTGTCCTCTTTCTCGTTCTGGTCTTTGTCTGTCTCTGTCTTCTGGCGGACAGAGTCTTTTTCCAACAGATACGTCACCACAACCGTCTCCAACAGACTTAGCAGCATCAGAGAAAACGTCCCCATGCAGTACATCGCTGTGAGCAGGACACAAGTTGATTAATACAACCATGGCTTCAAAATACATTATTATCCACTCATACTGTATATCAGTGGTTCTCAAACTTTTTCATGTCAAGGACCCCTAAATTGACACTTATTACCCCACGGACCCCCATTTGAAAAGATATGCCAGGGACCCCAATAAGAGCAGATTTTTTACAGCTCTCGCAGTGATTTTAACCATTTTAATTTCAAGGACCCCCAGTTTGACATGCATTAGGCTACGGACCCCCATTTAATGGCATTTATACCTCTGGGACCCCAATTCATATTGTAAAATCAATGTTAATTTAACTCTGAGAGTGTACACATTTGTACACTCTCAGAGTTACAGACCCATAAGGGTCCATTTGGTTCCTGTCCATCATTTAGCTGGGTACCCCCTGGAACCCCCTCAAGTACCCCTGGGGGTCCCCGGACCCCACTTTGAGAACCATGGCTGTATATGAATGATAATCCAACAGATAAAAACGTATCCCATGAATATTACCTATGATTGGCATTCTGTTGGACGTGGCGGGCAGGATGTCGTTGAGAATTAGTTGTAAAACTGTGACGGCCAGCAGCACGGTGACCTTGAAGCTCAGCTTCTCTCCACTGCTGTCTGAGATCAGGAAAGACGCCATGTCTAGACACAGGAAGAACAAGACGGGCAACAGGAAGTTGACAATGTAGAGGACGGCCTTCCTCTTCATAGTGATCTAGGAGGAGATGTTAGAAGGTCATAGAGCACACATGGGCAACATACGGCCCGAGGGCCGGACTAGGGAAATTAAATTAATTTGACTCAATTTAATAGTAATTAATATTTACCATCTGAATACATACTGTACCTGCATTCCATAATCCTTCCATATGTACTCAAATGGTAAATGCTGGCAGAACACTGGCCGGGGCCCAACATATTAAGCTTCTTAATAACAATAGCAGGAACCCCAGCCTCACGTTCCACTACAGTAGCCCGTGTGACACAATACAATATTGCTTTCCACTGCTTTCCAACTTCTATGCAGGGCAGATTTAGCTATCACTGGCTATAATGTAACAGTGAAACCGTCTGCCTTGAGCACATACAACATAATGCAATTTGTTTTGTCAGTGACCTATGGTTTGGTGCATATCAGACAAATAAATTAGATGTAAAGTAATAGGCTCATTTAAAAGTTGATATATGGCATTGAAGGGGATTATTTTACGAACTGTAAGTAGTCTTGTCATTGTAACCTCAGAGTACACACAGTACGGCTGTATAGTCAACATTTTGTAACAGAAATATCTTACGTTGTAAAGCACTCTGTCAAGTCTTCCAAATTCATCCAGATTTGTACCAGCAGTATTCAGCATTATGTGTCACGTTTCTATTCAACTGTCCAATGTGTGGCCCTTCGTTCACATTATCGAAGTCAGTATCATTCAAATGTACAGTGGTAAACATCTTAGCCTTTATGAACAATACCTACAGTGTAGACAATCTGCTGCTGTTTGTAGCTGGTCTCGTTGACTATGACGTATGTAAAGTTCTCAAACTCCCACTCATACTCGCCCCACATCACCCTCATGGACCTTATTCTGGTGAAGTTTTTGTCATAGTATGCTTTGAGCTCCAGTTCTTCAGCTGGTAAAGGAACAGAAAGAGACAGAGAGGTAATCCAGACTCATAATGAACATAAAGATACATCATTTGATCACACACCTCTACAGCACACACACACACACACACACACACACACACACACACACACACACACACACACACACACACACACACACACACACACACACACACACACACACACACACACACACACACACACACACACACACACACACACACACACACAGATACACATATATAAAAAAATAGTAGACTCCCTCACATCTGTATATCCCAGAGGCAAACGTGAGGTTGCAGGACTGAGTGTCGAAGGGGAACTTGTAGACGTTCATCCTGCAGGTGCTGACGATCATTTCCGTATTCCTAACCAACACTCTCCCATCAAAGTAAACGCGGACGTAGGGGTTTAGAGCAGCATTTTCCTCTAACCTGGAACACACACACACACACACACACACACACACACACACACACACACACACACACACACACACACACACACACACACACACACACACACACAAATGCAAATGACTGTGAACTTCCATGCTCATTTAGCGAAAAAGTAAAGGTTTCAACCAACATGAGTGTGCATACAGCATGTACACATGTGTATTCCCACCTCTCATCGATGGTGATATCAGGTTTCCACAGCCACTCACTGGGCACAGTGACACGACGAATTCCACAGAACTCAGACGTATTCCAGGATATGAAGTCATTTGTCCATTTCTGCAGCGGAAACACAGAGGTGTATTTTCTGAAACATGTTGGTGCCCCGGACTAATAATCAGGTGAATTGAATGACTGTGACCTGTGTGTTGTTGCGGTTATTGCGGTTCCTCATAGTTTTTTAAATAAAGACAATGGGGGGGACACGTTCCGGGTCACCAAGACCTGACCCCCAATCTAACCGTGCTCTTGATTACTGTGAACACACGCCGCTGCTGGCAGAACACTGGCCGGGGCCCAACATGTTAAGCTTCTTAATGACAATGGCAGGAACCCCAGCCTCACGACCCACTGCAGTAGACCGTGTGACACAATACACTAATGCTTTCCACTGCTTTCCGATTTCTATGCAGGGCAGGTTTAGCAATTACTGGGCTCCATTTCAAAGACCAAATGCATTCTTCTGTAGAGTCTAGTAATAAACTGTTATCTAGGCACATCGAGTCTGTACTTACAGTAAACCATGTAATTCATGAGTTTCCTAGGGAACTTACTGGGTTGTGGGTGATGCTTCCGGTGGAGCCGGTAGAAGTAGCAATACACTATATTCACCATGGTTATTTAGAGGATAACTCGCTTTATGTTGAAAAGTTACAGAGCTCAGGAACAACGTGTGGTGTTTGAGGTTGTACATAACCAGACAAAACCTAATATTTGGCTCAAATTAGAGTGCTTCATCCACAAACCCCAGGGTCAGGGGGACAGATGTGATGTTGCCCATACGAACCACCTGGAAGCGGTTCATCAGGAAGTCTAGTATTCAGTCGCACATGCTCGGGTGCAGCCTGAGGTCTGTGGACTTTATGTCAAGCTTAACTGGGACTATGGTGTTGAAATATGAGCTGTAGTCAGACAGGTGTCGTTTTATAGCTCCAGCACTAGGAAGCGAGCAGAGAAGATGTCGTGAGAAAACCGAGGAAACCCGACTGTCAATATATAAGCCCAAAACAAGCCACTTTCCTCTGTTAGTAAAGCCCCAAACAAAGCATTCACCTTTTCCATCTTGAAACCCACTAAACATTTAGATATGTTGGACAGGTAGAAGATAAATCAGTTAAGACCAATATCATTGTCCTTATAAAGGAAAGATATTTGACTTCACCAACAAGTCAGTATAATGGAACAGTCATTATTAGATATGTATGTAATACGAACTCACCGTTTGAATAAAGATGCGTGAAATTAATTTCTGCTCTTTCTCAACCTGTGAATGAACATATCATGAGAATAGTCCAGGCAACAATCACAACTCATAACTGAATATTATAGCATACACACAGATAAGCAGATACAGAAACAAATTATGAGGCCAGACGAGGCAACACATAATGCATTTATCCTATGTTTATAGATACAGACATTTTGATCTGTTTTTTTTTGTTTTTTTTAATATTAAATAAATCAAATTACACGTAATGTAAACGGTGAGGTACTCGCATAAGCCCCCCTGGGGTTTCTTACCTCACCGGCACAACAACTAATACTGTCAAACTTTCCCATGGAAAAAACGATCATGTTATGCATATGTATATATAAACCGTTGTGCAAATCAAATAAATCATTATGCATGCACACATGCGCATACAGTAGCCTATACTGTAGATACCGATACATATAGAGAACCACACTCAAATAAACATCTATATCAGGACCTGTTTGCCCAGTCAGTTAACCACATGAACACTAGTGTCCCTAATCTGGCACATTAGGTGACTGTTTTTGGCAAAGATATGCTGGTGTAAAGGGGGAAAATTAGCTGAACATGAAGTACAGAGCCCTGTGGGACTAGGTTTCTTTTTTTTGTACACCTTGTGCTGTGTGGCATAGCAATTATTCTCTCTGACATCACTGTCTTCTGTCTTCACTGTCAACGGGGCAGAAGTGCCTTGAACACACGATGTTCACTTACCACGTCTAAAATAGCTTCAACGGCGACGTTCAAGTGCACCTCGGTGGGTCTTCTGTGGTGCAGAACGGGTCGTGTTGCCGTGTACAGCAGAGTGTCATTTATCAAGTCCAGGTGGGTTAAAACATCCCGGTAACTACAGCCCTTCTCTGAGGACTGTACAGCTGCGGAAACAGAGTAGAACCACCATGAAGGAGAGGAAGTATTTGTTAAAAAAAAGCTCCTAAAACCATACGTCTGCAAATCCATGCACCACATGGGGGAAAATATCCATTCGCTGTGGCCATGGAGAATGGTGGAAAGTAACTAAGTACATTTATTTTCCTAAGACAATAATTTGATGACCGGCAGCGGTTCCGGAAGGAGACACAACGACTCGTTGTGTCTCCTACCGGAACCGCTGCCTACCGGTCCGCTGGTCATCAAATTATTGTCAAGTCTCCATGGGGTGACTAATCCATTGAAACAAAGTTTTTTTGGGGTGAAGTGTCCCTTTAAGTACACTTTTGAGGTACTTTTGCTTTACTGGAGTATTTCCATTATTCAATACTTTTACTTCTATTCCACTACATCTCAAAGGCAAATATTGTACTTTTACTTCACAAAAATTATTTGAAAACTTTAGCTACGAGTTACTTTGTATTACTATCACAAAACATATGTAGCACTGGCCCTTTAAGGAAAGTGCATAAAGAGGGGTGGCCAGGTTTGTGGCCTCCTGTCTAGCCAGAAGCCTGGATTGAGTGTTTGTGAGAGAGACCTGGAGGCATGAGGGGCACAGACTAATTCTTGGTAAGACAATCTGAAACAAATGACAAGGTTTTTATAACTCATTGTAACAATAGTATATACATGGGAGGCATGCGTTAATCCGACACACCTTTTCTCCGACTATGTGGCATCCGCGTGCGGTTAGGGTTAGGGTGCGGGTTTGGTTCGGGTTTAGTATTGGAAACGTCGGAGCGCTGCGCTGTCGGAGGAATGTGCTGTCGGACTAACGTACTGCACCCATATACATAAGAGTTTAGCTAGGCTGACAATATTAGGCCTGTTGTTAATTATACTAATATATATCTGTATTTCCAGAAGCCTCCAGGTCCTTTGAGCAGCAGTACCCTGTGGCTGTGCAGGCCTATATCAATGGGAGCCATGAGCATAAATTGACTATTTGGGTATGTTTGTTATTTTGCTGTATTTTGTCATCTTGCTATAGGGGCCTAATGAATTGATGAATTGGGATGAATTGTTGGAGGGTTGGTCTAATGCTTTATTATTTGATTTTTGTAGGAGCTGAATTAGCCATCACTGTTTTTCCCACCGTGCCATATATACATATACACTATTTAGACTGAGTGCAATAGGGTTGACTGAGGACAGAGCTATACTGGGCCGTTAAGTAGCATTGCATGATTTTGATTTTGGTTTTGCGTATTTGTATTTTGTTTTGATGTGCTTATTTACTTTATTTGCGTTTTGGTTTTGCATTATTTGGATTTGATTTGTTTAATGTCTGTATATTTAGTTTAGAGGCCCAAGTAGGCCCCGAAGCCCTTACCCTTATTGCCCCTTTGCCTCTTGAGTTTAGTCCCTTTTGCAGAACTCCCAGTAATACTAACCGCTTTCTTCCTTTCTGTATTTTAACCTGACTATTTTTTATACCAACTGTTGAATAAACTTGACACATTTGATACATCAGCCTCTGGTTCTGTTAATTCTGAACCCGTACCTTCCTGGGGAACCTTACCTTGTTCAGTCCTATATATCTATATATATATATATATGTACAGTATATGGTTAATGTGTTTAAAGGATCCCTCATTCCTATATGTGTGGGTGGCGTAGTCATTGCTTTACATGGCCCTGCTACACATACATTAACCACTTTAGCCTTATATACTGTATACTTTGGCTATTTTCAAAAGATTTGTTTACATATTGAACTTGTGAAATGGGACATTCTGCACAATAGGTGCTTTTACTTTTGCTACTTGAAGCACATCTTGATGCCAATACTTTTGTACTTGCACTCAAGTAAATCTTAAATGCAAGGCATTTCACTTGTAACTGAGTATTTCGAGATTGTGGAATTGATACTTTTACTTCAGTAAAACATTTCAGTACTTTTTCCACCACTGGAGAGGCCATTATGCATTCTAAGAGTGCATGTTGGCAGAAACAATGATACAAGACAGGGCCCAGAGCCTGTGACCTGTGTTCTGTTTGTGTGATGCCCACTAATGTATGAACATTACGTAGATATGTTTTTTTTTTATAAAAGTGTTCTTAGATAAAAAGGTTATTTTGCCACTCTGAAAGAGCACTTACAGGTGGCTGCAATTCAGGAACAAATAAACACTGCACACTGTCTTCGCTTACAGTTGTAATGCAAATGCAGTGTTTCCTGTGAGTGAAGACAGTGTGCAGGATTTCTGTTTTTGTCTCATATTTGAGTGTTCTGACAGTAATCTTAGTTGTATTTTTCCTTTTAAACACACCGTTTGATTGCTATTCTAATATATTTGGGTTCACACCAAAAGTGTAACAGTTTGTCCACTAGGTGGCAGTGTGAGACCCCATCCCTGCATGCTCTCCTTTCCTCTCATAACTGAGGATGCTGATTGGCCAGTATTCACATGTGATTGACTGGCAGCTCTGCCTTGTTCTTCCTTGTGTTCAACTTCTTCTTTTGCAAACTACCCTAAGCTAAACCCTAACCTCATTAAAACTACCCTAAGCTAAACCCTAACCTCATTAAAACTACCCTAAGCTAAACCCTAACCTCATTAAAACTACCCTGAGCTAAACCCTAACCTCACATAACTATGCCTTAAATCCTAACTTTAACCTCTCCTTATCTGAGAAGAAAATGTATCCGCAGTGAGATTTGAACCCATGACATTGGGAATGAAAGTCGAGTGATTACCACCGCATATACCTAGGTATATTTGGTGCTAAATATTTGCTGTCACATTTTTGTATTGTTTATTCATCACGCCCCCGGTGCATTAACCACTTAAGCCCTATATACATTTCGGCCATTTGAAAATAGCTGATCTACAAGCTTGTAGATGGATACATTTGAAAACTTGAAATGGGACATTATGCATAGTGCTTTCTACTTTCGGTACTTTAGTACCTTATGATACCAATACTTTTGTAATTTAGTACAAAAGTACATTTGAATTCCGGACTTTTAATACAGTGTATTTCTATGTTGCATTATTGATACTTTTACGTAAGTAAAACATGTGAGTACTTTTCCCACCACTGTTCAAATTAAAGGGATAGGGAGCTAGAGAACATACTCTTTTTTTTTTTTTTTTCCTCCATCGTATGAATGAATGTTGACTGTCATTCAGCACAATTCTACTCACCTCCTACAGTTGGCATCAGATCAGTGGGTGGAGTCTGGGTTGGCATCAGGTCAGTGGGTAGACTCTGGGTTGGCATCAAGTCAGTGGGTGGAGTCTGGGTTGGCATCAAGTCAGTGGGTGGAGTCTGGGTTGGCATCAGGTCAGTGGGTAGGCTCTGGGTTGGCATCAAGTCAGTGGGTGGAGCCTGGGTTGGCATCAAGTCAGTGGGTGGAGTCTGGGTTGGCATCAGGTCAGTGGGTAGGCTCTGGGTTGGCATCAAGTCACTGGGTGGGGTCTGGGTTGGCATCAAGTCAGTGGGTGGAGTCTGGGTTGGCATCAGGTCAATGGGTAGGCTCTGGGTTGGCATCACGGTTGGCAGGGGTGCTTCAGTTAATGAATCTGCTGAGCCTGACATTAGGGACAGTTTAGTTTAGTATGGATAGCTGGATACAATTTAGCTTGTATTGATTACATTTTGACCAAAAAAAAGAGCAAAACATTCTTCAGAATATGGAGAACGTTGGAAGGGTTGAGTACTAGATGTGCGAGATATTGTAGATCGGCTATTTTCAGTCAAACCAATTTGGTTTAGCCCTCTACACAAAATCTCTTTGCCCAAAATAGGAAAAAGAAGAGCGGACTAAGTACTGAACCAACCCCGTTGAATTTAGGAATTTCCCAAATGTGTAGAGGGTTTAAAGGGATAGTTCACCCCCAAAATGACTTGTCTATGGATTAGTCACCCCATGGAGACTTGAATTCAAGGATATTTTTTTGTTTTTGTCGCATTCCTAAGCCAATAATTTGATGACCAGGGGACCGGTAGGAGACACAAAGAGTCTTCTTGGTGTCTCCTACCGGAACCGCTGCCTACCGGTCCGCTGGTCATCAAATTATTGGCTTAGGAATGCGACGACAAACAAGAACATATCCATGAATTCACAGAATATACATGAAAAAGATGATTGATTTGACAAAACTAGACATCACTTACAGTATGTTTGGGAGAGTGTTTTAGCATGCAATACAAAATAAACACAGGACAAAAATTCCCAAGACAGTGCATAACTAAATTGTTATTCATAAGTACATTGTTATTCATAACTAGTCTTACCTGTGAAGAGGAGCAGGAAAATGAAATGAACAAACATTGTGTAGCGTGTGTGAGTATATAAGTGTGCGTGTGTGTGTTGAGTGATGAGTGTGTGTTTCTCCTCTGGCCTACATGTAACTGTTGCTCTGCTTTTATAAATCAACAGTTTTTCTAGTCCCAGCACCGGTTCACAATAGAGGAGGGCATGCCAAAATACATACAGTATCAGTCATCATTTCAATCACGGTCAGTGTAATAAACTTGTGATAACAGAGGTCACTTCCTTAATGGGCATAATGGTAAGCTACAGTAATTGTGAGCTACAGTGACATTTTAACTCCCTAATTATCCCTGCCAGGCCTGGGTTTATGGGTGTTTTCCGCTCCTTTCAAAGGCTTCCAAAGTTTGCGTCACACAATCCAAATCTTTTTTTACCCCTCTTTGGATCATGACGCAATTCCCCATATACTGTAGGCCAAGGGGTCCCAAACTTTTCAGGCCACGACCCCCCAAAATAATCATATTTTGAACTGGGGACCCCCCCACCCTGACAAGCACTTAGCCGACTTACAAGCAAGCTCACAACGCCTCGCACTGTGAGGCGTTGTGAGCTTGTAGATCGGCTATTTTCAACAATTTAATGACTTAAGTTGAACATTTAGAAATGTGCAGATACCCTGTATACACTAAAACTCTGTTGGTTTATGTTTTGTTTACTGTTGAGTGAGAAAACAATGTTGCACATTAAGCTAATCATCTGGGGACCCCCCAAGATAATTCGGGGACCCCCAATTTTGGAACCACTGCTGTAGGCCATGGCCATTTGTCCCAGACTATAGATTTTCCACCATTTTGCGTTTTCACACAAATCTGTACACATTATCTTTGAAGTCATGTGAGCTGTATGTATCACTCAGATTTGTCATATTCCAGTTCAACTGACTATAACTGCCTTCCAAATTATTTGGGCCCTGGGTAGGCCAGGCCAGAAGGAGATCTGTGCTCAGAGGAGCATAGATCAAAATAGTTACATTCATTTTCTGAAATAGCGAAAACATGAGATCTACTAGCATCGTGATGCGATGCAGTGTGAGCTCGTAGATCGGCTATTTTCACTATGAATACAGGGCATGTCTTGATATTTTGACTTTCTCATTGGTTTGCCCTTATTATCAACAAATTAAATCCAAAAGGAGAAGCTACATTTTTGTCCAAGTGTAGAAATAGACTTTGAGTGGCTAAATACCTTGTGATATTATCCAGGCATGTGTCGTTGCCTATCCTGCAAATCCAACCTAAGTATTTATCATATACAGCTAACTGTAAACATGTACATTCTCTTTCTACTCCACCTTTACAAAACATCTATAAACTGTAAAATCACCACCACACAAGCATCACACAGGCTGAATACTGGACTCAATTGCAGAAACCAGGCTGATGGCTAAATAACAGCAAAACAACGTTTGTTTTATTGTAGCTGACAGTGAGACAGAAGATACAGGCATTCACAGTGGAGAAACCACATAAGACTAACTACACTAGTAGTCAGTCAGATGACTAACCCATCTGTCCTTTTCTTGCACTATTGTGCTTGAACTGCACATGCCTAATCTGCTGTATATAGAATATACTGTGAAGTGTTTTACACAAAGTTAGTTGGCAGCTACTGGTGAAAAAAATGCTGTTGGTGTTTACAATATTCCAAGTTTTTATGCACATATACATTTGATGATGCTCTATTTCATTCTTTTTTTGCACTATTTTTCTTTTCTTTAAATCTTTTTACGATTTCTATCATTATTCTGTTGAAACCTGGGTAGAGGAGACACAGGAACACATGTGGGGAAGGGAATGCACTGGTGACCTCTAGTGGAACCTAAAAAAAAACACAGGGAAAGACTGTAGGTCTGGGAGGGGAGACAATCACAGATGCCACTGGTTCTTCTATATGTTTGTGTCAACAAGCTTCTTGTTAATGGCTGATACATTTTCATGTATTTATTCATCTGCTTTTTACAAGCTGCAGGCCTGTGTTCAATCTTTTTTATACAGTTAAGGATGTTTAGCATTCAACAGAGAAGCACATCAACATTAATAGCTGCAGCAATTGTGTCTTGTTTTAGAATTCAGGACTCCATTCATTAAAGATGACGGCCAGAAACACGATGACAGTTGTTACGTAGACAATGGAGAAAACTTTGTTGATTCTTGTGGCGATGCGGGTCCAGTAACCAGGGCTGCCTCCATCTTCCTTGCTCTTAAAGAACAAACGCAGGTTCTTCTCCAGATCTCTCAACTCATCAAGGATCACCTGGAATCCATGAGATTCCCCTTTGAGACCATTGTCCTGAAACACACATTTAGATTAGATTAGAATAGATTAGAGTATTTGGATTATCGTTTTGGAACAATGCTTTGAGGGAGACACAGTTCCAAACTACAGTTTGGAAGTCATGGATTAAGTATAATTATTGATTTATTACAGTGCATATTATTTTACATACACATTACATACATGGTGAAGTGTACATATACAATGGTGACATCATGCTAACCTCTTCAGCCACACTCTGAAGCTCATGCATTGTGTCTCTTTCACCATCATCACCATGGACATTGTAAAAGTACAGACCCACCTTGCTTCTCTTCTCTGAAATGACACATACAGAGGATTGATGAGTATACCACATTCGGAATTAATATGATCCACAATCTTCATGGATGAGAATTTAGAACATGATTGACTCTAGAGATTAAGACATGAAATAAGATGGACAAGGCTAGCATAGAGTTCTGCAAGTCCTTATTAACCACCAACCATACAATGTTACTGTCTTTATACTTGCAACATAAGGTTGAAGTAACCAATTACATTCAGGATGTGCATTATTAACTCGTATATACATTTCTAGATTTATATATACAAAGTTCTATATCGATTCAGAACGCCACTGTCACCGTCCAAGTTGAATAACTAGTTAGATAATTACTTATAGTTTGAAACTTGGAATCAGTGACATGTTACAGAATTTAGAAAGTCATGCTCAGCCCTGAATCTTCTAGAAGCATCTCACGCCCTGCACCTACGTAAAAGCACTGTCACTAATGGGAGCGGCAAGTTCAGTATTTCCACTTTAATTTATAACGTCACATAGGCCGTGGCCTCTAAAGCAATGTCTCACCTTTGGCCTTGTCCTCCTTCTTGTTGTGGTCTTCGTCTGTCTCTGTCTTCTGGGGGACAGAGTCTTTTTCCAACAGATACGTCACCACAACCGTCTCCAACAGACTTATCAGCATCAGAGAAAACGTCCCCATGCAGTACATCGCTGTGAGCACGACACAGTTTGATTAATATAACCATGACTTCAAAATACATTATTATCCACTCATACTCAGAGGCGTGCACAGACATTTTGAGGGGCAGGTGCTCAAGTAAATTATACTTTTTTTAAACTTTTTACTTGGTCTGCTCTTTTTTCCCTCTACACCTATACCTCTTTGCCAAAAATAGCCGATCTACAAGCCCACAACGCCTCGCAGCGCGAGGCGTTGTGGGCTTGTAGATCTGCTATTTTTGGCTAAAGTTCTCCTCAGAAAAGGGATGCTAGGTTTCGAATGGTTATGGTAAAAAGAGAAATCATGATCACATAAAGATTTGGCGGACCCCCTGTAGTAACTCTGAGGACCCCCTAGGGGTCCCGGACCCCCTGTTGAAGACCCCTGCTGTAAACTGGGAAAAAAAAGTGTTTTTTTTTCTTTTTTTCAAAAGGGCACTTATGGTCAAGAGGGCAAAGGGCAGGTGCTCTAGCACCACCTAGAGTCTATCTTTGCACGTCCCTGCTCATACTGGCCCTCATTTATCAACGCGGTGTAGACCAAATAATGGGCGTACGGCGAGATCACCGCAATTTTCGGCATTTATCAATATATCCTGACGTGGACTTTATCCTACGGTACGCTGAGATCTCACGTCTGGTCGGGACCAGTTGTTGACGTTGGCTGCACCCGTTTATTCCATCCTAGACCTGCGGAGCAGCATTGTTTGACTGTCTGAGAGGCATTGGACACCTAATCCACTCATAAATCTGTATATCTACACTAATAAATAATCCCTGTGAAAATATAACATTTTATAAAGTAATTTAAACAAACTGCTTTAACAGTCATTCAGATAAGATTGTAGATCTGTCTGTATTGAAAATAGCAGATCTACAAGCTCACAAGCCAGCAACGCGTTGTGAGCTTGTAGATCTGCTATTTTCAAAATATACGGGCGCTTTCTGCGAGAGCACTCTTCTGCGCGAGCACCGGTCTAACAGGCGGCGCTGCTGTTATATTTTCATGGCCACCGGGAGATCAGACATTTAACCCATGGTCCAACACACACCAGCCTTCATTCATTAATGTTCTCTCCAGGCTATCTCTCATTAATGCGGAGCGGGACGGGACTCGCCCGTCCGACGGTCCGAGTCTCACTGGGAAATGGGAATAGCCTACATGAGGGCTTTATTTTAGTGTAACTCGAACGCGCACTGCTCGGTATGGGTTAAATACATTAATCTACAAAAGTATTCCATTCATGCCGATGTGATTGGTATCATAATATGTCATTCATGTAGGCTACAAGCCTACGTCACAATACGCTACGGGCGTGTGTGTGTGTGTGTGTGTGTGAGAGAGAGAGAGAGAGAGCGAGCGAGAGAGGCGTGTGCGTGTGCGTGTGCGGCGAGGCCAGCGGGGGGGGGGGGGGGGGGGGGGCTGTTTCTTATTGGCTTTTCATGTCTTTGGTCGTATTCTGGTTCGTCTTCATGTCGTAAAATCGGGGCGTTTTGAGAATATTTATGGGGCGTGTTATTTAAATGACGCTCGTTTCAGCCGTGACATTTATCAACGCTTGGACCAAGTGTAAGCTCGGATCAGCTGTGTAGGATGCGTTGATAAATGTGACTTCGACGTTGGTGTACGCCGAATATATGGAAAAATATACGGCGGTTTATACGCTGCGTTGATAAATGAGGGCCACTGTGTATAAATGATAATCCAACAGAGATAAAAACGTATCCCATGAGTGTTACCTATGATTGGCATTGTGTTGGACGTGGCGGGCAGGATGTCGTTGAGAATGAGTTGTAAAACTGTGACGGCCAGCAGCACGGTGATCTTGAAGCCCAGCTTCTCTCCACTGCTGTCTGACATCAGGAAAGACGCCATGTCTAGACACAAGAAGAACAAAACGGGCAACAGGAAGTTGACAATGTAGAGGACGGCCTTCCTCTTCATAGTGATCTAGGAGGAGATGTTAGAAGGTCAGCCTAGAGTCGGTTCAGAAATGCAACTGCAGTTTGCATTTAAATGTAGAAAAATATATCCACCCCTGTATGAATAATACCTACAGTGTAGACAATCTGCTGGTGTTTGTAGATGGTCTCGTTGAGTTTCATGTATGTAAAGTCTTCAAACTCCCACTCGTACTCGCCCCACATCACCCTCATGGATCTTATTCTGGTGAAACCTGAGCTATAGGCTGCTTTGAGCTCCAGTTCTTCAGCTGGTAAAGAAACAAAGAGGAAAAAAAACACATGACAGTACAGTTCAATACAATACAAGGTCAGCTAATAGGAATTACAAAAACCCAAGAAAGCCATTGGCTTGTTTCCATTGGGGTTCTTTGTACTCAATTCATAGTGACATTAGGGGGGGGGGGGGGGGCTAGGTTATGACTTTTACAGGGGGCAATTTTGAATTGCAGCCACCTGAAGGTACTCTTTTAGGGCAGTTTTGAAGGACAGTAGGGTTTTACACTCTCATGTCTTTTGGTAGGGCATATCACATTTTGGTGGCATAGCAGGAGGACAAATTCAACCCCTTGTTTGTGCCAAATCTGGGTTGGACGTGATCAGTGGAGCTACCTCTGGTGTTGTGATTGTGGACTTCATTCACGTTTTTGAAGTATTTTGACAAGTACATGGGTATCTTTATGTTGTGGTGTATCTTGTAGACCAGGCCCATTGCAAGTTGCTGTACTCTGTCCTCAACCCTGAGCCATCCGACCCTAGCAAAGTGAGCAGGGATTGTAGATGTAATGATGGGATGATGGGAAGATTTTTGAGTTGTAGATGTAAGGCCAAGAAGTAGCCTTACCAGCCTTTGTCGTGTTGTGGTACCATGAGGTGCATGCATAGTCGAAGTAACCTTGGATGAGGGCCCCTGTTAGAGTCCTCAAAGTATTCTCACAGACAAGAGAGGAAATCCTATACAAAGAACATGTTCTTTGGTTGACTTACTTGATTACTCTTGTTGTCATTTTATCTCTGAAAAGGTTTGCCTCTAAGATGGAACATAGGAAGGTAATTTCGGCCTTGCCGAGGTTAAAACTAGACCCAAAGAGAATGGATTCAATTTTTCCCAGGTGTAATGATAGTTTGTTATCAGCGAGCCAGATGCGGATCGTATCGAGTTCAGAGCTGAGGGCTTTTTCAACCTGCAACCTGTCCATGTCCGAGACCAGCAGAGCCGGTCGCAAGCTGATGACATGTCATGTCATAACATAAAGATACAATATCATTTGATCACCCATCTCTACCGCACACACACACACACACACACACACACACACACACACACACACACACACACACACACACACACACACACACACACACACACACACACACACACACACACACACACACACACACACACACACATATAAAAAAAAAATAGTAGACTCCCTCACCTTTGTATATCCCAGAGGCAAACGTGAGGTTGCAGGACTGAGTATCGAAGGGGAACTTGTAGACGTTCATCCTACAGGTGCTGACGACCATTTCCTCATTCTTAACAATGACTCTCCCATCAGAGTAAAGGCGGACATAGGGGTTTAGTGCATTGTTATCCTCCAACCTGGGAAACACACATCAATTGCACAGACATTATTGATTTGCAATCCTTAGATCAGCTATTTTGAGAGAGATCGATTTGGTTTAGAGGGGAAGAAGGAGACAGAGAGAGAGAGAGGTGAGCACTCATCAGAAGAATAGTTCACAGTTCATGTGTATCGGGTGCACGGTTCTGGCAGAAATAGTATCTTAGAAAAGATCACCAGCATGTGTTACTCCTGTTTATTTAGTCAGTCATAAGCCCAAGCAGCAGATCATACACAACGGACATTTTGCCCGCAGGCCTTCCTCAGCGTGAGGAAGGCGTGCGGGACGAAATATCCATTGAAAGCGTCCATAGAAACTAGCTCTTGTGCTGGGCCATACGAGAACTGTCTAACAGCATTAGCATCAGATTAGGGTTGAACGATGTCTGCTCAAATTTACAGAACGGAGAAAACAAACACCCACTGATTCGTTCGTGTAAACCAGTGATGTGACAATAAAACCTATTTGAATGCTGCCGTGTACCACATGCACATGTCTGCATGCACCAATCCCATACATGTGCACACTCTTAAATGATAGTGGATTTTAGATTTGTGTTTTAGGTTATTAGATTTTTGAGCGGTGTAGCCGCTCCTATAAGTGGGTTTGGGACCCATCCGTAGCGAAAGTTTTTCTTTCCATCATGAAAATTTGTCTTTGATTGGCTGTGACGTACTGTGATTGGCTAGCGAGACGCATGATTCAAAACAATTACTTTTTTTTAAAGTGAGCTTCCATCACTGTGATGACCACTGTTGTTTTTAAATAGCACCGCTCACATCTGAGTTAAATATACAAGTGTCACAGCAAAGGGTCTGAATACTTATCTTTGCAGAACGTGCTGTGATTGGCTAGCGAGACACATGATGAAATTAACTTCAAACTTCGCTCATAAATAGCACCGCTCACTTCACACTGGGTGTGATTTTTAGAAAGGCAATTGCATTTTTTTTATTTGAAGTTTTATATTGTAATCTGCAAAATATTTCAGAGTTTTTAATGGCACCTGGCTTTTTAAACATCTGTGATCATGCTGAAAGATGCATAATAAACATATATCACTCATATATCATATTCGCCACCTCTCATCGATGGTGATATCAGGTTTCCACAGCCATCCCCTCGGTACAGAAACACGCTCAATTCCACAGAACTTGGAGGGATCCCAAGATATGAACTCATTTATCCATTTCTGCAATAGAAGTACAATTACAAACAAATCATAGCGTGGGAGGAAATTCATAAAGATTAGTGCACTTTAAATGTCTGGCATGGTGTTAAGTATAGGCATAAGGGTTTAAAAAAAACATTGTAAACAAGTTGGGCTGGCCCCCTAGTGGTCGGTATGCAGAAACCCCAATATTAGATGGGTCAGAACCCCTAAATAATAATTAAGAGTAATGTAATCCACTTTGACTTCACCAACAGGTCAGTACAATGAAACAGTCATTCATATTGTGTTATATACGTATGTAATCAGAACTCACCATTTGAATATAGAGGCGTGAAATTAATTTCTGCTCTTTCTCAACCTGTGAATAAACATGACAGTGTTCCAGCCAACAATCACAGCTCATAATTGAAAATAGCATACACAGAATGCAAATAAAAACAGTGAGAAAACACATAAAGCATGCACACGATGTTCATCACTTACCACGCCTAAAATAGCTTCAACGGCAACGTTCAAGTTCACCTGGGTGGGTCTTCTGTGGTGCAGAACGGGTCGTGTTGCTTTGTACAGCAGAGTGTCGTTTATGAAGTCCAGGTGGGTTAAAACATCACGGTAACTACAGCCCTTCTCAGAGGAAACACCAGCTGCAGAAACAGAGTAGAACCGCTAGGAATGAGAGGAAGTATTTGTTAAAAGCTCCTAAAACTATAAGTCTGCAAATCCATGCACCGCACACTAGGGACAAATATCCATTAGCTGTGGTCATGGAGAGGCCATTATGCATTCTAAGAGCTTTGGCGTTGGCAGATATGATTATATTGTTATATTAGTTGCATAGACAGAGACTCCCCATATTAGTTCAGTGGCTTAATGCCATTTTTTAACATTACCGATACGAAGCGGATAAAAGCGCCATATTTTGCATGAGGCTTCTTTATGGCCTACTGGTGAATTCTAGCCAATGATGGATAGGAGCCAAAAAAAAAACCACAATCTCATAAAAAAACAGTCCGATTCACTTTTTGGCCTATCACTTTTGAACCGTAGGTCATACCAACCTTCCCTGGATTCCTTCTCATAAAGGCCCCGCCAATTTCTGCTTTCAAGATTTTCTGCCATTTTGCGTCATCTTAAAAACACATATTTCGCTACTACTCATACAGATTTTGTCCATTTTGTCTCACGCAAATCAGCACACACTCTGTCTTTGGTCCAGGGGGAAAACGGTTCAAAAGTTATAGGCCAAAAAGTGAGTCGGCCTGTTTTATATATATTTTTTGGCTCCTAGGCTAGAGAATCCATCAGTAGGTCACAAAGAAGCCTCATGAAAAATGTGCCGCTTGTATCCGCTTCGTAGCAGTAATTTCGCTAAGCCACCTGACTATATAGAAGGGGCCTCTTCTGTGCAGCTGCCTGCTGGGGGGTTATATCAACTAACATAGTGTGATTAATGTACATGAATGAACTTGAACTGCTGTTTGTGTCACAAGTACATCAACACGCAACGGTAAAGCAATCTTTTTTTTTTCCAAAACAAGGTTGATTTTTACAGCGAATCAAATCATCCACTTGCATGAATGAGGCATCACCAAATGAATAGTTTGATGCGTCCTCCCACAGATAGTCTCGCGTCACCAGACAACTATTCCACAATCTCTGAATGCTATATAGAGTCTGGAACTCCACTTCCCGAAAGCTGCTTAACGGAAGCTACTCAGACCGGAAAAACATTCGACCAATCACGACGCGGTGCCCGCGGACCTGTAGTCCCAGTGGAAACAGAACCGAGGCGGAAGCATAGGGAGTCATAGGTAGATTCATGTTATTTGTGCGAGGATTGTTTATCATTATATTCATATATGTATCATATATGATACATATATATATTTGTATATATATTCATACATGTATCATATTTATATTATTTAACACTTTTTGTTTTGATTCCAGTCGGACTCCTTTGCGCCATTGCACAATGCTAAAACGGAAGTGGGTAGGGGAGGGGCTTCCGCTTTCCCCTTAAGCATTTTTAGAGCTTCCGAGTCCCAGACTGTATGCCGGAAACATTTGTAAATTGTGGGAGGCAACAGTCTGGTGACGCGAGACTATCCCACAGAGGACTAACAGACTGGGTCAGTCCTTTGTGCTGGTATAGCCTGGAGGCTACACAATGCTGCCAAGGGACGTTCCGCTCGCTACCAGGGGCTCCGCCCCGGTCCATGGACTAATGACTGATGCTCATGACTCTGGAACTTTTGCTCTTACACTAATTGGGGGTATTAGACTGTATATTCCTGTGTAAAGTGTACAGTGCCGGCACCAGACAATGATCAACACAGGGGCATTACGTTTTTCAAGGGGGTGGAGGGTAAGAGGGCAAATGCTCCTGTACAACATGTCACATTGTCCATGGTGATTCTGATTCAGACATAATGAGGCACAGAAAAACAACAGTGTAAAATGAAACACTGATGACATACAGTATAACTAAAATGAAACACAATTCAATTAATATCATCAAAAGCACTAGCAGACAAGTCAAGGTGTAAACACTTATTATTCCTATTAGTAGGCTCATAGTGGCCGGCCTAAGAAGACCTGGCAGATGACCGTGTTAGCTGACATGAGAGCACTCGGCATCAATCACGAGATGGCCATGGACCGTTCCCGGTGGAAGAAAGCCATAGCGAGAACCCAGTCCAACCCAGCGGAGCCTGGAAAGCGGACTTTAAACAGATGATGATGATGATGATAGTGCTGCCTATATTATTTGTCTTTTAACCACTAATGGTTTACTACAAGGAAAAGAGAAAGAAGCCAGGGCTCAGTTGTCCTTTCACTATTTTATTTGCCTCACCCTGACCAACAACAAGACGCATTTCAGCTCAATCATGTGTTCAACGTTTTCTTTTTTCGTTCGTTGACTTTTTTGTTGACCGTTCACCTAAAGCCTCTTTATTTTGGGAGTGTTGTGGGCACTGTAGTTCCTCATGGTTTTTAATAAAGACAATGGGGGCCCACGTCCAGGGTCACCAACACCTGACCCCCAGCATCTGATAGCGGAATCCGGACCGTGCTCTTGATTACCGTTCAAACAAGCCTCCGCTGGCAGAACGCTGGCTGGGGTCCAGGACGATATCAAGCTTCTTAATAACAATCGCAGGAACCCCCAGCCTCACGTTCCACTACAGTAGCCCATGTGACACAATGCAGCAATGCTTTCCACCGCTTTCCACCTAAACAACTTTTATGATCACCATGGTGCAGAGGCCCGCACTACACATAGAAACATGATGGTTCTTAAATGGTTATTTAAAAGGCTATATGGTTCCACACAGAACCATCAACTACTAAAGAACCATTTGATCTAGTGAATGGTTCTTCAGGTTTTTGTAAAAATTCTTTGAGGAACCTTTGAACTTTTAAACCATGTCTTAATAGGCAGACATACATCGAAAAAAGCCGATCTACTGAACTTGTAGATCTGCTATTTTCAACAAACACATTTCAACCAGTTTATACGGTTTGAGGGGTTTGGGTTCTTTATAGAACCATTTAAATAAATGGTCTGAAAGGTTCTTTCTGGAACCAAACATGGTTCTTCAGAAACATCTTTCTGAAGAACCAGTTTTGGTTCCAGTTGGCACCTTTATTTTTCTGTGTGTACTGACCTGTGACCTCCATCAGTATCTTGTCTGTGTCTCCCTTTTGTGTAGCCAATCCTGAACAATATCTAGACAAGTTGACCTGAAGAAAGCATTTAGATGCACTAATGTCTCTTTGGACTGCTAAACAAAAGCTTTCTCCGAGCAACGAGTGGGGTTTGCAACGTGCCGAAAAGAACTTTGGCAAGACGATGCATTTGTTTGTTTTGTTTTTTATATGGATTTGTTGTTCCAGGGACCCCCAGAAGCATTTTCATAGGCTACTACAGGAGGGGGGCCCCACTGTCCACCACTATCCACCACTATGTAAAGCCTATGGGATTGCACAGGGGATGCAGACATTTCCACTACATCTGGATGTCATGTTTGTTTATGTTGAGTACATTCACACAGAATGTGAATATTACGCGCTGGCATAGTAACCCATTTGATTTTTGACACAACAAATAAACGCACCAACCTGTATAAATTAATCATAAACTATAATAGCAGTTTGAAGCGAAATATTGCCTGACACATTTCCATATTGTGTATTTGTCCGGGGTGTTTGAAGACCTTTATGTTTCATAGTAAACGGACAGGGTTGTTTTCCACGCACCTCCTCCTGCAGTTGGCATCAGATCAGTGGGTGAGGTCTGGGTTGGCATCACATCAGTGGGTAAGGTCTGGGTTGGCATCAGGTCAGTGGGTGGGGTTTGGGTTGGCATCACGGTTGGTATGGGTGAGGTCTGGGTTGGCATCAGGTCAGTGGGTGGAGTCTGAGTTGGCATCAGTTCAGTGGCTGAGGTCTGCGTTGGCATCACGGTTGGCATGGGTGCTGCAGTTAATGAATCAGCTGAGCCTGGCACCAGGAACATTTGGTTTAGTATGGATAGCTGGCCACAATTTAGCCTGATTCGATTACATTTTGACTAGAAGAGGAACATGTGAATGCTAAGAATATGAAGGATGTTGGAATGAAGTACTACTATGTGAGTTATTTCACTTTACATTAATATTAAGATCAAAGCCAGCATAAACCAAAACGGAAAGGGAAAAAAAGGAATGCATTTCTATCCAGCTGTGTTTTAAACTTAGTGCCACAGGGGTCTGTACTAGGTCCCTTCCTTTTCCCCTCTATACAGTATACAGTACACTAAATATGTGGCTCGCATGAGGGCCCATTGTGAGCTTGTAGATCTGCCATTTTCGCAGAATGTTCACCCCCAGAATAAATACGCTTATGATTCATGCGGTTAAACACTATCCAAAACGTGGTGGAATTCATGAAGAACACGTTTCCCTCTGAACAAAGCAGACCATGTTAATCTGGAAGTGTTTTTGTTATTGCAGCTAAAACACATTGACGACAAGAGCTTCATAACTAATTAACCACTTGAACCCTAGCATCCCTCTACTGGGGTGCACATTCAGCTAAAACAGCCGATCTACGTATAGTCCGGCAATTTCTGCAAAGAGATTTGAGGGGGGGGGGGGGGGGGGGGGAAGAGCAGACAAAGTACAGCGCTGACCCTGGGAAACTTTACTAAATATATCAATTATATTAAGGGTAGGAGTGGTTAAATCTGTCTTCACTGACATGCAATTTAGATTATCGGTTAATACACAAATGCAAAGATGGTTAATACTTCACTTAATTCACTTAATACTATATTTGGGAAATTGGGAAAACACATAAATGAACATGTCAGTGCATGCATACATTATGTTAGTAAGATAAATATATCTTACCTGTGAAGATGAGTAGTAGCATGATATGAACAAGCATTATAACTTGTGTGAGCATGACTGTGTGTGTGTGTGGGGAGAGATGAGTATGTTCCTCCTCTAAACCGACACGTAACTGTGTTACTGTGTTTACAAATCAACAGTTTCTGGTCCCAGCTCTGATTCACGATAGAGGGGAGGGCAGGGCAGAATTCATATCAGTCATTTTAATCATAGCATAATAAACATTGCAAAGGTCACTGCCTTAATGGGCACAGCGGTAAGTGCAAGACTGGCACCGCTCACCAGAAACTGAGCCACGCGGACATCCTAAAATGTAGAAATAGACTAGTCCAGGGACCAGGGGTATTCAACAGGGGGTCCGGGACCCCTAGGGGGTCCTCAGAGTTACTACTGGCGGGCCGCCAAATCGCTGTGTGATATGATTTTTTCACATTAACCACTTGAACCCTAGCATCCCTTTCCTGAGGAAAACATTAGCCAAAAATAGCAGATCTACAAGTTCACGACGCCTCGCGCTGCAAGGCGTTGTGAACTTGTAGATCGGCTATTTTTTATTTGAAACACAATGTTATACAATATAGAGGGGGTCCCTGCTTCATCTCTCTCTCAGCTAGGGGTTCCTTGGCCTGAAAACGTTGAAGACCCCTGGCCTAGTCAAAACAATGTGAGCAGATCTTGAATTTTAAGATGGGATCTTTGAACCCCTCACACTACAGATCAGCCTTGACAAATAAAATAAATAAACTAATAAACTAACTAACTTGGGAGATAATATTTAACAACTAAGAGGCGTATTTTGTAGATATGATCTATAGGCTATGTTGGAACATTTCAAGAAATTGGGACACATCGGCTAATTGCCAATACCGATGTCATCAAAAAAAGTCAAATAATGGCTCATATACATTATATATCGGACAAACCGATAGCGTGATGTCCTTCAGTGTGTTGGTGATCCCCAGGAGTTTAAATGGCTCCACCACTGACTGACACAAAATTGCTGTCATCTGCTAAATTCAGTGTATTCTAGACAGTGGACGCACGCACGCACGCACGCACGCACGCACGCACGCACGCACGCACACGTAAATCTAAATATTACATTTGAGTACTACAACTACTACTAGGTGTAGGTTTACAGGTGTAAAACAGTGGGTGAAATTAGTTTTTGTGCTAGCTCCATCGTTTTGTTATTTCCATAAAAGTAGTAGTAGTAGTAGTATTATATTGTTATAATCATAATGTTGTTTTCTCAGTAGTAGCCTAACAGTGTCACTCAACATTCCTTCACAGGGTGGTACTGCATGGCAGACAGAATGTCTTCCTGTTTTCCTGGTCAGGAATGTCCCTGGAGATGTTACATCTTTAAACATCCTGTTGTACTTGTCCTGCAGACCTACACACACACACACACACACACACACACACACACACACACACACACACACACACACACACACACACACACACACACACACACACACACACACACACACACACACACACACACACACACACACACACACACACACACACACACACACACACACACACACACACACACACACACACACCTCACATCTCATCATCATGTCGCAAATCACTAAAAATCATGTGGGGGGAGCCCACAATATTCTTTGTTTGGGTTGGCTGGTGGGGGGATGACAGTGAAGTGAAAATTTAAGGACCGTTTTAATACCTAAAAAAACTAAAATAAAGACATACAGAAAGAAAGAAAAGAAAGGAAAAAAGACCATTACTGCATCAAAACTAATCAACAAACTATACTACAAACTGGCTAAACATTGGCCAAATTGTCAAAATAATCTACAAGCTCACAACGCCTCGCAGTGCTTGTAGATCGGCTATTTTCACAATATTTATCTGTGGAACCCAGTCAAACTAAATGTAATGCCTCAACTCCTACAATTCTAAGTGCTTGTTAGGGTTCAAATATGATTAGTTGGGGGGGACAATGAGGCTTGGACTTGTAGATATCTGTAATGTAATAGTAGTTCAATATCTCTCAAATGCTTTGGTGACTCATTTTGTTTGTGTAGCCTACTGAGGTGTTGTTGGGGGCGTGAATTGCCTACCCCAGTCATCTTCGGTTAAGCAAAGAGCGATTAATCACCACACCTTTAAATTGAAATTTACATTCAGTTTGTGATGCTCCTAAAAGTGGACATATTTGGAGGTGTTTTTGGGGGAAGGTGACTTGCTGGCCGAGTGCCCGTCCATCTATCGTTATGCAGAGACGTCGGGTTATTAGTCTATCATTGTCTCCGCCATAGGTGGAGAGTATGTTTTCGTTCTTGTCCTTCCGTGTGTCCGTCCGTCTCAGCCAAGCTAACATTGGTCAAGCTTCACGTGACACGTGACAATATGTTATCACCAATGCTTTTGATTGGCTAGCGAGACGCATGGCGAAATAAAATCCTATAAATAGGTGTCACTTCAAAAAATCATTTATATTTTTTGAAGTGAGCTTCCATCAGCCAAGCTAACATTGGTCAAGTGACACGTGACAATATGTATTATAAATAGGTAAGACAGGATTAATCAGGAACAGTACTGGCGGAGACCTGTGCTCCGAGGAGCACATTTTCTTGTTATTTTTCAGTTTGTCTTTCAGCAGCGGGGCAAGGGCTCAATTGGGTGGGCAGCTGCCTGTGTTGCCCAGTGCTGGATACGCTTATGCACGGTGGTGCCTGCTTTCTGTACAGAGGTGCTTTTTGCCTAGCGGTGCAACAGTTAATCAAACGAATTGATTTAATTGATTATAAAAATGTATCAATTATTTATTTTTGGGGTACAATTTTGTCATTTTGCTTTTTTCTTCCCAAATGTTTTTAAAATAGAAAATATATCTACAAGCTCACAACGCGTCGCAATGTGACCCGTTGTGAGCTTGTATATCGGCAACTTTTGCAAGTTTCGTTTGACACTGTTGTACGACGAAGCATTGCATAATAGCTTAAGCAGTCAACTATATATATATTAAAAAAAAAACATTGATTTGTTTATGTTGATTCATTAGTATATAAAAAAAACTATCCAAAATGTGCTTCTCGATTATTTTATGAATGAAGAAAGTAATCAATAGAATAATCTCTTAGACGATAATCGATAGTTGCAGCCCTATGTCTCTATGAGAGTTGCATCTTAATTTCCCCTCGGGGATGAATAAAGTACCTACCTACCTACCTACTTGTGGCTTCTTCACCACATGGGCAGTGTGCTCATTCAACACATTCTCACAAATAGGCATCAATTATTGCCACTCTGTCATTTTCACTCCCCTAATGCGTCACAATAGGACTACAAAAAGCTAAAAGGCACGCATTGGAGCTTCAAATACTACTCGAAACAAGAGGGTGGACAGTCCCCTCAGCGGCTTACCTGGTAGCAATACTTGGTACAAAAATGTCAACCTCCTGTGTTTGAATCCCACCACTGGTTCCACTTTTCTTTTTCTCTCTCTCTCCGCATAGTTTTTTTTTTTAGGCTATAGGATTAAGGTTAGGTTGAGGCACATTTTGTGAGGTTAGGGTTAGGTTCAGGCCCAGAATAATATCTTATTAGTTTAATATCTTTTATGAGGTTTTTATTTTTCATTTTGTATGATGTACCTCTCCCTTCAGGGATGGTTGTGGTAATAATGGCAATTTAACCACTTAAACCCCTGTAGTCTTAGCGAACTGGACTTGAGTTACAACTGTACTTTGACCACTTTTCCCGTCAACACCTAAAAGAAATAGCCGATCTACAAGCTCACAAGACGCATCGTTCGCACAACGCGATGCAACGCCGCGCCAAGTTGGGTCTTTGCATTGACTTTGTATGTAAATCGCAATGCTCAAACAAATATTTAATCTTTCGGCGGGAACGCACCTTTAGGGTCCTTTTGGACCCTAAAGGTTGGACCATTGGGCACCTGCATTGAGAACCAGCGCTGCACATTTCCTAGTCCTTCTTTTTGCTCCATGAGCGCCAGGAGCTACAGTTATCCTGTCGAGAAGAGCCGCTGCTGGTAACGTCATCGTCATCGGTGTGCACCGCAGCGCGGCCGTCCGGGGCGGCCTTAGCGTCCTGCTTGGGCAGCCGCTCGCCCTTCATGTACGCCTGGACCCAGAAGTTGGAGAAGAGCACGAAGAAGAAGGTGCCGTACACCCAGATGAGGTGGATGATGACGGGGAACTGGTAGTCGCAGCTCTCCATGAAGTAGTACTGGGTGACGTGAAGAGATATCAGCACGAACTGGACCATCTGGAGGCCGGTCAGGTACTTCTTCCACCAGAGGAACCTCTGGAAGCGCGGTCCCGCGGCCGAGAGGCCGTAGTAGAAGTACATGACGACGTGGACGAGGGAGTTGACCATGGCGTGGAAAGACCCCATGCCACCGGGAGAGTAGCCCACCCCCCACCACCAGGTCCAGGGCACGAAGGAGTGATGGAAGACGTGCAGGAAGGTGGTCTGCTGTGGTTTCTTCCTCAGCACGAAGAAGAGCGTATCCGTGAGCTCGACGATTTTGGAGAACCAGAAGAGCCAAGCCACCCGGACCATTCGCAGCGCTTCTGGACTGCCGGAGGTGTCGACGGCATCACACCTCCACGTGTATGTCGTAAGCCAGCCGGACATGAGGAACTCGTACACAATGAACGATGACAATGCCACCTGGGAGAAATTGTAAACTATCATGGATCCCTTGAGTTGGAAGGGCTTGCGGTTTGCCATGAGGCGAGGCCCGAGGTCCAGGACAAAGAACAGGTAGCTCAGCAATATTGCGGTCATTGGAACAGGGTTGTCCATCAGTGGGTAGGACTTTATCCGTGGGTCGATTCCTGCCACTGCGTGCCCATAGACCTCCATGAGCTGTGATCCAATCTCTTGGAGCATCTTTGAGACTATGTTGTTGATTATCTTGTTGTCAAAACTGCTTCTGCTGTTTCTCTGGTCTTCTGGCTGTGGCTAACTATACAGTTGGTGCTCAGATAATGATACAGTTGGTGCTCAGATAATGACACCGTCTAAATGCAGCTTCAATGACTTATATAAGCTGGCCAGATGTCTCGTCTGACATCACACAAATATCTAACTTCACACAAACCATCAGCGATTTGCGCATCTGAAAATAGCCGATTTACAAGCTCACAACGCATCGCTGTAGATCGTCTATTTTCACTATTTTAAAATGATTTTCAAAATAATAAAAAATGCCTAATACGATTAGTCATAAGGCATGAGACGCCGCACAAAATGGGGCCAATTGCATTACGCTATAAATATGGATCCATGGCAGACTGTTTCACTGTTAAATTATAAACATTTATAATGGATTGAGATGGGGCTGGGTCCGGCCCACGGGCCGTATGTTGCCCATGTGTGGGTTATCGGCATAAAACCAATCATTTAGCATAATGGTTGGTTTCCATTCATCTATGTGTTTAAACATGTTCATACGTTTTTAAACATATCAAACAATGGTGGAAGTAGCATATATCTACAAGCTATAATAAGTGAGAACAATAATGTACTTATAGAGGATCTTTTTCATGCATTTATTTTTTCATTTATATTTAAATGTTGTTTTATTTAGACAGGCGGGAGAGACACAGGAGAGGAAGAATGTTTTATTGTTTGTTCAGCCTCCGTGACGCCCTGACAGTGAGTATAATGTAATAAGCTAATATTTGCTGAAATCTGAACACCCACTTATAATGTGTAGCCTGTGTAATCATAGGTTTTTACCACTGCTTTATCTTGCATCCACTCGTGAGAGAGGTCTCTGAATTGAAACGTTATATGATAAATATAAATAATTCCTTTCCAATTGCCTCCTGGCGCCCCCTGGTGGCCTACTCTCTATACTAATAGACATCAGACATACTGTACACAGTAAAAACCTGGGTGTTAATTTAACTCAGAGAGTGAATGGAGGGAGAGAGAGAGAGACATAAAGAGAGAAGTGGACAGAGTAGCCAAGCAATAAGCACATCTGCTGCATATTATCATTGTCTCATTGTTTGTTCACTTGTTTTCATTATTATTACTGTATATTGCTTGTTATTCACTTATTGTTAGGATGTATGTTCTTCACTTTGTTGTATCTGTGCATGTGATGTTGTGACTTGTTTTACATTATACGGTATGTATGCTTTGGCAATGGAAAACGTATTTTACCATGCCAATAAAGCATTTTGAATTAAATTACATTACATTACATTAGAAATATACCTGAGTTAATATGCCTGAGTTTCCCCGGTAGGACGTAGCGTGTGGAAGGAACAAGTGTAGCAAGTCTGAGGACCCCTTTAGGGGTCCCAAACTAAAGTTTTTACACAATAGTCTGATACAATATTATATTGTTACTGTCGGGCAGAAACCTCATATCTCCATATTTAAAGCAAATGTCGCCCGTAAATTAATGTCCTACTTCATCATAAAAATATTCTACATTTAGGCTCACGGTAAATCCATAAAATCGGCTTACTAAAATGTTTATGTCCTCACAAGTGTAGTAATCCAAACCTCAGTGTGCGTGCGTGCGTGCATGTGTAGTGTGCTAATCCATTGTGTTGTGACAGTAAATTGGAGACTTACTATTGATCGCTGGTGATGAAGGCGGAGATATCTGACACAAGGACACTTGTCTCTCCTCGCTCTTCCTCTGCTTTCCTCGTTCAAGCGCGCAACACACACACACACACACACACACACACACACACACACACACACACACACTCACTCACTCACTCACTCACTCACTCACTCACTCACTCACTCACTCACTCACTCACTCACTCACTCACTCACTCACTCACTCACTCACTCACTCACTCACTCACTCACTCACTCACTCACTCACTCACTCACTCACTCACTCACTCACTCACTCACTCACTCACACACTCACACACACACACCAAACATACTGTTCTTCACAGCCTCCTGTTGTTCAGCAAGTGATACTCAGAGATTTGCGCCCTACAGCGACAGTGTGTGTGTGTGTGTGTGTCCGTCCTGGGCATGACGTTAAACTGCCCCGTTGTAACTACCACCGTTAATGTAGTAGGTCCAGATTTAAGATGCATTCGCAACTTCTGGGGACTGTGTGCTTCATTGCGATCGCAAGCTTGCGTACAAGAAGGTGCTGCTCACCGATGGAGTTTACCCACAGCCAACGCTACCTGGCGGCCCTTCCCTTAAGCAGCTATACCGGGAAGAGAGGCGGTGGAACTACCACCCGGTGGTCTCAGCTCTTTATTCAGATATAAGTGGGGCTCCAAGGAAACATAGTTGGGAACCACTGGTCTAGAGATGGTAGACCCCAGACTCAGCCATACCAACTCAGTAAGTCTTATCTGTAAGACACAACTTAAGCCATTAAAGTGCCATGCCGGCGCTATATACTGTAGCTCCATTTCCACTGCATAATACTAACACTACTTTGATGGATGTTTGTCCATAGACGTAGTGTAACCTGATAGCTGAGTGGGTTTTAAATGGAGTCAACGCATCAAATGCATCTTTTAACTTGATCAAGCTTCCCCACAAATCAAATGAATTCCCAGAACTTGTATTTTACACAACTTTTTACGAAATGAGACGTATCATTTGCAAAATGTGTCCTTCCAAAGTAACTTGAACTGGGTATAAGACTCATCATATACACAAACCCAAACACGCATGTAAGCACGCACGCAGCACACATGCATACACGCCCACACACACACACACACACACACACACACACACACACACACACACACACACACACACACACACACACACACACACACACACACACACACACACACACACACACACACACACACACACACACACACACACATACAGTCTCACACACACTCTCTCTCTCGCTCAGTGGTGGAAAAAGTAGGCCTACTGACACTTTCTTAAGTAAAAGTATCAATACCATAATGTACAAGTACTCTGTTACAATTAAAAGGCCTGTGTTAAAACATTTATTTGAGTAAAAGTACAAAAGTGTTGACGTCAAAATATATTTAAAGTACCAAAAGTAAAAGTACTAACATGTTTGAATATAGCAGATCTACAAGCTCACAATGCATCGCGATGTGACGCGTTTGGTAGGCCTACTTTTAAGTACATTTTGATGCCAATACTTTCAATGCAGAACATTTATTGTCATTTCTACATTGTGGTGCTACTAAAAAAAAAGAAAAGAAAAATCAGAGTACTTCTTCCACCACGCACTGTCCCTCCAAGCCGTGGTGAATAACCACGGCTTGGAAGAGGTTTGTGGGAGGGATCTTTCATTAACCCATTAAAACTTAGAATGTGGCATTTTTAGATTTGAGCTGAAAAGCATTATTTTACACTTTTTAACTCAAATCTTTGCTTCTGGCGGTCCCTGGAAAAACAAAATTTGATGGGGGTCCACGGCCAAATACATATAATTTTGGGGGTCCTTGACATGAAAAAGATGGAGCACCACTGATATAGAAACATAGGTTTTTCAGAAAACTGTTAGGATTTAGGAGACATGTAGAATCGGCTTCAGGTCTCAATGGGTTAATAACACACACACACTCGCGCACGCACGCACACACACGCGCACGCCCAGAGGCTCTCCGCTGCAGCTCTGTTCCCATAGTCTACCACACATGCTTGATGAGATGATGCGTCTGCTTGGCTTCCTCCTCCTGCTCTTCATCACGGGTAAGTTACGTTATTGTTTTAACCATATCTCTGCTGTTTTAACCATATCTCTGCTGTTTTAACCATAATCTCTGCTGTTTTAACCATAATCTGCTGTCTGGCAGAAACCAATGTCCAAAATATAAACTTTTCAGGAAAAAAATAACAAAAAAACAAGTAAATTATGTTTTTTTTAAAACAACGCAATACTTATACACAATAAGTTGGTATGGTGACGTTATACATTATCAGATACTTGTATGTGTCTTTATATTATCCTCACTTTATGCAGTTATGAGGTTTTTTATGACAAAGTGGAGATAGTTGTTATGTCCATCATTGATTAAAATTATGACGTAAAACAAACAGAGATAGGAGGTTTGCGCCCGACAGCGACTGTGTGTGTGTGTGTGTGTGTGTGTGTGTGTGTGTGTGTGTGTGTGTGTGTGTGTGTGTGTGTGTGTGTGTGTGTGTGTGTGTGTGTGTGTGTGTGTGTGTGTGTGTGTGTGTGTGAGATAATTATTATAAGGATATAGCTATATATATATCAGCTATATTCAGCTAGCATATTAATGAATTCATACACATGCATATTTTTTTGTAAATGTGGGTCCTAGGGAGACCACAAACGTATGGTTTGGGTTTCAGGGTAAAAAGTTTGGAAACCATTGATTTAGATCAGCGGTTCACAAACCTTTCTCCCAATTAACAATAAAATAACTAAATAAGATAACCTGCCACACCATGGAGACTTGAATTAATGGATATTTTTAAGTTTTTGTCGCATTCCTAAGCCAATAATTTGATGACCAGCGGACCGGGAGAGTCTCCTTTGTGTCTCCTACTGGAACCGCTGCCGCTCATCAAATTATTGGCTTAGGAATGCGAGAAAAAATAAATCCATGAATTCAAGTCTCCATGGGGTGACTAATCGATAGAAAAAAAGTAATTTTGGTGGTGAACTATCCCTTTAAGCACCTGCTCTCTCTAACTCTCTCTCTCTCTATGTTTACCATGACCATTACAGACACACAGCACAGGTTGTTCGGAGAGATGAGCGGAACAAGAGATTTGACCATTCCCTTCTTTTTTTTGATTGATTGAACACTTTATTAGCCAGAAATGTAAACAGCACATGGTACAGTCGGACATTAAGTGGTCCTGTGTACAATGAATCAACAAAGCATAACACAGTAGGCTCATACATGTCATCAACAAATACAAAACATATCCATATGTTTTGTATGACCATAATGACCATAATGGTCCAGTCCTCCTTATGCCAACATATTATGGCTCCTGATCAAATGTTTGCGCGCGCACGCACGCACGCACGCACGCACGCACGCACGCACGCACGCACGCACGCACGCACGCACGCACGCACGCACGCACGCACGCACGCACGCACGCACGCACGCACGCACGCACACACACACACACACACACACACACACACACACACACACACACACACACACACACACACACACACACACACACACACACACACACACACACACACACACACACACACACACACACTGGCTGTCATGACTGACTGACATCTAATGGTGAGCTCATTGGTTGAATATGGTTAAATGAACTCACGTGGGTCACTGTTTGCTATGTGCATTGTTTGGGATTGTCATTGTATTGAGCGTACACGTTTCGGGCCTCAGCCTTATACCTCAGAGCAGGTTAAAAAGGTGTTTTAACGTGCTCTGAGGAAGGCTGAGGCCAAAACGTGTTAGTGTTCTCATTAGATAGAATGTGCATCTGAGCCTGTCTCGCATCCTTCATTTTGGAGTGCCGCTGTTTCCACTTCGGTGGCATTTGAACTTATCTTACCTATGTTGTAGGTTAGCTGTGAGTTTGGGTGGGGACATTCTGTGGGATTTGCTTACATTGTCGTTTGTGTCCTATATAGATGGGACGTCCTCCTCTCAGAAGGTGTGTACCTACCAGGATATCTTGGATCACCTGAACCTGACCGCCGGTAGTGGACGGTTCACGCTGACCCGGCCCATTCTGGATCACACACATCTCACCGATGTTCACCTGGACGTGTTCCTCTATGCTATCCTCAGTGTGGTAAATATCACAGTGACCACATGTGTGGTAAAAAACACTTACACCCTACAGTATATTGTTGCTGCTGTGGCAGAAACCTCTCTTATCTCCATATTTTAACTTGTTGTGTTTTTTTTTCTCATAAATTAACGCCCTACTTTACAGCGCCACACAAAGGTATCAAAAGTAACAGATCCGCAAGCTCGAAACACGCCACGAAGCGACACGTTTGAGCTTGTAGATCTGCTACTTTTGCAATTATTGTCTCCGCCAGGCAGAAAGGCATGGCTGAGACTATGTTTTGCACCCTGTCCGTCCGTCCGTCCGCGCATGTGTGTGTCCGTCGCCCCGTCCGTCTGTGAACAGCTAATCTCCGTAATCTTGTGACTGTTATAGCGCCACCAGGAGGCCGCTTTTTGCAAAACACATTTTTTGAAAGTACTCCTACAGATTTTGTCCAAACATCACGCAAATCGGTACACAGTATCTCTAAAGTCATTAAACAAAACAGGTCTTTCAGATTTTTCATATTCCATCCTGATTGGCTAAGATTGGCTCCCAAAGTTTTTAGGAGTGCTCAGTTTTTAACAAAATGCCGCAAATCATGAACGCAGCGTCCGATTGTGGTGAAACTTTGTACACACATTCACACTACGTTGAGGAACAAATGCCACCCTTCTAACATTGCCCTATGAATAGCAGATCTACAAAATAGCTTGTAGATCTGCTATTTTTGCCGAATTTTGCCTAATTTTTTGCCTATTTATATTATGAAATTCCCAGAATAGGGATGCTATAGGGTTCATGTGGTTAAAGGACTGTAACCTAAATGCTCTTTTAGCCACTTGTCTATAGCTCTGTGCCAACACTTAAACATTTCTGGTGTTTTTTTTTGTTTGAAATCAAAGCTTCAATGTTTATTCTGTCTTGTTCCACTTCTGTGCCAATTGTAGCTGTTGAGTGGATGTAAACATTGTCATATGTTTTATCCACAGAATGAGAAATCCCAGACATTTGTTCCTTTGATCTGGATCGCTACGGTGAGTTCTTATGATGAGTCACGATGGCTTCACTAACTCTTGAAACCCACCAGGCGCGCAAGCATAAGCGCACGGAGGCTGATTCTCTTCCACTCTATGTTAATGCATTTAAAACAATATATGCTTCTATTGGAAATCACTCTTGTTCAGGTTTGTGACTGGCACCTGAGCATGGGTCCTGCAACTTTGAAATCTGTCTGTCAGTGGTACCGTTGTAAAAATCTTGCCTGTAAAACCTTAGTGAAGGAAGGGTGAGAAACCAGTCTTCTTGGGGTGTTGTCTTCCTGGAACGGCCACTTTGCGGTCTGTCTTTGACTTCACGAGTCTCACGGAACTTGACACCAAATAATGCTGCCACTCTGCGTAACAGAAAACCAGCTTCCACTTACTGCCCTATTGCACAAACCTGGCATCTTTCCATGGGGCCAGTGTTGCTGCTCGGAGCATACACAAACTCAACAAAGTTGCAGGGGTTACCCATGCTCAGGTGCCAGTCACACACCCGTGACTGGCAGGAGTGTGCTGGCAGGTCGCTCAAAACTAGAGCAATTACCAACGGAAGCATATTGGGGGATTTAGGCACATGTTTGTGTTGCTCATTCCACAATTGCACGATACTTACAAGATATACCTCGTTGTAAAGGTGACTAATTAACGATAAAAAATATATAAAATACAATACCAATTGGTATTATTGAAGTGGAGAAATAATCAACCAAAGTTTTTGAGGAGTTTATTATAGAGTTATATAAAGTTCTGTACTCTAATTGTATTTGTTATCTCTCCACTGACATTGTTCTGTAGTCGTGGAACAATGAACACATCAGCTGGGACCCGTCTGAGTTCTGTGGAATCAACCGGATCACTGTTCCTAAAGACATGCTCTGGAAGCCAGATCTCTTCATATATGAAACGTGAGTGCTGGTTGAAGCATATACTGTAGACCCAAAGGCATTTATACACGCACGCACCCACCCACGCACCCAAGCAAGCACAGCGTAGCAAACAATTTGCCATGTCTGCTGTGCTACTGTTGTGTTCAGGGCCGCATTAAGACCCCTCAGGGCCGTGGAACACCACAAAATCAAAGGCCCCCCCAGTCGCGTAATTTCACACACATGCACGCGCGCGCGTGCATGCGCACAACCTGCGCACGCGCGCGAAATTTTCGGGTCTAATTCGGTTCTATTTACCAATATAAATCAACATTTTTTCTTTAAATACACAAAAATGAAATACACAATTCTCACAGGGCCCTGCAGGCTGCGGGCCGTGGAACACCAGTTCCACTAAGTTCCGCGGTTAATGCGGCCCTGGTTGTGTTAACCCATTAAAACTTTAGATTTTTGCTATACATATACATACTGTAGCAACACACAGTATGTTTTTCAGAAAACTTTGAGGATTTAGAACATTACTTTAGAATAGTGGTTCTCAAAAATAGCAGATATACAAGCTCACATGCGTCACTTCATCCTGCGCTGCGAGCTTATACATCTGCTATGTTTGAACATTTTGAAAAATGTGTGTGTGCGTGTGCATTCTCTCAGGACAGTGAAGGAGGCGTCCTGTCAGACTCCGTACCTGTATGTGATGCACGACGGGCGGGTGGTCATCGAGGAGGCGGCGAGGGTGACCTGCACCTGCAAACTGGACGTCTACAAGTTCCCCTTCGACACGCAGAGCTGCAACCTCACCTTCAGCTCTGCCGTTTACCACGGTGAGAAAAGGACCATGTTGTGAAGTAACTAAGTACATTTACTTAAATACAGTATTTGTACTTTACCTGAGTATTTCCAATTTTCCAGTACTTTCACTTCTACTCCACTACATCTCGGATCCAAATATTGTACTTTTACTCCACTGCAATTATTTGAGACTTTTCAGATATAAATTATTTTATTATAAAACATATGTCTTTTCAAGTTGTTCTCAAACCTTTTCACGTCAAGAACCCCCAAATTAAAATGTGTTTGGCCACGGACCCCCCATCTGAAAACATGTTGTGCCGGGGACCCTCATTATACACGACATGTGTTGTTAAAATGTTTCACAAATGTACGCCTTGTGAGCTTATGTAGATCAGCTATTTTCAAATAGCCAATGCATGTAGGGTTAAAGAGGTTGAACTGATTTTGATACTATATTAACTCATTTTGCGACCCCTGGGGGTCCCTGGACCCCACTTTGAGAACCGTCGTCGTAAACGAACGTTGTCTTCCTCCTCAGTCAATGAAGTGCTGCTCACCCCGATGTCGGACTCGTCCCAGGTCACACAGAACACTCGAGGCGTCATGCAGACCCAGGGAGAGTGGGAGTTCCTGGAGATGCTGGTGACCAATGACAGCCTGACCTTAAACTCATCATTGAAAGGAGACTGGAGTCGCGTCACGTACACTGTATGTATCATGATGGGGGTAACCGGAATGCTCGCCTACCGCTCGCCCCCCAATAGTTCTTGTATTCTTGTATTTGTTTTTACTGAGGTTAATGTTAGGAATTATAGTTCGGGTTTAGGCATAGTTTTACTGAGGTTAAGGTTAGGAATAAGGTTAGGTTTAGACATAGTTTTACTGAGGTTATGTTTAGGAATAAGGTTAGGTTAAACCATAGATGTATTGAGGTTACTTTTAGGAACAAGGTTACTGTAGGTTAAGGCTAAGCTATAGTTTTATTGAGGAATAAGGTTACTGTAGGTTTAGGCATAGTTTTATATACGTTTAGGAATACCTGTTGACCCGGGGCGAGCAGGTTTTTGTATTTATCGTGGCCAGTGGTGGAAGAATTAATCCGATTGTGTGAGCGATTCTCACAACGAAACGCATCGCACTGCGGTGCAAAAATGAATAAAAAATAAGCTATTTAACACATATTTTAACAAGGAAATATCACTTATTTTTTGGGGTCTGAACTGATAACCAGTTTCTACCCATAGATCACCATGAAGAGGATCCCGCTCCTCTGTGTCATCAACTTCCTGGTTCCCATCCTGTTCTTCCTGGTTCTGGACCTGTCCTCCTTTCTCATCGCAGAGCAGCGTGGAGAGAAGCTGGGCTTCAAGGTAGAGAGGTTAACCATTAATAGAGAACGGTATCATTAGTTCACAGGGGCAATTGTGTTGTTTGGTTAATTTAAGCACCAGTATTTTCAGGACAAAAGAAAATTCAGCATTCTCTGTCTCGGGTGCTACTGTGCAGTTTGTACTTCAGGTTCTCAGGAAAACCACCGCTTAATCAATTAATTGATGATCGATCGATAAGGTGAATCGACTGTCGATTTGTGATAACGTGAATCCCTACTTCTACTGTAGGTGACGGTGCTGCTGGCCATCTCTGTCCTGCTGCTCATCTTACATGACATGCTGCCCTCCATGTCTGGATCTCCACTTATTGGTAAAACACTCTAGACCCACACATATTTTATGTAGCAGAGTAAGCCCTCTGTGAAGGCCACGCGTCAATAGTTAATCATTTAGGGGTTCTTGAGGTGAAAATGATTGAAACCCACTGATATAAAATGATGTTCAAGGGGCCTAAAGTGATTGAAATGTTTTTGTTTCCCCTCTTCACAGCCACCTACTGCATCGTGATCTTTGGTCTGATGTTGCTGAGCCTGTTGGAGACGGTTGTGGTCACCTATCTGATGGAGATGGACACTGTCCCCCAGCACACAGAGACAGACACTGTCCCCCAGGCCCAGCACACAGAGACAGACAGAGACCACATCCTGAAGGTGGACTGTCAGGACAAACAAGACAATGTCAAAGTCCATAACTGCAATGGAGGTAGGGGAAGATATCTGAAAGAACTTAGACCAATAAAATACAAATAAATAAATAAAATAAATGACATGCTTGCTGGTGCTTGCAGTCTCATAGATCAGTGGTTCTCAACCTGTGGGGGGGGGGGGGGGGGGGGTGAAGTGACAATAAGGACTGTTTAAACCTTTTTAATGCCTAAAAAAAGAAAAAAGAAATCAAATGAAATGAAGAAAGACCATTAGGCTACTGCATCAGAAGTCATGAACAAACTGGTCAAACACTGGCCAAATTGTCAAATAATATAAGAAAGAGGCAACAATTGTGAAAATAGCAGATCTACAAGCTCACAACGCCTCACGCTGTGAGGCGTTGTGAGCTTGTAGATCGGCTATTTTCACAATATTTATCTGTGGAACCGAGTCAAACTAAATGTTATGCCTCAACTCCTACAGTTCCAAGTGCTTTCTCGGGCTGCCCATCACATTCAGGATTGATACTACTTTGTGTTTGTGTTGTTGTTTTCAAATGACTCTGTGGTCTGGCTGCTGAGCACCTGAGATCTGACCAAAGCACACCCACTCAAAAACATCTAAGAGATAATAGGGCTATCCATTATTTTCTTAGCAATTATTGTAGGGGAGAACGGGGTAAGATGAACCACTTTTTACTTATGTTGACCTCTAGGCAAGGAAAAATTAGATGGAAGTAGAATCTAAACATCTACTAAAACTTCAAGATGGTTTCTATCAATTGAAATCATGAGTGTGCATCTATGACAAATGGTTGTAAAAATATGGGTTCTAAAAAAAAAAGTGGTAATGTGGTTCAACTTGCCCCAGGTAAGGGGTAAGTTGATCCTAGTCAAGGGGTAAATCTACCCATATGTTATTTTGCATTTTGAAGTTTTGAACTTGAACAAATAATGTATTCACGTATCAACAATAATTTAATAACACATTTCCCTTTTGCAAATAGCCTTTTTTATTGTCTTAATGGTATTTAAACAATATAAAACCAATTAAATAATGTTTGTTATTCAGAACCTTTTAATATTTGCAAGTGTTAATACAATATTGAAAACTTACTCTTAAATGAGTGTATTCCTCCAAATGAAAGGTCATACAGCATCATTTGAGAAGCAAAGACATAATAAAAAAATATGAATAGTGATTAACATTAGGTAAATTTACCCCAAGGCATTTGGTTCATCTTGCCCCATGGCCACCATTTTGACCTAACCTGGCTAAATTAATAGACGGGTTTCCGAGCGACGTCATCACAGAGCAGAATGCGCAATCTGCGCATGCCTGGGGGTGGAAGGCGCGTTCGAAAATACAGCCCTGAGCGGCAGTGAGCGCACTGGCCAATACAAACTAATAGGCGAGTGTGCTCCGGTGCGTAATTTCCAAACGCACCCATAGGCTTCCCCCCGCAGCTGCGCGGTCATATTCCTCTCAATGTTTACTAACAGGAAACCTGTCTATGCTTCAGGCTTTTCTTTAGCTAAATGATTCACATGGTTTTATACATTGGAATATCACCAACATGCATGATATATAAGTTTCAACCTGGGTACATTTGCTTTAAAATAAAAAACATTATACCAGAAAAGTAAAAAATTAACTTTGACCAGCAAAAAACACTTTTGTGTAGAAATATGCTCATCACTTTGCCCATGTGTCTCTCAACTTCACAGCCAGGTGGAAATGATGGGTGTGTCCTGGTTTTAAGGTCACAACTCATGTGTATAGTTTTAAAGATACAGGGGGTGGTTCAACTTACCCAGAGGTTCATCTTACCCCGTTCTCCCCTATCGATAACTTTTTTTGATTGATCGAATAATCGAAAAGGACGCTTTATTTTATCTTTTTTAAATATGCATATTTTAATATATCAACTATTTATCGCACACACAAGCACGCACGCACGCACGCACTCACGCTCACTCACTCACTCACTCACTCACTCACTCACAATAAATAAAAAGAGGCAAGAAGCAGAAGTGCAAATGAAGACAGGTTTTAACTAAAATACACGGTCCAATCCTTATAGAAGTAATAGGCAATGATGAACACACACTCATACTGTACATACAGTGAGAAACAGCTGGTGAGGATACAAAGTGTAACCTCTGCTGACCCCTGGTGGAACTGGGGAGAAAGCACAGGTAGAGTTACGAGGACATGGCTTGTTGTGGCCAAAATATATATTTTGAATTAACCACATACTGTATGCCCTTTTCAAATATAGGGAAAATAGCTGATCTACAATCTGCACAACACGTTGTGAGCTTGCAGATCTGATATAGTTTCACTATTTTTTTAACATTTATGAAAATGTCTGATTCCTTTTTTCCGACTTTATTCTAATCTAAATTTAAATACAGCAATGATATCAAAAAAGAAAATGTGCTTCGTGATTTCTACTTTTGAATACTTGAGTATTTATTTGAGTACATATAACTCGTGACAGTGTGACATTTGGCTCTGTGTTTTTCTGTAAACTCAGACCGTGATTGTGTGCTGAATGACTGTTATGCATTAATGCATGTTTTAAATGTGTCATTGTAGATGAAAGAAGACAGATTGGCGCTCGCTGTGATGTGATTGGTGGAGACACAGCATGTGACCCGATGACGGTGGCTGCAGAGGTCAGAACTGTATTGAGGTTCTTCACTCACACTTACAAGTCCAAAGCACGCTATGTTCAATCGCAGCACCAGTTTATTTTAATACAAGAACGCTGGCCTCAAAACACGCTCACCCCGGGTCACGTCCGGAGACCTCGGAACTGTCGCTACCAAGGCGAGCGGTCCGCCCCAAAAAATGGGGGCGAGTGTATTTTTGGGGCGAGCTTTCCGGTTGTACCGTTTCTTTATAACAGTATCAACCAAATATTTCATATCGTTGCAAAACTTGCAGATCTACTGTACATGTTCAAAAATGTGTTGCATTGCAGCACATTTTTTACTTGTAGATCTCCTAGTTGTTGTTTTTTTGTATACTTTTTGTGTGACACAGTAGTATGATCAAGTAGGGCATTCATTTATGAAAAGAAAACGTAAACATGGAAAATGAAAAAAAAATATATACAAAAAATAATAATATATATATATATATATATATACAAATAACACGGCCCCCTCGTGTATCAGGAGGGCAGGGTGAGTCACCAGAACCAAGGACGGGTGTTTTTGATGAATCTAGCATGGTTAAAATGGAGTTTGAAGTTACAATGGGTTTGTATAGGAAGGGGGCGTGTCTGATAAAATTAATATCTAATGAATATCTAAATACTGAATCAAGCAACTTAAAAACTGTTTGGGGCGCTCACAAAAGCCTGAGTAGACGATAAAATGACCCAAAGTTTTTTTGAAAGTGAAATATCCCTTTAATGGGTTAAATGAATGCCCTGCTTTATCGTACAAGATACAAATTTCATGCACATTTGAATATTTTAGTATTTTACTGTTAGTGTTATTCTTTGTCCACCGCTGCAGCTGAGAGCGCTGGAGAAGAGCGTGTCATTGGTCCTCCTCCAGAGGAGGGAGGAGCCATGGAGGCGGGGCTACTGGAACAACATGGCCACTAAAATCAACAAGGCTTTCATCATGTTCTATTGCAGCGCTGTCTCTGTGTTTCTCATTGTCATGTATGTAGAGTGGAGCACTTAGATAACACACTGTTAAAGGGATGGTTCACCCCCAAAATGACTTTTTTTATATATCGATGGAGACTTGAATTCACGGATATTTTTTAGTTGTTGTCTCATTCCTAAGCCAACAATTTGATGACCGGCTTTTTGTAGGAATAAGGTTAGGTTAGACACAAAGAGTCTCCTTTGAAAAGTTTTTTTGGAGGGTGAGCTATCCCTTTAAGCTGCTTTCCTGATGCATGAGCTCCTACTGTATTTACCTTAAAATGTCTCTCTCTCTCTCTCTCTCTCTCTCTCTCTCTCTCTCTCTCTCTCTCTCTCTCTCTCTCTCTCTCTCTCTCTCTCTCTCTCTCTCTCTCTCTCTCTCTCTCTCTCTCTCTCTATATATATATATATATATATATATATATATATATATATATATATATATATATATATATATATATATACTATACACCCTTGGTTCTCAAAGTAGCAGGGTCCTTGGGATCCCCAGCTAAAGTAGTTTGCATAGCATCACAATCATTTTAACTCGCTGGCAAAAAAAATGGGGCGGTGTGTTTTAGGACGAGCGTTCTGTTTTCCACCCATAAGAACCTCCGGCTCGTCTGAGGTTTTATATTTTTCTTTTTTCTTCGTCCCAGAAGTGGGGGGGATATCACCCAAACTCTCAAAACCCCGGACATTTGAAGGATTTTATAAAACCCCCCCGGACAGGCCGGACAGCCCCCAAAAAGAGGACATGTCCGGGTAAAAGAGGACGTATGGTCACCCTAATTTAAGGCCTTTTAAGACCTTTTTAATACCTAAAAACAAAAAAGAAAGAAAGAAAAGAAATAACCAATACTGCATTAAAAGTAATCAACAAACGATACTACAACAACTGGTCAAAGAATGGGCCAAATTGTCACATAATATAAGAAAGAGGCAAGAATTGTGAAAATAGCCAATCTACAAGCTCACAATGTGAGTTGGGAAACCTTGCCCTACACCACAAAATAAGCTTAAAACTACTCCAACCAGGACTTATAACCAGTAACACATGAATCTAGAGTTGGCTATACGTATTATTGGCATGATTTAAAGTTCATGAAGAAAAAGAAAGGCTGTTCTTGTGAGGACGACAGCAACACTATAGCGAGTCCTGTCTAATAGTGAACACATGGTGAACACTGTATCACGTGCACATATTCTGAACAGAGTAATGTCATTAAAATGTATCTGTAATCCTAAATGAATCCACTCTGTCAACTAAACTTTCTTATCGCCAGTCAATAAAAGGGTAATTGTTGGGATTCGCTTTGCAACAACATTTGCTTTGCAAGTTCATTAAATCGAGACAGACAGACAGACAGACAGACAGACAGACAGACAGACAGACAGACAGTGAGTGGTGGAAAAGGTACTCAATTTTTTTTTAAGTAAAAGTATCAATACTGCGATATAGAAATACTCTGTTACAAGTAAAAGTGAATGTATCAAGTTATAAAACATGAGGCATTTCACTTTCTAGGGTTTCTAGCCAAGACTAATGTACAACCACTGTAAATATTCTCTGGTGAAGTATGAGATTACTGCTCATGCTGAACCCTTTACTACACTGCTCACATTACAGGGCTTCTCTCCTGTATAAATTATCTTGTGACGTTTGAGACTTCTCCGATCACTGAACCTTTTCCCACACTGGTCACAGTGGTAGGGTTTCTCTCCTGTATGAATTCTCTGGTGACGTTTGAGATCATCGTTTGAGCTGAACCCTTTCCCACAATGGTCACAGTGGTAAGGTTTCTCTCCTGTATGAATTCTCTGGTGAAGTTTGAAAGTACTGCTCTGACTGAACGTTTTCCCACACTGGTCACAGTGGTAGGGCTTCTCTCCTGTGTGCATTCTCTGGTGACTTGTTAAGTTACTGCTCTGACTGAACGTTTTCCCACACTGGTCACAGTGGTAGGGCTTCTCTCCTGTATGAGTTCTCTTGTGAAGTTTGAGAGTGCTGCGATTACTGAACCTTTTCCAACACTGTTCACAGTGGTAGGGTTTCTCTCCTGTATGAATTCTCAGGTGAATTTTGAGATCATTGTTTGAGCTGAACCCTTTCTCACAATGGTCGCAGTGGTAGGGTTTCTCTCCTGTATGAATTCTCTGGTGAAGTTTGAAATTGCCACGCAGCCTGAACCCTTTCCCACACTGGTCACAGTGATAGGGCTTCTCACCTGTATGCATTCTCTGGTGACATTTGAGAATACTACGATGGCTGAACCATTTCCCACACTGGTCACAGTGGTAGGGCTTCTCTCCTGTATGAATTCTCTGGTGACTTTTGAGATGCGTTCTGTGGCTGAACATTTTCCCACACTGGTCACAGTGGTAGGGCTTCTCTCCTGTATGCATTATCTCGTGCCTTTTGAGATGTTGGCGTAATCTGAACATTTTCCCACACTGGTCACAGTGGTAGGACTTCTCTCCTGTATGAATTTTCTGGTGATCTTTCAGTTCACCTGTCACTTTGAATCTTCTCCCACACTGGTCACAGCGGTAGGGCCTCTCTCCTGTATGAATTTTCTGGTGCAGTTTGAAATTACCACTCTGGGTGAACCTTTTCCCACACTGGTCACAGTGGTAGGGCTTCTCTCCTGTATGGATTTTCTGGTGCTGTTTCAGCACACCACTATCTCTGAAGCTTTTACCACACTGGTGACAGTGGTAGGGCTTCTCTCCTGTATGAATTCTCTGGTGCTGTTTGAGATGACTGCACTGCCTGAACCTTTTCCCACACTGGTCACAGTGGTAGGGCTTCTCTCCTGTATGCGTTCTCTGGTGAATTGTGAGGTGCTCGTTTCTGCTGAATGTTTTCCCACACTGGTCACAATGATAAGGCTTCTGTCCTGTATGGATTCTCTGGTGAAGTTTGAGCCTTCTGTTTGCGATGAACCCTTCCCCACACTGGTCAAAGTGGTAGGGTTTCTCTCCTGTGTGAATTCTCTGGTGTTTTTTGAGACTGCAGCTCTTGCTGAACTTTGTCCCACACTGGTCACAGCGGTAGGGCTTTTCTCCACCGTGAACTCTGTGGTGTATTTTGAATCTCTTGCTTGTGAAGACGTTTTCCCCACCCTGGTCACTGTAGGTATGTTTCTTCACTGGTATAACATCTGGGATGGAAAATGAGGGGAGATTAAAAAAAAAAAAAGAAAAGCTTTGAAATTGCATGCAGGTGTTATTACTGAAAACATTCATCTCACGCTACTTCTTTATTGGAATGTATCTAGGTCTAGTCAGAGTCTGTTCATGAACAATACAGAATATTTGGCATTCGGGACGGCAACAGTAATTTCCAGGGCCTGATTGGACAATGGAGATTTGGGCCGATTCCCGGGCCTGCAGTGCACACTCATTCGTTCCGCAGCTGATAGTGATAAAAATGCAAGGGGACAAACAAACGCTCATCAAATAGTGTACACACACAAAGGCTGCACGATATATATAGATACACTATGTGGTCTAGAGATGCAGTGCCGTGGTACAGCATTTGATACTGGTCTAGTTCAGGTGTGTCAAACTCATTTCGGGTCATTTTGGTGACTGGGCCACAACCAGTTGAAGACGTGCATCGCTCATTTATTACACAGCTGTCACTTGGCTTTGTTTTTCAGCCTATTGACTCAGTCAAATGTGTTTATTATTAAAAAAGAATAGCTATTTAAATGATTTAATGTAGTTATTGGTACTACAGTTGTAGGTTACAAGAAATGGTTTGAGAGGTGAAAACTACAAATGTATGAATGGGTACACAACCTTTGTTTATATGCAGGCCTGCTTCCAACAATCAAACTTGACAACGAATCACCAGAATATGACAAAATACTTAAAAAGAAAAACGTTTTTAAAAGGGCACAAAGGCCAAATGCCAGGGCAGGAAGGCCATCAAATAAAACATTGAAATAATTAATTGAATTTAAGGGTTAAGGCTGATTTAAAATGTAACGTGCAGACTATCTGGATTGGTTTAAAGGTGTAGTGAAATGAAAACTATGTTTTTCACACTTTTTGAGCATATCCGTGGTCATCATATGGGCATACCTACCAATAGATGCCAAAAAAAAAGAAGAAAAAAAACATTTTTGTGTATTTTTACATCTAAAGTCCCTAAAAAGCCAATCTTAATTACTTCCTGTAAACGAAAACGTGCTGCGTGATGACATAACACAGCCTTCATGAAAATAAATGAATCTTGATTACATGCACCTGTTTGATTCCCATAGCTGCACGTTCTTCAAACACAGCTGATTTTAATTACAGAGATACTCCGTTTTGAATCTCATTGAAGATGAGTGTATTACTCATTTTAAACTTCATCTGCACACTAAAATATGTATCTGAAAACATTATAGGTTAGAAATAAGCCAGGTAGTAGCAAACGTGCTTCACTGGCCGTCTCTCTCTCACTTGTAAACAAACACTAGCCGTGTGCCGCACGGCTGAAGTGATTGAGATCGAACGTCCCATAGCCTGAAGGGATGGGACCTTCTGATTGGTTTAGAGTCGTTGAGCCCATGTTTCAGGCTGAACCTTCAAAATAAAATGACCGAAAATGTCACTTCAGTGCGTCTTTAAAGATGGGGGCTCAGGGGAGTTAAGAATTCAGAATTTCAACAAAAGACACTGGCGTCTACATATTGGACTTGTTTGTCCCCTTTAGCCGGGCGACGGACATAGCCTTGTGCGGAGCTTCTCCCATTGTAGCTCTCTCCGATTAGTTCCTTTTTTGGTGACCAGACTGCAACGAGGTAGCGGGGAGCGATAGTAGATTCTGCTGCATTTGACTAGAATCTTGGCATTGCCCATAATCTAGTTGAATAAACAGAGAATTTTGGCAGCTCCTAGCATTAGAATCAGAATCAGGTTTATTGTCACATCACAGGTTTACAAGGTAAAAAAGTGGGTGAAATTCGTTTTTGTACATCACTCCCATCGCAACGTTAGATTCCGTAGAAAGAAGAGTGGGGAAAGAGAAGAAGAAGAGGGGTAGGGGCAAGTGGGAAGGAGATCAACAAGAGAACAATAGAAGGCCAAAAACAAGTTATCTACAAAGTACCTGAGATAAGAGACAAACTAAGGTGCCTGAGCATAGCAGCAATGTATGTATACTGTGCATGATATACTTATAGACGCTAAGGTGCTTAGAGAGAAAAAAGAGCGCAATAATAAAAATTAAAAAAAACAAAAAAAACGTTTGTTACCGACTGATCTGCCACTTTATCTAGCCCATTGCATGG